>NC_079421.1:6692189-6699689 GCF_026213295.1 Gadus chalcogrammus | reverse complement strand
TATGGAAATAAAGAATATAAAAGGATCAAGCAGTTGTGAAAACTGCTCTGTGCATATGGAGATGTGCGATTCTCTTTTGCCATTGGTCTCCTACTAACCAGGATTGTACAATTGGGTAATACCAGTCATTTAAGAGTGTGAATATATCCTTAAAGGTCCAGACTTTAGAAAAAGAGTAATAAGAAAGCATGTTGGCCTTTTTCAACAAGCTATTTCATAATTTATTTTCCTAAAATCATGCGTCAGAGCTGTTTAGGGGTGGCACCACCCTTATGAGTGTGTACCCTCAAAGCACCGGTCATATTGTGTTTAAGGCAACTCAGTAGTAAGATTAAATGAGCACTGGCCAACAAATCCTGATTTGTTGGCCAGTGTTGTTGAACGTGAACACGGCATCACACGGTGGGAAGCTTGCGTCTTTGGTCCCAGAGGGGGTCAGTTTGAGAAGCACGGGGGGTTCGCACCCTCTGTCACGTTCAGTGATTAACAAAGAACATTGGTGTCGGGAGGAAGGGGAAAAGGGGGCCGCGATGATACCAATTTATGGCTACAGTGGCAGCATCTGTGTAGACATCAAGAAAAGTCCCATTCACATGCAAATACGCACATAAATCCGGCCGGCCGCAATTGTGCTCCCGCCGATGGTGGGGGAAACAGCGCCCTCGGAGAGAGCTATAAGTCAGAGAGAGACAGTGGCTGAAGTGCTACAGTTACAGCAGCAGTACCTCATGTTTATTAAACGCCAGTATCCCACCAACAACAGCCTGACTGCGGTGGGATGGGAGGTTCACCTGGGGAGAGGGGGGGATGCTTTGCAGAGGCATGAAGTGGATTGTGTGAAATCAGGGGGCTTAGGTGGGGTAAGGGGGGGTGTACAGGACCAGACCAGGGCTGGCGGGGGCCCAGGTGTGGGAAATGGGGCGGCTGTAGTTTTTTTGTTAGTTTTTTCAGACCCGTTCAGCGGTAGGAGGAGAAATCCAGAGTTTACGAGCTGAATCCAACGCAAATGGCTGTAAACACATTGAGGCCTACGTAATGTTACGCACCGTTAAAATAAATGAAAGACTTGGACAAGTGTCCTGAGAGTGTTAACGATGCAGTGCGGTGCTCTCTTTTTATCTTTAAACACTTTTTTTATCACAGCTATTGTGTCGATGTTGACGCTCTGTGAGTATGGGTTTTGTGTATCATAAAACTAGCTCTCTTTTTTCAATGAACATTCTAGAGAATCTATTACAGAAGTGGGTATTGAGATCAAACCACTTTATTTTGATTGTTTACAGGTGAGCGTTTACAGGTGAGAAAGCACTTTCATTGGTTCCTCTTTACATCCAAACAGAAATCAATAAATCAAATGCTCCGAGAAAAAAATACAGAGTAAGATAGAGAGTGGGAGGGAAAGAGGGAGAGAGAGAGAGAGAGAGAGAGAGAGAGAGAGAGAGAGAGAGAGAGAGAGAGAGCAGACCAGCAGTGCAATGCATAGGGTTTCTTACTTTACAAGGGACATGGACTCCCACACACAATAGTGTTTTTCCCACACGCTGACTCCTTATGCAATCACAGACGACGGCCGCGGTTACACAATCCATCAAACAGTGTCATTGTGTTAGCTTGATTACATATGCAAGAGATCCAGCCCACGCAAAGCAGCAAGGAAGAATTTATATAACATGCAGACGCACGCACGCACATGCACACGCACACACACACACACACACACACACACACACACACACACACACACACACACACACACACACACACACACACACATACACACAAGCAGTGTCCCAGTCCACCTTTTGTGTTCAAATGTTCAAAGCTATCACAAAAAAAGGAAAGTGACTTCCCAGGAATACGTCTTTATTCTGTGAGCCCTGAGTCTGGAGTCCATTCTGAGGACTGTTAGCTTTTGGTTGGGCTCCCATGCTGACGTTCACAGGATGGATGTACACATCACCAGCATCTCTCTCCATCTCAGGACGTGACTCAGACAAGGATGGGGGGGCAGGGGGGGTGGGGGGGGGGAATGTTTGGTCAGCTTTAGCCATTTGTCAGATTGGGACAGTTGCCAGATTGGTTGGGAAATTGGTCCCAATCTGGCAACAATGGGGGCGGGGGTTGGGACGTCCGGGGCAGTCTGAAATCCGGATGCTGGGCGTCACTGGTCGCTGGGACCAGCGGGCTGGGCGGGGGGGGCAGTTACCCCCCCGCCTGTCCTGAGTTCAAGCGGCCCTCCAGCAAAAGAAACGGGAAAAATAACAAAACAGCGAAGAGCCGAGGAGAGGCCGGGAGGCTGGAGGCGTAACCGACGGATACCGCTCCGATTGGCGGAGCCAGAGTGAATGGAACACCCCCAGGAAATATATACAACTAATACTAATCTGCGAATCGACTCCACCTGCAAATATAGTGCACCCCAGCGTACACACAGGGCGTTGTGACATCCTCAGACCACAACTGGCAGGGAGTGTTCAACAATCGGTCCCTCAAACCCTTCGATGCTTTACCTGGGAGGCACTGCCTGGACAGCTTTGTATAATGGGTATTTATTGAAGGGGGGCGGGGGGGGCTTGTGTGTCTGCTACACTGAGAAACACAAACACGTCTGCGTATAGCTTGGCTCATCTGCACATGCTTCTACACACACAAACCCACAAACACCAGCACACTCCCTGGTACGTTGATCCCGGCTCCATCTCAAAGCTTGACTGCAGCTGGGTGTTCATCGCTGTTCAGTGTCAGATGTGAAATCTGGAGATTCTCCCAGTGAAGAAAGTACAACAACAAAGAAGAATAGAGAGAGAGAGAGACAGATGGATAGAGTGAGCAAATACAGAGAGAGAGAGAGAGAGAGAGAGAGAGAGAGAGAGAGAGAGAGAGAGAGAGAGAGAGAGAGAGAGAGAGAGAGAGAGAGAGCTCAGTGCCTCCCCTGTTCTCTTCTTACTGGGAGACAAACAGGAAATACTTCCACTTGAAGCTGGCTGATGAACTTGCATTGAAGTGTGGAAGACAAATCGTTCTTTCCAAAGACACCCCCCTTCCCACCGCCCCTCTCCAGCGAGCCACGGTGGAGTCTGAGGACATTGCCGCCATCCAGCGGCCGTGAGACTCAAAATGTAAACATACTTAGGGTGACCCAGGACCAGTCCAAAGTTACTAAACCATAGAACACTGGTATCAGTTATGTACTCACGCAAACACAGCACACAGACACACAGACACACACACACACACACACTAACACACACACACACAAAGTCCACCCATGCAGGAACAGGTACACATGGTCACGCCAAGAGCAGATGTGCACCAGAGTGTGGACACTATCAGCTCACAAATGCACGTAGGCACTGTCTTGAGTGTCTGCCAAAAAAAACACACAAACGATAAACTGCAAATGCAAGGGCAAAAATAAGGTTTCACACAAGACCTGAATACATTGACTCAGGAAAGGTCAGAACTGTTGGATGACGAAGTGTGGTGCATGCTTGACACCCTGCACACAATCACGTATACACACACACAAACACAGACACTCAAAGACTCATGCCAAATAGTTCTACAAACACAATGCCTTTGCATTTTTGTTGTGTGTCTAGTTGTATGTCTGGCAGGCAGGGCCATCTCACACATTCTTCTGTCGCAGGCGCAACACATTCTTACCACGTCGCACACACGTTACACACACAACGTGTGTGTTAGAAAACAATATAAATCTAATTTGAAAAGGAAAACACCTCCTTCAACTACAATAATTAAGGGATAAAAAACAACAACACAGATAAATGCCCAGAAATTCATGAAAAAAATCAAGAACAACAAAGAAGACAAGAATAATTAAACATGGCATGCTTCAGGGACGGTTTGCGTGAGGACAGAGCCCTCAGCGTCATCACGTCCAATCAGATCGTCATGCTATTGGCACGGTGAGGTGTGTGGGACAGGGCGGGATTGTTGTTGCGGCTTGAGACATTGGCAGTCGCAATCGTTTTGCCCACGTAGGCAAACCCCGTTCCAGCTCGCCGGCGCCCTATCCACCCCATCACAGGGGGTTGTCTGAGCACGACTCACGCAGAAGACGGCCGTGGGACAGCTGCTCGACGTGGAGTAAAGGAGAGAGAACAGGTTCAACTAAAGACCTACAGTGATGTCCTGAGATAGCCTAAGATAGCCTAGACTCTGACCTTTGACCTCCTCAACCTTTTTAATTGTCAAACTGCCCTTGCTAAAGTTCACCTGTCTAGGTGCCGGGGTTATTATTATTATTTGCACTTGACCCTACACTTTAGACAAACAGATGTGCACAAGAGAGTGAGAGAGAGAGAGAGCAAGAGAGAGAGAGAGAGATCAGGCCAGGGCAAGCTCATGCCGAGGTTTGAGCTGTGGGGTGTGTGTGTGTGTGTGTGTGTGTGTGTGTGTGTGTGTGTGTGTGTGTGTGTGTGTGTGTGTGTGTGTGTGTGTGTGTGTGTGTGTGTGTGTGTGTGTGTGTGTGTGTGTGTGTGTGTGTGTGTGTGTGTGTGTGTGGGTGTGTGGGTGTTTATTTGTGTGTGGCTCTGGGGTGGCACAAAGTCAGTGGCAGGTTAGAACCCAGCCCTGCTGCCATGTGTGCACTGAGGATGAGGAGCAGAGCCAGATGGAGCAGCACACACTACTGCTACAGGAATGAACCCTGAACTATTGCAGAAGTAGAAAAAACAGTTGTTTCACAGGTTCCCACACCCACTGATACAAATCTCCCCCTCTCGCGCTCTCTTTCTCACACTCACACACATAGAAACAGACACACATGCACACTGTAACACACTTTCTGCATGTTACGCGATGCCCCTGGTTGCTTACACAGGGCAGCCCGGAGTGTGTGTGTGAGTGTGTGTGAGTGTGTGCGTATGTTTGTGTGATCTTGGGGTAGGGTTGGTGTACTAACCTGTGTACCTGACTTGTTTGTAGACACGCACACACACAAATACGAACACACACATACACACACACACACACACACACACACACACACACACACACACACACACACACACACACACACACACACACACACACACACACACACATACACACACTCACACACACAAACAGACACAGACACAAAAAAACACACACTTACACACATAAATCCTTACTTTCTACAAAATTATCTGAGGAGTGCAGTATTCCCCCTTCATTGAATTGTGTTACTTCATTACATTACACACGTTTTTAATTTTAATTTACATTCATTTACATTCATAATTTTATAAACCAATATCTCTGGGTTTTAATCAGCAGGTGCCTGCTACAGAAAAGTAAAGATAATCTTGACTGGTGCCTGATCCATTTGCATACGTTTAGAGGATGACCTCGAGGACAGCCTCCTGTTCTGTGTGTAACCGAGGCTGAGCCAGAGGACAGCCTCCTGCCCACTGTGTAACCGAGGCTGAGCCAGAGGACAGCCTCCTGCCCGCTGTGTAACCGAGGCTGAGCCAGAGGACAGCCTCCTGCCCGCTGTGTAACCGAGGCTGAGCCAGAGGACAGACCAGCCGCCACAACAGGGAAACACAGAAAGAGGAAGAGAGAAAACAAACCAGAAAAAACTAGGACTTGTGGGGGGGAGGGGGAGGAGGGATGGGGGGGGGGGGGTTTGGCGTCCACAGCTGTTGTTGTGTTTCCTGCGATAGGAGTCCATTGGCTGTACTCCAAGTTCTTTAAGTAAAATAAAAGGAGGGGAAAAAAACACACAAAACATGACAGACAGTGTGAGAGAGAGTGAGAGAGAGCAAGAGAGAGAGCAAGAGAGAGAGCGAGAGAGAGAGCGAGAGAGAGAGAGAGAGAGAGAGAGAGAGAGAGAGAGAGAGAGAGAGAGAGAGAGAGAGAGAGAGAGAGAGAGACCCGTTTGCTCAGTCTGACTAAGTCATAAAACAAGTCTCCCTTTTTACGATTTTGTTGTCTGCACGTGAGGAGGTTCGGGACAGAGAACAACAACGCCCCACTGACTGATCCGCTGCCAAATGCAGCTTCAGATCCACAACGTGTCGACCTATTGGCCTCCATGGCGTGCCGGTGCACAGACATCCACTGGCATCCATTCATCTCTACTGCATTGAAACACACGCTACACATAGAGAAAGAAAAACTAACAACCACATGGTGTGGCTCCTCAGACCTCCCACCTGCCCGACCCCCCCGGGGAGGCGACCCAGAAATAACCCGGATTACCGGGGACCACATGGCGTACGGAGTGCACTGCTGACCGCTGCAAACAGCCAGTGAGCGTCTTATGGTGGATAAAGATGACAGGCCGGTCCTCAAGCTCTAATCCGCGCTGTGTGTGTCACGGCGCTTTGTTTACCAGACCTCCACGCCACCGGAGCACCCGGCGCCCAGGCCGCCACAGTACTGCTTCAGACCGGCTCATTGGCCGCCTTGTGCTGTGCGGCCGATTACGATTGTCTTTTGTGCGTTCAGCCGAAACCACAACTTTTTGGATTCAAATAGTTTTTTCTTTGGATGATTTGAAACTGAGAAGTGCATTTGGAATGCTGTGTGTGTGAGAGGTTATTAACACTATGAAAACACTGGAGGCGTACCAAATAATCCTTAACAACTATAAGCGAACATCTCAGACAAAACTAAACAGACTAAACAGAAATAGGGGAGGAATCAGGGAACAGATACGCAACACTCGAAAGTCAAACACAAGAGGCGACTCATACATGACTGATTGCAGACGGTTTAGCTCAGAGTTATCTTTTCCTTCGCTGAGTTATGGACTCACCACCTTTGGTTTCACTGACAGAAACCTCAACAACAACCAAAGAAAATGGCTATCTGGTCTTTATAAAGAGCTGATAAGGGACTAGGATACAGGGGACTTTTCAACGGTTCCTTTCAGTCGACTGACCCAGATATTTTACCCAGCAGACAATCCCAAAGGCTCAAACGCTCCTGGGATAGACAGGCCTAATTTCTCTGTGAATAGGAGGAAATCTCTCAGTTGTCTGGAGAGAAAGAGAAGTGGAAAAAAATATGATTAAACTTGAATGGCAAAGGCCTTGTTACTGTAGCTGTCCTATTCCTCTCTCTCTCTCTCTCTCTCTCTCTCTCTCTCTCTCTCTCTCTCTCTCTCTCTCTCTCTCTCTCTCATTTTTATATTTATATATACATCCCCCTAAAATTTCAAAGGGTTTTATTTATGTATAGTTTTACATTGCAAAAGCAAAAACTAGAAATGTATTGGTAAAATACAGATCTTAAAATGAAATACAAAATGAAATAATCACAAATACAATACAGCAAGAATATTAACAGCAGCGAGGGATCTTAATGCGAGAGTGATCTACTTAACTATTCCTTGAAACTGGACCATAGAATGACAGACTAGTCTTTACCCATCTCTAATACAAACACATATATGGCAGATATAGTTTAAAAAGTATGACACAAAGAAACAAAATGAGTGCAAAATAATAGACACTGGGATAAGGGAAGAGGGTTCACGGTAAGGGA
>NC_079421.1:6684689-6689689 GCF_026213295.1 Gadus chalcogrammus | reverse complement strand
AGCCTTAGCCAGGCTGCAGGGAGAGCCTTAGCCAGGCTGCAGGGAGAGCCTTAGCCAGGCTGCAGGGAGAGCCTTAGCCAGGCTGCAGGGAGAGCCTTAGCCAGGCTGCAGGAACCTGTGAAGATACTTGCTTAGGGAGTTAGACCACTTTAGGAAGAAGCAAGCCCGTCTTACTGCAGCCATTTCAAAATACCATTAATGGAAGTCACATGGAGCGGACCCAATCAGCCCACCTTCACACCGAGTGTTAACTAGAGGTGTAACCACACCAATGAAGGGTACCCCAGGGCCTGGTTAACATTTCACCAGCCCGGTAAAAAGGACATGAACAGCCGACCCTGTAACCGATGTCGCCTTCACCCTGCCTTACCCCCATTGCCTGACAAGAGGGAGTCACACACGAGAGTCTCTGAGACGCTTTTAATTACACGGCCCGACCTCGGCGCTCCAAGATGTTTACGAGGAATAGCAGCACCAGCTGGGGAGGAAGGGGCGGCGTCTTGGCCGCCCCCTCAATCACGTACGGGCGTTTAGACGTTTAAACGGCGAGGCCAAGTCAAGAGCTCTTCTCGTCAGCGTAGCCGTGACCTTTCCCTGTGTGTTGGAAAACATGACGTGCATAAATAAATAATGAGGGCGAGGAGGCGGAGGAGGGAGTGAAGACATGCTGTTTCCCAGCAGTCACAGGATGCAGGTAGAGCACTGCCTCCACTCTAGAGAAATATATGTGTGCTTGTTTCTAGATTGTTTTGTTATTGCATGTGTAAGTATGTGTGCGCTTGCATGTGCCTGCACGGCAAGTGTGTGTATGTGTGTGTGTGTGACACCTCTCAGTGTCACACACATTGAAGTCTCACTTCTCAATCTGGGGGGTAATGTGTGTAGGAGCCTTTCTAAAGCAAATAGTATTGTGAAAAAACCCTCGCTATGAATGACTACAGTTGAGGAAGTATCAAGAATGGGCAATGTAGTTTTCACTCTGGTCTTAAAGTGTCTTCCTGACACACTGCCATTATGTTCCACCACACACACATTTGCGAGGTTGTGTCAGTCCAGCTTCCCAGTAGTGACATGTTGTCTGGCCCAGCCCAGTGCCTGATATATAAAAAGACAGATAGGCGCCTTCTGCATTAGACTCTAATCTGTAGCATTAGCGACGGGCTATAGGTGTCTAAAGGCTATTTTCATATCTAGAACAGTATTTACAAACCTAGAACAGTATTTTCACATCTAGAACAGTAGAACAGTAATAATACATCTACAACACGGCTTGGATCGCAGTTTTATTCACCGATGCAATTTACCTAAGATGACTAGCCTGGTCAGGTACTGGGGTGTGGTCACCATACTATGTATGCATATGCCTTTGCATATTTCCAGCCTGTGTGTGTGGTCTGTGTGTGGGTGTGTTGGTGGGTGTGTGGGTGTGTGCGTGTGTGTGTGTGTGTGTGTGTGTGTGTGTGTGTGTGTGTGTGTGTGTGTGTGTGTGTGTGTGTGTGTGTGTGTGTGTGTGTGTGTGTGTGTGTGTGTGTGTGTGTGTGTGTGTGTGTTTGCGTGCGTGCGTGCGTGAATGCATGCATGCATGCGTGCGTATATGCGAGCGCCGTGTGTGTTATGCCTTAGTCTGTGTGAAACCAAGCGCTGGCAGCCTGTCATATTATCTAAAAGGGCGTATGGTCCAAGCAGATAAGGTTGTGTGCCATGCCTCCCCCTATACACAATCAGTACACTTACATAAGACCAACCTCTGCCAGCTAGTGCAACTGAGATGGAAAGATGGGAGACAACTGAGGAGGACAAAGGGGAAAACAGAGGGCCAAGCGAGAGAGAGACAGAGTTGGAGAGAGAGAGAGAGCGAGAGAGAGAGTGGTAGAGAGACAGACAGACACAGTGGGAGGGAGGGAGAGAAACGGGGCAAAAGAGAGGGAGACGTATGAAGAAAGAGAGAGACAGAGAGAAAGAGAGAAAGAGAGAGAGAGAGAGAGAGAGAGAGAGAGAGAGAGAGAGAGAGAGAGAGAGAGAGAGAGAGAGAGAGAGAGAGAGAGAGAGAGAGAGAGAGAGAGAGAGAGAGAGAGAGAGAGAGAAATGTAAGAAGTAAAGTTTGGAGAAATAAAGGAGGCCAAGACTTGGAAGTAAGAAATAGCATGGAGGGGAAAGGAGATTCACTTTTAATGGGTTTTGATCGTATGCTGTGTGCTGCATTACTGCATCAGCTTTTACATTATCTGTGCCTTCTGTCCCGGGAGCAGGAGCTTCGTGCACACCAGGTATCATCAACGGCCTACTAATATCCCGGTACATACCTCTGTGTGTGTGTTGCTGTGTGTCTGTATGTTTCTGTGTTTTCCCCTTTGTGCCAGTGCATGCCCATGCACAGCCCTGCTTGCGTGCCTAATTACTGTATCGTCAGCCTCTGTATTGACACTGTACACTACAGGCTCTGGCGATTAAAAGATTACGCGTCTTTTTGCCGAGCGGAGAACAATAAGTGAGATACACCCCGTGTTCCCATCACAACGACTCAGAGGATTACAACTTAACTAATCCTTTTTGTTAAGGGCAGGTACCATTTTTTTTTTCTATAAGTTTTAATTGGGGAGGGTTGTTCTGCTGCATAGAATGAATGAATAGGTCCACTGTGTGTGTCTCATTACATAACTCCTGGAGTCAAACCCAGTCTTCCACCAAGCGAGTCCGGATTAAACCCCAGGAACCCGCAGTGGAAAAGACAGACAGTCTGTCAAAGTTGAACTCTAAACAAACTTAAGGCGTTGTTGTTGTCGTCTCAACGGAGGGTTTGTTCACCCCGGCGACTCCCTGGAGTGTGATGGAAACTCGACATTTACGAGTTAGAGAGCGGGCGGAGAAATGGATGTGTAATGGTGTAATGAAACCAAGATAAATCAAATCAACTCTATGATCATGTTGAATTAGGGGATGAATATCCATGAGGTGGATGAAGGGTAGTGTGGGTGGTTCAGGGCTCTAGGTGTAGGGCTCTGAAGAAGGGCTGTCGACCAATAGTCAGTCAATTCGTTCAAATGAATTTGAACTGCAAAGAAATAATGAAAACATATTTTGGAATGGGGCAAAAATATAAAAAGCGCTCCCAAGGTTTAGTAGTAGTAGTAATCGCAGTAGTAGTAATCATAGTAGTGATCGTAGTATTAGTAATCGCACGCAAGCCTGAGCCGCTGAGGACAGACAGAACAAGTGGAAACAAATAAAATAAAAATAATGAAACAATATCGGTGTTAGAAAGATGGAGAGTTCCCAACCCAATTCCCATTTCTGATTATTGTTTGAACCTGTGTATTTTCTTTAGTAGGAATATTCTAACGTTATTTTTGTCCAGTTTCGCCAGCCCTGCTGAAGGTGTGTTTACTGCGGCTCGCCCGGTGATGACAGCTGTAGTCTGCAGGTTAGGAGCCGCTCACCAGGGTGTGGTCCAGCCAGCTGGGGCCCCTCCTGAAGAGCACACGCACTCTACAGCAGACAATGGTAATTGGCGTGCAATCAATGCAGTTAACACATTGTTTGTGTGTGTAAGAGTGTGCGTGGCGGGTGGTGTGGGGAGGGGGAAGAGGGGAGACATGCGTTTCAATTGTTGTTCATTCCACAGACAAAGTGCAACGCTAAGTTCATTACACTGTCACAGACAGACACACACAGATACACAGGCACACACAGGAAGGACAGACACAACAATTTAACAACAGCTCTTCCAGAGCAGCCATCTTCTGGTGCCGTTCCAAGGTAACCACCTCACCCCGTCACAACAAGGTAGTCACTCTGACAGAATTCTATTAAAAAGCCATTACTGCATAGCCCCTGCCTTTATTGTTTCCCTCTCTATGTGAAGCAACCCTTAGGGCCTGTTCGTGTACCATCGCACACTGGAGCAGCCATAGCCTGAAGGGCATGTCGATGAACCACCGCACACTGCAGAGCAACAGAGCAACACAACGTTGGAGGGTTTAGTGTTGGGTAACGCTGTTTACATCATTCTACAGAAGTTACACACAACCAGAAGATGTAGGAGACAGGGGGGGGGGGGGGAGGGCTGCCCTTTAAACAACCTATAAAAACCAAGACGTTAAGTGGTTCCACTTGTACACAACACACACCTGCCTGTAGAGGAGGTGACCTTTAGCACAGAGTCCTCACTCTGGCGTTGGGATCAGACCTTTGTCATCATCAACTGTTGAAATGATAGGCTCACTTTGTGTGAAAATATAAAATTGAGTGTTGAATGCTGAGTCTGACATTTTTTTCTGCGCAAAACACAAAAATAACTCAATGTTATGTTTCAAACCATCCTTGGTTTAGGGCAGCAAATTGTATGTTGTGTCTCTGAACTACAGTGTTGTAGTTTGTACTCTGTAGGGTGTGTTAGTCTGTGTGTGTTTGAGTTGTTTAAGTGTGTCTGTCTGTCTGTGTGTGTTTGTTTTTCTTTCTCTCGCCCCCTCTCTTTCACAACATTGTTCCGACTTTCCCTTGACAGCTTTTGTTTGCCACCATCCCCGGCATTCCTCCACCCCCCCACCCCCCCACCCCCCCACCCCCCCACCCACGCACCCGTGGATGCGTGGGTGCTTTGTCCTCATCCTACATGGCCATCCTCTTCACTCTTTCTCCTTCTCTCTAATCCCCCCTTTGTTTACATGGGACTCCACCGCTAGCACCTGTAGCTCATGGAGGTTATGCAATCGGCCCTGGTCCCGGAGTGGTGTTGACGGTCGGCCGTATCCCGTACACAGCCCTCGGTCAACGGAGGACTCCCCTGTGTGTCCACAGTTTCAGGGTCACTGGGATCAGGGCGGACGTCTGCAAACAGAACCCTCTGCTGCCCGCTCCATTCCACTCTCAGGAGCGCGCAGTTTGTTTGGACACATGTCTGATGGAAGTGTAAATGAGCTGTCTGACACACGGACAGGAAGAGCGTAGAAGAAACTGGATTGCACGCATGAGAGGCAAAGCAGTACTGCTCTGGCAGAACA
>NC_079421.1:6674689-6679689 GCF_026213295.1 Gadus chalcogrammus | reverse complement strand
ATGATAGCACCGTGTTCAGGAAGAGATGGCACATTGACCTCAGGTTTACCTCACGCAGCACAAGCACTACAGTGAGACGAGCATTCCCTCGCACACAGCACTGCCTTGTATCTGCTGTTCCTATCACGTTCATGAGGCAAATGTTCTCAACCAGAAATGGAAAGACAAACACAACAGTCAAATTCACCACTGGCATACTTTCATAAAACGTCCAAACATCGCCAAATAAAAACCTCCTCAGACTTCAGTGCTAAATGAGTACGTATTGCAGTATTGTAGTACAGCAGACAGCGATGTCTGCCATGTGCAGTGTCCTGCATTTGATCCTTGTGAATATTTGGAAAACATTTACAAATCCAAACGTCTTTAGACACGAGGCCTTGAGGAACTGCCACGCTGCCCGGTGAGTCACACCCCATCCAGCGAAACAACTCACTGAACCCAGAGAACACTCTCTCTGCAGTCGCAGCGCATAGTGTTTACGGAATAAATACACTGAAGAAAGCGCTGGAGAAAGAACACTTTAACGAGAAACAATCACAAAACCCCATTATCAACCCACTCCGACAGCGATCCACAGGGATGGTGTAGGGGGGTGTGGGTGTGTGTGCGTAATGCTGTGTGAAGGGGGGTATGGGGGGGGGGGGGGGGGGGGGGGTGAGGTGACCCCTCCTCCTCCTCGGAGGCCAGACCTACCTGTGAAAGAAGAGCAGGATGGAGAGCAGTGTCTGGTCGATGTTGCGGTTGCAGATGCCCTCGTTGAGCAAGAAGCAGGGGTCCCGGACCACCGCCTCCAGGGAGTCCTGCCTCATGATGCTCCTCAGCTTGTCCGCGTTGAGGTTCTCGTACACCAGCTGCTCCCGGAGCTGGCGGAAGTGGCTGACGCTGGGGCTGAGGGGGCTGCCGGGTGGCCCTGACCCCGGCGGGCCCCCCCTGGCCCCGGCAGGGGTCCCGGGGTAGTCGCTGCCGCTGGCCAGGTCCAGGCAGCAGCTGCAGCAGTCCAGGCCGACCGGGGAGCGGCAGGCATCCTCGGACATCACCTCCAGGAGCACAGGTGAGGAGATGGATGAAATGGAGGGGGCTGGAGAGAGGGCCCTTACAGCTGTATCGGGGGACAAGGGGAGGGGGGTCTCCTGCTGTCCCGGGGGGCTGGAACAAAGTGGAGGTGGAGGGTGGGATCCTCCCGGGCTGGGCAGGGCAGGCTGAGGGTGTTGAGCGTTCCCCCTCTCGTGTCCACTGGGGTGTCAACAGGAGCTCTAAGAGGCACGCCTGGCTCCTGGCTGAGAGCGTGGTCACTCTGCCTCACTCTGCTGCCTCAATCTGCCTCAATCTGCCTCACTCTGCAGCCTCACTCAGTTGCCTCACTCTGCCTAAAGCTGCCTGACTCTGCTGTCCTGGCTGCTGTCGTTCTCCCTGAGTTCCCCTGCTTCGGCTCTGCCTTCCCTGTAGCCTTTTGTTCAGGGTTGACACTGCAGCGCTGGTGTGCTGCTCCTGTAGAGAGAGAGAGAGAGAGAGTGAGAGAGAGAGAGAGAGAGAGAGAGAGAGAGAGAGAGAGAGAGAGAGAGAGAGAGAGAGAGAGAGAGAGACGCCCCGCACACACCCATAGCGATCCAGCAGGGGTTGTGCTTGAAATCAAAACCCAGAAGCTTTTTTTTTTTTTTGCTACACTTATTTTTTCTCTTGGCAGTCTAGCGCCTGGAGACAGAGGGAGGAGCCTCGAGACAGAGGGAGGAGACAGAGGGAGGCACCTGGAGACAGAGGGAGGAGCCCCACTGGGACCGAGGGGAGGAGCCCCGCTGGGACCGAGGGGAGCAGCCCCGCTGGGACCGAGGGGAGGAGCCCCGCTGGGACCGAGGGGAGCAGCCCCGCTGGGACCGAGGGGAGGAGCCCCGCTGGGACCGAGGGGAGGTGTGAACAGAAACACTAGGAATTGCGGCGGTTGGGGAATCCCTGTGATTTGTAAAAGTAGGCGCGGCTGCAAGGCGCACTGGGACCTCCTCCTCTGCCGTGGAGTGCGTCTCCACTGAGAGGTGGCGAGAACGCGGGGCGGGACCGAGACAGCGCGCGCGAGTTTCGGCCCCGCCCCTGGTTCACGAGGCGACCTCGAGACGAGAGTCGCTGGATGCGTTGCACGAGAGCGGAGACGCTGATCCACTATTCTACGCCTCTCAAACAGGCTGACAGGCTGACAACCCGCACTTTTCTATCGATAACTTTTCTATCGCGATGATTTGTTGAATAACGAGTTATGTTCTCAATCACCATCGTGGTTTTGAAATCAAATTAGGGAAAGCCCTTCTACGAATTGCCGCAAATGCACGGATTACCGGCAATATTGTCACACCATTTGTTATAAATAGGCCTAGGACTTTAAGCTATACAAAGGCCTACATTAATATATTAAGCCTATTATATGGGTAGGCTACTAATATCTAAGTCAATTAGTCAAGCCGACAAAGTGGTTTACATGTTTGTGTTTGGGTAAAGCCTTAAGCTACACCTTGGCAGCAGGTGCGGACCGCTGTCAGGTGAGCTGATGCACCCTTCGGCTGCGCAATGGACTTTGTTCTTGTCGGAGGGAAGAGAATGGTAATTGAGCAAGTAAGTTGAGGAGGCTTGGGGCGGCAGTAGCTCAGGTGGTAGAGCGGGTTGGCTGGTAACCTGAAGGTTGTTGGTTCGATCCCCGGCTTCACCAAGCAGAGTGTCACCGAACCCTGACTGATGTCGCGATGTGATGTCGAATCCTGACATCCTGCTGATGCTGGAACAGTGACTTCCAAACTCCCCAGCAGAAGCACCCCAAGGCCATGAAATGCGCCGAGCGGGAAAAAATGATGATGACAGAATATTTCCCCTAACCATAAGCAATTCTGATGAGGTGATAAACAGACCTGTGTGTATAGAAGAAGCATTTCAGGTTTGTGTGTGTTTGAGAGAGAGAGACTATGTCTATTGGAAAGGCCACGTCCCAACGACCCTCCCCCCCCTTTATCTTGAGTATTTCTCAGGATCCGAGAGCAAGGCGATGTGTTGACAGCCGCAGAAGGCTTCAGGGGCCCTGACCTTGACCGTTGACCAGCGAGGGCATTGCATGCTGTCCGCAGATGGCCACCAAGTGAATAACACAGCAACGAGATCATGATAAATGGCACTGACCGTCTGCAGCGAACCGCTGTGGCCACAGAACGTCACACCCCACGGCACGCGTTGTTTGGGGAGCAACGGGATCAATTAGGCAGTGAGAATGGCAGAATATTGCTTTATTGAGTGTGTAATAATAACCTCAGGCTGTGGGTTGGAGTTGCTGGGTCATTCTGGGTGTATTGCAAAGCGTGACATGTTCGTGCCAATGCTGCCCTCTAGTGGTTGCCTGGGGTTGGAATACAGGAAACAGCAGAAGTAGATCATTATAACCTTCAAAAGCATTTGGATTAATACTTTGAGCTGTGATTGTCACTAGGTCAAAACATGCAATAGATTTGGTTTACAAAACACAGGTAACAAAAAACGTTTTTAAATGTATTCATCTAATGGAATATTGTATATGGACTTGGAAAACAAAACGTTTTTGGTTATGTTCCCTCATTGCAATGCTTAATTACATATTTTTGGGATGATAAAATAAAATGAAGTGTGATGTGATGAGGGTGAATTATCAAAGTCTTCATGTTTACATTTTGACTGTGTGAGTCATATCTAAAATCAATCCGGAAATGGGTTTACATATTGAACAATATAATTGCAGTGAATGATATTGTTGATCATAGTGTGTATTGATTATAGTGTTTGAACAGCTATAATGCTTTTAAAAATATTTGATATATATTTCTGATGGATTTGTGTTTCCACTGGCTTCACACTCACTCACTTGGAATGACATGTCCTGGATGTCCATGAATCCAGCCTTATAGTATAGAGTGAGAGTGTTAGTGTTGTAGCAGAAGGACTCACTTCTTCATCAAGTCACCAGCTACAGGTGCACCCATAACGTTAGCACTAGCACGTAATCAGAACCAGAATTATTCATTAATTATTAATTTATTTGACTATATTATTATATTTTATTTTTTTATCTAAACATATATATATATATATATATATATATATATATATATATATATATATATATATATATATATATACATTAATGTCTGTGAAATTATCCTGCATTGTTGTGGTATTTGGTGAATTAAACATCTTGAATCTAGAATCAGTCCTCCTTGTAACTATCATGTCTTTTCTTCTGTGTTTCCTGGGCAGATCCACCATCTGGCTGGACTGTGATCCCCCAAGAGGTTAAGCAATCTTAACTCGGCCTTTGGAGCTCCTGGGCCAGTAGGTTGGAGTGTTGTGTGTTGTTCCTTAATGACCACAGGAGTTGCTAGTATTGTTTGTGTGTGTGTGTGTGTGTGTGTGTGTGTGTGTGTGTGTGTGTGTGTGTGTGTGTGTGTGTGTGTGTGTGTGTGTGTGCGTGCGTGCGTGCGTGCGTGCGTGCGTGCGTGCGTGCGTGCGTGTGTGTGTGTCGTGTCGGTGTTGGTGTGTCGGTGTGTGCGTAAGTGTGTGCGTGTGCTATACTTGTCCTTGACCTGGTTGACAAAAAAAATAACTTTAGGGACAATTCCTTTTGTTATAGTTTTAGTTTGGTGTAATTTTAGTTCTTCTGTGGATCAAGCAGGCGATCAACTGCATTTGATTTGACCTTTACCAAAGCTAATAGTTTAGCTTTTCTTAAGAAAAGCAATATTGGATAGGGCATTGGATCAATGGATAATGGAACTCGGACAACTCGGACAACGCACAACTTATGTAAAAACGAAACTCTTCAACTTTATAAAAGTTAGCACTTAGACTCGGTAAATGTTTGCAGAAATCAAGAAGAGAAGTGAGCATACTTGTCATGGTCCGCCCCTGGTTTTCCCATTCACCTGCCTGCCACCCTGATCTCCTCTAATTAGCTCAACCACCTTCGCCTGTGCTCCCTCTATATAAATCCTCTCTCT
>NC_079421.1:6657189-6669689 GCF_026213295.1 Gadus chalcogrammus | reverse complement strand
ATATTCAGGGCACGTGCATAAATAACATACATATTTAAACAGTTTTACAACAGAACCATTAACAGGGAATACTTTTTTTTCGGTCTCCCAGCAAATGTCAAACGTCAGCGAGCATGAAAGTCATTAAATGTAACGAGTTATGAATCACTGGTCCCAAAAATGCTGCGTTCCAAGTGTGGCTACGGTGATTCTGCTGCTTCTGTTCTCTCCTCACAGACTTTATCTCACCACAGCTTTGGTCTCTAGCCTTAGGAGGAGCTTCAAACAGAATGCCGCACTCCGGCAGATTGACTTCCGATGAAGACGCTCTGGGTGCAGCATCTCACTCTAGCTTATGTTACAGGACAGCCACCATCTTCCTTCTGGGAAGCAGGAAGTAGGCTGTGACCTCGTTCGTGGGCTGGGTTTATAACGCAGTGTTTGATGATGACAAGGGGGATGCGTCCTTTTGTGAGCCAGCCCAGCCTTTGTTTGTTCTGATTCCTTTTGAGGATTTAGCAAAAAATATTTGTGTTATATTTGGTGGCCAGCCACAAATTGCAACACATCTTGTAACAGAGGTCTGGACTAATCTGGTGCTGATCCGTCTGCCAGGGCTGATATGAAAGCACCTATCCCGGTGGAGCGTGCTCACTGCCAGACATGCACAGCTCACAATGCATCCCCCGTTATTCAACAGGCCCATTTTTCTGTGAAGAATGGTCCACTTAATCAGGGTCCAAATGGTTGTGATAGCATAATTCATGCATCATATTGAGCTGAGTACTAAATCTGTGTGTGTGCGTGTGCATGTGTGTGTGTGCGTGTTTATGTGTGTGTGTACGCATGTTAGCGATTGTCCTTGCTCTCTGGAACTTAACATTTCTCGCTCAAGACAGAGGGAAATGGTAATCAGGAATTCCATAAAGTATTGATTATCTTGGGAGCCAAAGGGATGAAACGACTGTTGCTAAAAGCATGCAGTGAATCATCTGCCATCTTTTTAAGTCTTTAATCTCACACGGTTCCACGGTAAATAGCCTATCTGGAGTTGTATCCCATCTTATAAAATTCCTCCTTTCCTTTCCCAAGGAGATACAGTTGCACGTTCATATGATGAAGAGTTTGCGTTCAATTTGACACTCAATAAGCACACTGAAGCACAAAATTATTATTATCTTAACACAGTAAATGAACATAACAACAAGTAAGGCAGAATGTCTTGTTGTAATTATGACTTTAATCATGTTTTGACAAAGAAATTCAAAAGGGTGTACAGCAGATATGTACTTTAATGTGCATCCAAAAGAAGATGATCTAGCAACAACATATTGAAACACGTCTTGGGCAGACATCTTCTACAAATAGGGATGTGGATGCTGATGATACATTTGTATTATTTCAGAAATAGGCTACACATCACAAGCAAAGTGGCATGATGATATCAGTGTACAAATATTGCTTTTCATCCATTTAGAAGAAATATACCAGCTCCTGTGAAGTTTCCAAACGAAGTGACTAAATGTCATGAAACCGACCTTGCATGTTGAACCCTCTCTATCATTCCCCTGATGTAGGGTTGACGCTCAGGGGTGTGTGTCCAGTATAAATCATAAATACAGGGATTTATATTCAATGGCGGCCAATGTATTTTTTTTTTTGCTTTTTGTATTGTAGCTTTTTGCTATCATTTTCCATTCAAGAACAGTATAATGGGCGGTTTGTTGCGAGAATGGACGCTCCCTATTTGAATTCATTTCAGTATATAGATTTTTTTTTTCTTTTCAGCTTCAAGAGGAATTTGGCTGGCACAATTATAGCCTATTTGGAAAAGAAAAGGAGAGAGGAAGATAAGGGAGGAGGTTGAATGTTTATTAGAATATCCAACCATTTGCTATATACCTATATATATATATATTAATTAAATAGAGGGGTTTTCCATTGAAACAGGCCAGAAGGGTCAGGAAGATCCCAGCAAGGTATACTGATAGAGAGAGAGGGTTGAGCAGCTGGACAGCAGGCTGGAAGGTGAGCACCAGATCTGAGAATGAGAGGTTGAAAATCGAATTGGATTACATGAACTAGCATTGTATTGCTTTCTAGGCAGTCAAAGAAAAAGAGCAGCCGTTGGTATGACCCTGAGTGGGTTCAAACCATTGACTGGCTGCACCACATAGACCAACAAGGTAGCCCATCGCTTAGAGGCTAGGTGCTGTCAACACACTCACGGGAATGCTGCAGTCCACAGGTAGGCAGTGGCACAGAAGAGTAGTTTAGAGAAGGTAATAATGACTTGCAGATTGACATTGTGCAGCGATTGAATATGAGGTCTGCAACAATAATGTTATTTCATCTAAGAAGGCAAGGCAAGGCAAGGCAAGGCAACTTAATTTATATAGCACTTTTCATACACAAGGCAGACTCAAAGTGCTTCACAAATAAACATTGTCATACAATAAAATAAAATAATAGATAAGTAAAAGAAAACATATGCAAAGAAATGAGTAAAATAGAAAGTGCAATGTATTTAAGATCAGATCAACAGTCTCTCTGGTATCCGCGTCGGGACTCCAACCCGACCTAAAGGAACTTGGTACTTTCTCTGGGACTCCAACCCGGATTCTAGTAACCCTTATCCTTTCTCTCTCGTATCAGATCATGTATCTTTCTGGTAAAAATAGAAAATTAAATTGAAAGTTAAAAAGGCTTTTTAGTAAGTAAAATTGAAAGTGCAATGTATTTAAGATCAACAGTCTCTCTGGAACCCAAGTCAGGACTCCAACCCGACCTAAAGGAACTTGGTCCTTTCTCTGGGACTCCAATCCAGATTCTAGGACTCTAATCCAGACAGAACTTGGAACCAAAGGAACCCACGTCGGGACTCCAACCCGACCTAAAGGAACTTGGTCCTTTCTCTGGGACTCCAACCCGACCTAAAGGTACTAGATCCTTTCTCTGGGACTCCAACCCGACCTAAAGGAACTTGGTCCTTTCTCTGGGACTCCAACCCGACCTAAGGAACTTGGTCCTTTCTCTGGAACTCCAACCCAGATTCTAGGACTCTAACCCAGACAGAACTTGGGTCTCAAACCCTTATCCTTTCTCTCTGGTATCAGATCATGTATCTTTCTGGTAAAAATAGAAAATAAAGGGAAAGTTAAAAAGGCATTTTAGTAAAATAAAGGCAAAGTATTTAAGATGTAGCTGAAAGCTAAAGCAAACATAAAATAGAAAAAGGCATTTTAGTATTAAAATAGAAAATAAAGGCAAAGTTAAAAAAGCTTTTTAGAAAGTGCAATGTATTTAAGATTTAGCAGAAAGCTATAGAAAACATAAAAGTCTTCAGTCTTGTTTTAAAGGTGCTCAGAGTTGGGGCAAGTCTTAAATCCTCTGGGAGTTTATTCCAGCTATTTGTTGCATAGTAACTAAATCCTGCTTTCCCATGTTTTGTGTTTACTCTGGGGATAATTAACGGATTGGTCTCAGAGGATCTTAGTGGTCTAGAAGGCTGATGTAGTGGAAGCATATCAGTTAAATATTTTGGGCCTAAACCATGTAGGGATTTATAGGTTAGCAACATGATTTTAAAGTCAATACTCTGACCTACAGGAAGCCAATGTAACGATTTCAGAATTGGTGTAATATGATCAAATTTTTTGGTCTTTGTTAGAACTCTAGCAGCAGCATTCTGACCAAGCTGAATCTTCCTCAGAGTTTGTTTTGACAGACCTGTAAGGAGACCATTGCAGTAATCAAGCTTACTAGTGATAAAGGCATATACAAGTTTTTGTAAGTCTTCGGTGGACATGAGCCCTCTAAGTCTTGCTACATTTTTAATGTGATAATATGCCGATTTTGTAACTGATTTGATGTGACTGTCGAAATGTAAATCTGAATCCATGATAACCCCTAGATTTCTGGCTTTGATTGAGGTTTTCAGGGACAGAGAGTGAAGGTGTTCGGTTACTTTAAGCCTTTCCGTTTTAGAACCAAATACAATTATCTCTGTTTTGTCCTCATTTAGTTGAAGGAAATTTCGGCACATCCATTCTTTCACTTGCTCAATGCACTGGCACAGCAGATCTATGGGCCGATAGTCATTTGGTGATAGCGATACATAGATTTGCGTGTCATCAGCATAGCAATGATGGTCAATATTGTTATTTTGCATGATTTGCCCTAGTGGAAGCATGTAGATGTTGAATAAAGAGGGTCCTAAGATCGAACCTTGTGGGACTCCACATGTCACGTTGGTTGATTCTGATACAAAG
Source organism: Gadus chalcogrammus (assembly GCF_026213295.1). Lineage (NCBI taxonomy): Eukaryota > Metazoa > Chordata > Actinopteri > Gadiformes > Gadidae > Gadus > Gadus chalcogrammus. The sequence continues at coordinate 6,665,439 of NC_079421.1, read as the reverse complement.
TCGCCAATGGAAACAAAGTAGTTCCTATTTTGTAGGTAGGACCTGAACCTATTTAAGACGGTGCCTGAAAGCCCCACCCAGTTTTCTAACCTGTCCAGAAGTAATGTATGGTCTACAGTGTCGAATGCAGCACTGAGGTCAAGTAGCATTAGTATTGAGATTTTGCCAGAGTCTGTGTTAAGACGGATGTCGTTTACAACTTTAATAAGGGCGGTCTCCGTGCTGTGCAGGGGTCGAAATCCTGATTGGAAGGTGTCATAGCAACCAGTTGATGCCAGGAAGTGATTAAGTTGCTGGAGGACAACTTTCTCAATGATTTTACTTATGAAGGGTAGATTTGATATTGGTCTGTAGTTGTTAATAACAGAGGCATCTAGGCTCCGCTTTTTTAAAAGGGGTTTAATAAATACAGCCGTTTTCAAAGCTTTTGGGAAATTGCCTGACTGGAGAGAGTTGTTAACTATCTGCAATATGTCTGCTGCTAGGCAGTCGAAAACATTCTTAAAGAGGTTGGTAGGTATAGTATCAAGGCAACAGGTGGATGTCTTTAGTTGTGTCACAGTTTCCACAAGATTTTGAGAGTCTATAACATTAAAGCATACCATCCTTGTCACGTTATTTTTGCCTGAACAGGGTGGTAGTCCAACATTTTTGTTTGAAGTGGAGATATTGATGGCGCGTCTGATACCTTCAATTTTATCAGTATAAAAAGCTGCAAAACTCATTGCATTTCTGCGTGGAATGGAGATCAGGTGGAATTTGTGTTGGGGGGTTGGTCAGTCTGTCAACAGTTGCAAATAGGGTTTTTGCATTATTAGTGTTGGTTTTAATGATATTGGAGAAAAATGTTTCTCTAGCATTTTTAAGTCTAAATTGTAGGCACGGAGGCTCTCTTTATAGATATCATGGTGAATATGAAGTTTTGTTTTACGCCAGATGCGTTCAACCTTCCTGCATTCTTTTTTCTGTGCTGTTACAGAAGCAGCTTTTCTCCAGGGTGCCTTTTGCTTTCCAGAAATCGTTTTAACCTTATAAGGTGCAATGACATCTATGACTTTCAAAATTTTCAAATTAAAGTTTTCTACAAGATCATCAGCAGAACATGGGTTTAGAGGTGGTAGCAAGGAGATTTTGTCTGTATGTCGGGAATAAAAGATATGTTAAAGAAAACACAAAAGTGGTCAGACAACGAAGGATCAGTCACAGAGAGATCAGAAACATTGAGGCCCTTTGTGATAACCAGGTCAAGAGTGTGCCCCTTACAATGAGTAGCCTCTTTCACATGTTGAGACAGTTCAAATGTGTCCAAAATGGTAAAAAGTTTTTTTGCACACTTGTCATTCAAATCATCAGTATGAAAATTGAAGTCACCAGTTATAACTAGACAGTCAAATTCTGTGGAGATGCTAGACAATAATTCTGTGAAGTCATCGAAAGAATTTGCAGAATATGTGGGTGGCCTGTAAATAATTAATAGGAGAACTCTGGGGGAGCATTTCAATACAGCACTAAGGTATTCGAACGATGGAAAATCACCAAATAACATCTGTTTCCCCTGAAATACATTTTTAAATATAGCAGCAACCCCTCCACCTCTTTTTCCAAATCTGAATGCATCAAAAAAGTTATAGTCGGGAGGAGCTGTCTCTATCAGAACGGTTGCACTGTTATTTTGTTCCAGCCATGTTTCAGTTAAAAACATAAAATCCAGTTTAGAAGTGTTAATAAAATCATTAACTAAAAATGATTTGTTATTAAGAGATCTCACATTAAGTAGAGCCATCCTGATGGTGCTGTTGATAGGCTTTAAGGTTGTTTTTGGTTTGGAGGCAATAGATATGAGATTTGTGAGGTTAGCAGTGTCTCTAAGTTTCCCTTTGTTTACTCTCTTAGTGGTTACAGCATGAATGCGAAAGTTGCCCTGCTTTGATGTAGGCGACCTTGGGTTCAGCAGATTATGTGAAACTTCCTTTATACTGTGTCTACGGCTGAACCCTTTTTTGTCTCAGTAATACTCAGGACTACTATCAGTACGGGGGGGGGGGGTGGGGCGCCATCCTACTGGGTGTTAGCAGCCTGCGGCCATGACGTGGCGATGCTATCATTGACACAGATGCAAGTTTGATGCCAACATATTCCAGTTTCTTAAATTCGGCTGGAAAATCGCAAAGGGAGGAGAAATTGGAGCTGGAGTTGTTGTTGTGGCTATGGGAGAGATGAGGCTGGAGGTCATCGTCGATGGGGGAATGCAGAGGAGGGGGGTGGCCGTTCCTCGTCAAGCCAGTATCAGCGATGGGGGAAGGCACAGTGTTGATGGCGTCGGGCGGGCTGTTGTCTCTCTTCAAGGTCTGTGGGCTGTCTGCTATCTGTGTGTCAGATAGTGGCAGAGTAGATGTGTGGGGGAGGCTGTAGTCTCGCTTCTTCTCAACCTGTGCTCTGACTGTGGCCTGTGCGTCAGACCATGGAGATTTGTGGGAAAGCGAGAAGAGAAGATTGTCCCTCAACAGTTTTGAGCCTAACCTGTTTGGGTGTAGGCCATCTGCTCTGAAAAGATATTTGCGCCCCCAGAATAAATTGAAATTGTCAATAAAGCCCCTTCCTCTTTCATTGCAGACTCTGGAAAGCCATTTATTCAGTGCAAGTAGACGACTGAATCTGTTTATTCCCCTGTCAACTGCTGGTATGGGTCCACTGATGAATGACTTGATGTGTATTTTGTCCAGTGTATCCAATAGATCAGTGTAATCCTTCTTCAGAAGTTCTGACTGTTCTCTTTGAATATCATTAAATCCTGCATGCACAATAATCTGTGAGAAGATCATTTGAGGAAGCCGTTGCTCCCCAGATAGACATTGAGCAAAGCACTGGAGGAAAAGCTACTTTTTTTGACTGAAAGTAGGACGGTAACCTTAAAATAGTAAAATACCATGATAAAATATATTTTTTAAAAAAGTTATTAAGAATAATAATTATGATTAACTTCAAGGCTGGCTCCAGCACCACCTCAACCAGCAGTGACATCCCAGATGAGATGCTGGACCTAATCTGCAAGATGTCCAATTCCCCAGCCTGGGGCATAATGGTTAAAGACGACAGACATCTACATCACCATCAAGAGTTGGGCCTCGTCACGAGGCACGTGAAATGTTCAAATATGACCACTATCTACACATGGTGCAGATGGAAACCAATTCTGACAATAGTGCTACTTTGTTTTCTCCGACTGCCTATGTCCAGATCAGACCAGAACTGGGGTGGTCAGGATGAAGGTTTGGAACGTCTGCAAAGTCCAGGCTAGAGACACAGCGACCCTAACAAGTTCAAGATCAAGATATTTTATAAGTCAAACGCACAACAAAACAGGAAAAGCAGTCCTAGCTGGCAATAAAAGTTTTGTATTTCAAGCTCTCCTTAACAATGCAAAAAATGCATTTCTAGGCAACTAGGGAGACCAAAGGGGTACCCTATCTGCCACAGGATGGGAGGACCTGGGGACCAAACTGCTAGTTCTACCAGCAACAGCAATGAGGGAGGAGGTGATAAAGGTTTTTTAACTCACACAATGAAAGCTGCAGGTCCCATTAACTGCCATAGTGTGTGATACATATCTTTATTACGTAACAAAGCAACTTTGCATGCAGGTGTCAATTTTTCTTATCAGGACGGCAATCAGACAAGGTGGAAAAGTAGCAAGGAGGTAACAACATACTGTGTGATGGATCCAGCTCACAGGATCTCACGTAAACTAACAGTAGCAGCTCACAATGAATCATTGGCATTATCAATAACATTAAGCAACTATAAAAAACATAAACTGCCAAATGTTTAACTAATACCAGTCCCCAAAACAACATTAATATCATCAGGTCTACTTTATATACCAGAGATGTTGTGCTGTGCAACTGCTATGGATGGGGCTCCGACGGCAATGCATTGGGAATGGATGGATGGCCCCCTCTGCAATTAACTTGGCAAGCCAATAAATGGCATTGTAACAAGAGGCAGAGATACGATTGGCCCATAAGGCCCTTAAAGTCAATCATCCTGATCAATCTAGTTCTGAGAACGCTTAGAGAGAAAATCGCACAGGCGCAGGTCGATTTTTGAGAGAATGCAGAGAGTCAGAGAGACGTGCCAATCGCGTCATTTCTAGTACTCAGTTCCACAAAAGAGCTGCATACACCATAACACATATGCAAAATCCAGAAACAGAAATGCAAATGCCTCAGCATAACAGGATTAAGTGTTGTTCGGTTAGTATTTTTCCAATTTTCCAACTAGCAGCCAATCTTCTGTTTTTGTTGCACAACGTTTGAGTCGTATTCAGATTTCAAGTTGCTAGAATCCATACCATACCATGATTAAAAATTCTATTAGTAGATCAATTATAAAGTAATAACATGCACAGACAAAGAACTATTGGTTCTCTCTTTACCACGCACATGCATAGCGACACGTCAACCCGACACAGAACCATAAAGGTTCACGACTACATTGAAGCGACTGCGTGGTCATTGAGTTGCGTGAATGTGGTAACATAATCATCCCTTAATGGTTCTGCGTCGGGTTTAAGTGGCCCTGATCGGTTTGGAGAGGAAGGAAAGGGGCCTTCGATGACAGCCTGGGAAATTAGAGCCAACATAGATCGATGACAAATAGAAGGGAAATGTTGTCTTCCTGATTTAATTTTTGCTTAAGCTACATAAGGGGCGACACTAAACTTAACAATTTAGTAATTGACCACACACATGCAGTGAGTGACTTCAGATGCATGTCATTAAAGAACAGTAAGGGTTAGGAATCATGCTTCTACAGCTAAGCTGCAGACATTGGGAATCGAACCAAGTACCATTTGAATTTGGGTCGAACAGCCCTGGTCATTCATGCAATAAGACCTCTATTTGTGAAGTGAAAAGTTTAAGAATAGTTTTTGTGAATAATAATTTGCACGGTAAAAGTGATGATGCTTCAGTTTTTTACATGTGGTGTTGTTGATGATGTTGTCACTCACCTCCACATTCCTGTGGGGAGTGCGGAGCATTGACCACAAAGAGAAAATGGCAAGGCAGTATCCAGGGGGGGTATGGAAATAACTTAAATCTGTAGAAAGAGTTCCTCTGCAACAGTTGTTGGCTGTTAATTAATTCCCAGTAGTGGTTGCATGCAGAGGGCCTTCTCCTCATACACACACACGCACGCACACACAAACTTACATGCAGGCACACACAAACACAACACTCACACAATAGCTGGCAACGCCATTTAGCAGGGAACCTTGACGAGAGCTTTTTGTTCTACTACAGAGCATCCCAAGTGTTTATAATGGTAACAATGATTTTTAGATTCATAATTTGTTGGGCAGAAAGTGTGGTGGGGGCTGAGGCAGTGGCATGTTTTAATTGGGTAACTTCTACTTTAGTAACTTCTACTATTCTGGCTTCCAAAGACTTATTGTAGATGTGATGCGGCTGCTGTGATTTTCTACTGAGCAAAGTGACCTGATTTCCATTTAGGTCACAATACTGTAAGTTCATATTAATTTGGTTGATTATACAAGCAGTTTGTTAAGTTCAGTTAGGTGAAATATATATATATTTATATTGAAATTGCTCGTTGTCGGGCGGCCTGGTGGCTCGCTGGGTAGAGCGTGTACCATTAAGGCCAAGTCCCTACTGCAGCGGCCCGGTATCCATTCCTGGCCGTGGTCCTTTGCTGCATGTCCTCCTCTTCTCTCTCACATAGCTTACTGTCTATCTCAATCTACAATAAAAGGATAAATAAATCAGAAAAAATATAAATAGGACCACCGTGGACCACCGTGGTCCTTTCTTCGCTACACACGTTCAGATTTACCGTTTGCAGCGGCTAACAATATATATATATATGTAACTTTGTACTTTCTGAATCCAGTACTCCATAACAACATCCACAGAGTGTCAGAGACGCCTCGGATCACTCTGTTAGTGCGGTGAGAGCTTCTCCTTGACCCGGTTCCAGGACACAGTTGCCTCCAGGAGATCTTGCCGCCAAGCCAGTTCCTCGCTGGATCACACACACAAAAAGTCGTAAGGAATGCTTCAATAGACAAATCATTATGGTAGTGTTTCTTTATTTTTGCTTCTTTCTTAGCTGAAGTAATTTAATTTTGAATTTGAAATCAGCTTTGTAAATTCGGTTCTGATTAATAAAGCAGTTATTAGGTAATTCACATGCCAACATCCCTGGAAAGCAACCGACTGTGTTAAATTCATTTTCAAAATAATGAAAAATACCAATCCACATTTTCAGCTTCTTTTAACTCTCCTAGTGGAGGCCAACATGGATGCTGTACTATTGTTTTCATTTTGACATTGGTATTCAGAAATTCGTTTAAATGTTTTAGGTAGTTCTTGCACACTGACTGGGAAAGAGTAATCCAACTACTGGATAGACAATGGCTGTATTGAGACTCAGTACTTTGTGTGTCTGGATGTGTGTGTGTGTGTGTGTGTGTGTGTGTGTGTGTGTGTGTGTGTGTGTGTGTGTGTGTGTGCGTGTGTGCGTGTGTGCGCGTGCGTGCGTGCGTGCGTGCGTGCGTGCGTGCGTGCGTGCGTGCGTGCGTGCGTGCGTGCGTGCGTGTGTGTGTGTGTGTTTGAAAGAAGTACAACAGTGGACAGTTCAAAGGTTAAGTCAGTCTTGACAGATGTCCTAGCAGCCAGTAGACGACATACTGTGGCCAGTGCTAAAACAGGACATGATTCAGCACTTGTGTCACCATGTAACATGATCTATTCCTATACCCAGTGACGATTCAAGAGTATCTTGGGGCCCTAGGCGATAAAATCCTAGGGGGCCCCTCCAGCCAGTGTTCATCACCATTATGTTATATATAATGGGACACTAACGAAAAATTTACGAATCTTTCGACAAAGAACAGGGTATATATATTGTCATAAAGCATCTTTAAAGGGCATGGCATTCTTTATTAATTGGGGGGGACGTCTTCCTGATGAGCAGGTGTTGCTGTCTCACTGGAGGTGGACAAAAAAACCTGATGCATTGTTATAAAGAATCTTTAAAGGGCATGACATATAATATCAGTTAAAGAGTAATACTGAACTTCCAGTTTTCATTATCAGTATTTGGAGGGTGCACTTTAGCCTTCTATTTTGCTGCGGTCAGAAACTAAAATAATGATCCTGAGGAGAAGATAAGGAAGTGATATGTAGGCTTTACTATAGTGGGTTAATAAAGTCAATTCAAAATGCTTTCACATTGTAGAATCAGAATTAGCCAAGTTCTACTTCTACCTGTTCTCCCGGTACAGAGTTGTGATTATTCATAGCAGAGCTCGGACACAACTTCAATCAGTCACGGAAAAAGCTATTATCTAGCAGTTTTTTCCATTCCAAATCAAAATTCCAAGACAACGTTAATTGTGGGAACATTGCCCGAGATGAAAGGTGTTGATGTTTCAGCGTTGTGAGGTCTGTGCTGATGGTAGAGCTCTCTTTCTGTCCTGTGTTGGCGAGTGGGGATGATGTCTGTCAGGATGGAGATGGTGTCTGTCAGAGTGGGGATGATTTCTGTTTTTGTCAGGATGGTGGTGGTGTCTGTGTCTGTCAGGGTGGGGGGGATTGTCACCATGGAGAGACTTAATTGCCAGATTTTTCCTTGTGCCATGATAGATCCATGGTTATGGTCTCTGTGACCATGATGGTGTCAGGGTGTTCTGCCTCTCTGATTCTCAGATTCCAGACACTAAATGCCATCTCTCTTACAGAGGGGTAGTGGACACTTATAGCACAGTGCCAGGCTGGTGGCTACTTTGTGAGGATGATCAAGTTGCGGACATCTAAAATCTTGTATAAATCAGAAAAAAGTGTTTCTGGTGAGTTGAGGAATTGTCATTCCTCCCCTCTGGCTGGTCGAGTACCGGAACAGTCTCTGTATAAGCTGTGAGTGAGGCCATGGGGCTCTGCTGCACTGCCGAGCCATAGCAACTGTTGCTATGGGCTTTAGTGTGCAGTTACTGTCGCTTGAGTTAGCTTGAGTTCTGGGTAGCTTATCTTGTTAGAATTACTTTATGTTAGAAAGAAAAACTATAAGATATTACATTAAACATTTGTGTATAATCTTCTTAAATTGATTCTCTCATGGGCTCACTCACTTGAGTGAGTGGTTTTTCCATTTATAATTAATTCCTCGCCTTAACGTAATGTCAAGGTTAGCTTGAAGGGCAGATAACTGACAGTTGGTTAAGTTTTTTCT
>NC_079421.1:6602189-6654689 GCF_026213295.1 Gadus chalcogrammus | reverse complement strand
TGACTCTGATTAAGTCATAACTGCAGAGTGTGAGAAGAGCTAGGCCTCTGGTTCCCTCCACTGTGTAAAGTGTGTCCAATCAACAATGCGGCCCAAGCCTCTTGCTTCGTCAAGCGTAATCTCCAAAGCTATCGCTTCCTCCCCAGGGTAAAAATACAGCAAGTGTCTAAAAAAATGCTCACTGCAGGAAAGATAAGGATCTAACTTGTTTCTATTTCTGTGTCTCTGTGTGTTCGCGTCCATGCATGAGCATTTTGGAAACATTCAATGTTCTCTAAATGTCTGCTCGCTCTCTCTCTCTCTCTCTCTCTCTCTCTCTCTCTCTCTCTCCCTCTCTCTATATATATATATATATATATATATATATATATATATAAGCAGGTCCCAGATCATCACAGACCTTTCTTTGGTATATTTATATCCTAATCTTGCCAGGTGGAAGCTGTGGTACTGGGGACTTCTGTCCAACCCATGGCCGGACATATCACTTCACCCTCGGACACCTTAACCTTTGCAGTGTCTTGGCCAGGGGATACGTGCATGTGTGTGTTCTGCCACCAGGCCTAACCCTTTGAGGTGGAATGAACTCCAACAGTTAATCAGCAGGCCAATTGGCTAGCACCCATGTTCTACACCTGCTACCTTTGGCAATAAGCTTTGAGAAATAAAGGGCAGATTCACTCTGCAGTCATGGAGAGGGTTGGAAACTAAGAAACAAAATAATGCTTTTCAAATTTAGAAAACGTCAGAGACCACACACCTAACGATAGATTAAGATACATTTAACTGTTTTGGACGATTAATGTGTGTGAGGAAACAATTGTGCCATCATCGCACACCACACACTAATGTTTTTTATAACCGGATATCTCACCAATCTCTTGTGATCAAAGAATTGTTGGGATTACGATAAGTCAGCGTGGCTCCCAATTGGCTATCGTCTTTCCCCAGTGACAATCAAACGATATTGGATCACACATATTGAACATGTTTCTATTGCGATTTAAAATCGGTGATGCCCCGATCGGTAAAAAACGTATAAATTCTGGCTTTTCTGACCAGAATCAGAAAGGGGAAATCGGGCACAAATTCGGGCTATGATCCTGTAATGCGTACCCAGCATTCGATGGCTCCAAAAACCCATGGATACTGTTTTGCACTTCCATTAACAAAACAATTGCTTTGGCGAAAACACCTTGAGGTTCTTCATGCATCATGCATGACATAGATATCGCCATGAAGTTCTTACAAAAGCTTGAATATTAGAATGCCAATTATTCCTCTGTCTCACTGTCTCTTACGTTTTGGATCAGTCACACTTACTACGTCAATCATCAAAGACGAACGCAAACTGCCCAGACATTTCCCCCAATGGGGCTGAGCCAGTGAAACATCTTGTGTTTTGACAGCAGTGGCTTCAATGGCACAGTACCACCTGCCGAGAACAGCCTTTATCTGCCGTCTATCACCCTTCCTCTTCAGTGTGCTATTCCCCACTGGTTCACCTTCATTTATTAAAATCCCCCTGCGCCTGCTCAACCTTATGTCAGCATGTGGTGCAGTGTGGCGTGATGGTACTGGATAAGATCCAGGAAGGGCTGAATCTCAATAGAGAGTCACTTTTTGTCTGCCAAACCATGGGAGACGATCTGTTTTGAAGCCACTATACTCCGTCCCAGTGTGTTGATGTGTTGAGGCATTTTCATCAGGATGTTGGACAATTATTTAAATTGTGCTACTACCCACTTGTAGCCAACGTTTGTGTTCGGCTGTCTTCATATGATCTTTTATGTTGGTATGACAAACATGCACAAAATGTACTCAGTGTGTGAAGAATGCAGCATTTTCGTTGCCGGCTATTTTACGAAGAAAAGCCTTCTGGAGGTCTTTAGAAAGACCAACTTTGTCTTCTGCTTGAAAGCTAACCATAAGAGTACTGACTGGTCTGTCAGACAGAGCCACACATTTCATAGTTCAGCCTTGGCAACTACGCATATACTGATTGACACATATACACAAATCAGTGTTCAGTTCATACGGTGGTGCATTGGATACGTTTTGGATGGAGCTTGATGTCAGCCCTGACCACAAGTATGATATTATTGATATTATATTAATTGTGGTGAAAACCGGGACATTTGATTGTTTAAAAGATATTTGTTGTGACTCCCAGCCGGAAAACCGAGACAATCCAAACGTCTGGTCGCTGTAGCCCTCGCTCATACCTGAATCCAACATGCAACTTTTGGAGACATTTATGCTGGCAGTTTTGCCTTCCTGCAAAGTAAACATTTTTATACAAATACTCCATTAAAAACCTAGCTAGCTGTATTGAAACAAAGCGATGTAGCTTATTTAACAACATGACGTAAAAAAGAAGATGCAACTATTCAAATCCAACTCTACTATTGTGTTTTGTATATTTTAAATCCTATAATCTGGGATAATAAAGTAGCCAATATTAGTAAGAAAAGTTTTAATTTCCTTTGGTCTTGTACAAAAGGCAGATTGTTCTTAACCTAGAGATGTCTAAAGCGTTTCAAAAGATGCATGCATAATGAATGCATCTTTTGAAAGTTTTTTATAGATCCAATGAAACCGTTCATGTAACTGACCGTTATTACTTTAGGATTGCATCACCCAACCAAGCATTTTAAACCATCCTCCTTCGTTCTGCCTAACACTGGGTAACCTGCACTGGATTCCTGAATCCTCCAATGCGACCACTATTATGTGAGGACAGATAAATGTAAATATATGATTATATATATATATATATGGGGACACTGCTGATTCCTGAATCCTCCAATGCGACCACTATTATGCGAGGACAGATAAATGTACGTGACGTCATGTTGTGAGGAATCCAGTGCAGACACTGCTGTTTTGATGCTAACTGGCAGATGAGAAAGCAGATTTCAAAGTAAGCGGGGAAAGAATAGCAAAGATATTAAACAACCTGAACAATGAGTCCTACCCCCAGAAATAAAAACAGAAGGATAATTAAACACCTGTTATTCCTTTAGCTAAACAAAAGAATGCCATCGATAGTATATATCGAGAGATTATAACATAAGGAACACAGGAAATTAATTTAATAAATATTACTTATGGAGCTGTGGAAAAGGGGTAGGATTAAATAAGTATTTTTTTTATATTTCTTCCTACTCCTGTTCAGGCATATAAATTGAATATCTGTTATGCTTTTCTATTTTATTTTTCTTATTTATGAAATAATTTGAACATTGTTTTTGTTCATCGATTTTTCGTGCCTTCAATTTTGTTTTTTATTTTTTATATTTGATTTTTATTGATATTTCCTCTATCCAATTTCTTTTTTATCAATCAATCAAAAGTTGTGCCACAATTATAGAGATAGCATTACTCGCATAAAGTCTTATTTAAATTTAAGTCTTATTATGCATATTTAGCTTAGACCTCATCAGTTTTGTAAAAGCTACATTTTTAAGTGAAAATGTTAACCAAATAATTAACAGCCATGAGAAGTTTACCTTGAAGATGCTAACATGAGCTAATAGTGTGCCATTAATTAAATTAAGCTTTGTTTTCCGACATTTGCGGAAATTGGTTGAGATAAGTTTGCCTTCATTGAAACAAATAATAATTAGTTCACTTCTCGCTTTTCTTTGGGACCTGCCTTTGTTACAAACAATATTTCCAGACAATTAATGTTGTGAAGAGGCAGCTTTCAAATTCAGGAGCACTCTCCAAACGGGTCTCTGGTTTGTAATAAAAGAATGTAATGAGTTGGCCCTGAACCATATGGTCCCCGGTGTCTTCTCCTGCCTTATTAATTATTACTATTCCTCATCTTTGGTTACACCGCTTTAATGAACTATTCATAATCCCTAATGAGGAACAGGCATGCTGCTTTATCACCTTGGAACTCCAGAGAGCGTCAGTATATATGATCTATTACAAGCACATTATCCTCAAATTAGTCGATGTGAGGCCATGTGGCACAGATGATCAAAGACACACAAAAAATACAAAAGTACACACCAGGAGGCAATGCACCCCTCCCTAACCGGCATCAGAATACCTCTCGGATACGCTTCCAATTTCCTATTGATTTCCCAAGTGAACCGAGGCTTAAAAGTGGTCTTTTGTGTGTGTGTGTGTGTGTGTGTGTGTGTGTGTGTGTGTGTGTGTGTGTGTGTGTGTGTGTGTGTGTGTGTGTGTGTGTGTGTGTGTGTGTGTGTGTGTGTGTGTGTGTGTGTGTGTGTATATGAGTGTGTCATGCGTATATGTGCCTCTTTCTCTGCAACAGAGGTCTTCTGAAATCTCTTGCATGCTTGGCAAACATATAAAAGACCAGAAAAGAATACAAGCGCTGACTGCTGAAAACAACGGGGAAGCGTGTGTCTGTTTACAGCTGCACCATGGCAGAAGGACTCCAGGGAGAGAGTGTCACATTGCTGTGATCGCCTCCATGGGGACATTGCTGTATGGTCCTTCAGGGTTTGAAAGCTCTGGACGTCAAATGTCTAATTCTACCAAATTTAGATTTAAAGGGACTCTTGATCAGATTTCGATTTATTAGAGTCGGGGGATATGAGGAGCGGTCCTGAACACGAGGATTAACCCCTGACCTCTACCCTGAAATAACAATTCATGCAAGTGTCTGCTAAATGAATTCAATGTCAACATCTCAACAAATTCATAAAAAAACACCACATTGAGAGATGCAACATACAGAAAGGCATTTTTCTGGCTGATTGGCATTCTGCTTCTTCCAGCTGCTATGGTCATGCTTTGCTCAGGTGACAAATATATTCCAAGCATACATGTAAAAGGCCTCTCTACAGGAGTGTACTGGCTTCAAACCAGCAACCCCATTCTTTGTCCTAGGCAGCATCTTTCGCTCAATAGGACAGGCAGAATGACAAAATGTTATTTTTTAAGTAAATAGGCCATGACTAAAATTCAGTGTCTCTTCAACGCATAAATACATAGAAAGCTGCAACGCAATTGTTACAATAATAATCGATTGTTATGATAATATCATAATAAATTAACTGTAGCTGTTGCCCCATCAGTGATTTCGTAAAAGCACACTGTTGAAATACATTGAATTCCATCACGTTGTCTTTTTGGTTTTCGCCATAACTAACACCAATGCCTGTTTGGCTATTAATCTCTGCGGTTTCCACACAGCACTTATGCAAATCTGGCAACACAAGATAGGCTCTAGTCAAATATAAACGATAGAGACAGCATTATTTTTTATAAAAGGCTGTTTAGGCCAGGCTCGTGAGGCCTACGTCATTTTGAGAGGAAATCTGTTCATGCGATCAGGGACCAATACAGCTGACGATATGAACACAAGACCCCCCACAATCACTCCATCTGACGAGGTAGGGGTCTCATTGAGCTCTGAAAGGATGGATCTGCACAACGAGCCTGAGGTGGCTATGCACGTGCAAGATGCAAGGTGCACGTTGCGGGTACGCGCATATGGCACCAATAGTGGTAGAGTAACCGATCCCAATGCAAGCTATTCCAGTCCCCGTGGGTTCGTGAGTGAGTCACGTGTCCTCGGGAAGTGTTAAGGCAGGGGGGGGGGGGGGTCACGTCGAGAGATTTAGAAAGAGGGAGGGGAGAGCTTCATTACGCACAATCTAGTAGTCGCTCAGTGTCTCGCTGACATGTGCTAATTGTCCTTGTGTTACGACAGAACGACTTGGTCTTTGGGGGAGTTCACAGAGCTTTACCCATCGCACCACACTTCGCTGCTGTCCAAACTTCTGCGCTTATCCAGCGCGATCATCGGCGGTTTTCAGCGCCATCACCTGCGGAGAGCTTGGTCCACTGCGCATCGAGGTAAAGTGCGCTTTTCATGTTTCTATGTTTTAAAGCAAAGTGTGAAGTCATTGCGTGGTGTGCGCAAATTAGTTTGAGTGGAGCAATGCTTTCCTTCGTTTGGTTTGCATGCGACGCACTGTTGGATTTGGCGTAATGGGTCCGAAAGCTGTTCGGTAATAGTCGAGGTGTTACCAGAATAATTGTAGTAGGCCTACACAATAAAATTATTCTGCACAGATGCACTGCAAAGACAAACCATGAGCGTAATGTTTAATAGTTGAAAATAAGCCAATGTGACGCAAATGTTGATATGTTGCGTCAACGTCATTTAGTTATGATTAATTTGCGCGTTGCATCCGATTGTTTTGACTGGGCTATTTCTGGGAAAGCATCTCAAGTATTAATCTAAAGTTCATATTCCCCATGCACAGCGTGTTTTTCGGAATGATTCTCCACCATGATGCGCTTTTAGTTTTGAGCGACAGACGTCAGAGTCACGCCCCTGAGAAGCTACCACACACATACTACTTTTCACTATCTGCAGGCTTAGTTAGATTGAAGTCATAAGTATTTGCGCCCTTGGCACCTTATTGGCCAGAATTGCTGAAGGGTTGGAAATTGAATGGTCCTCGAAACAGTGACTTGGTATGTCCGGAGTTCACGGGTGTGCGGACAGACAGACGGACGCAGTGTACAGTAGCTCAGCACGTGTAGTGAGTGTGGAGCCTCTCTGGTTCAGAAAGCCTTTCGTTTGAGGTGTCGGCTTCACATCCATAATGCAGGAGCTCAGAACAACGCAGGAGCCAAGGTGCAAGTGCCTGCCAGCCCGGCTGCCCTCTCCCAGTGTGACAGCCTTTAGTTTTTAACTGGCCTATCATTGTGACACCTTTTTTCCGCATTAAAACATTAGCGATAGACCTTACCCCACCACGTGTTGACCCACACACACACACACACACACACACACACACACACACACACACACACACACACACACACACACACACACACACACACACACACACACACACACACACACACACACACACACACACACACACACACACACACAAAAACACACACACACACACACAGACCCACACCGTGGCTCAACGTGTCTCTATAGCTTCCCGTTGTCTCCCTCAGTGGCTTCGATCTCCAGAAGGAGTATAAGCCCCGTTTCCATGACGCCCAGGTGCCTCATTAGAGGACGATCACTGTGGTTATCGAGGCCGGCATCGGAGTGCACCCGAGCGGGCAGACCTGTTGGGGGGGGATCATCACCTGACACACCCTCATTTATCACATGACCATGCAGGGTCCCTCGGCTCCAACCATCTATCTCTGTCCTTCATAAAAACAATGTTTGGACTTCCCTCTCTCCCATGCTCTCTCATGCTCTCTCATGCTCTCTCGCCCTCCTGTCATCTTCCTTCCATAAGTGATCACTCTAGACTTATGCATTATTTGTTTGAGTCCTATCCTAATGACAAACTGTATTAGTCCATTACACAGACTTTAGGTGGGAACCCTTCGCTGGAGGGTGGAGGGGGATCATCTGCAGGAACTGCTCTGTCAGAAGTTAACAGTGCTTATCACCGGCTATGGCGGAAAAGGGGTGTCACTCCCATGTTGCCCAGACGTCTTATTTTGGTCCGTCTGTCAACAGCTGATGCCGCCCTGTGTCTGAGGGGCTGCAGGGTCTAGGAACACTTTAACAGGGGGGCCTCTAGGAACAGCATTGTTGTTTCAGCTTCAGTTGAAGGGAGTTGGGGGAAATTACCTCTGACTTCCTGTTGGTGGATCTATGCAATTATCATTGGTTCTACACTTTGTCTTATTTACCTCAAGGTATTTATTTTAGGTTTTGCATTTAAACGTATACAAATGTAGGCTTTGCTGTAAGTGTCAATACAAATTCAGTAGAATCCAAATGTATGCCAAAGATGTATGCGTTGACATGCATTTCAAAGGTAAAAGGTCTAAAATAAATGAGTATTTCTGTTTGATACTGGAGTACGGTTCGATTTGGGATGTGAGGTAGCGTGATATGACATTGTCATTTATTTTGGAAAACCAAAGCATCTACGGCCGTATACTAGAGCTCTGTTTTACGTGGTCTATTACTCCTGGCTTTTCTTCAGGTTGCAACATGAATCTATTCTGATCCTGATCCATTTAAAGAGCCACAGCGTATTGATCAGGGATCCCACAGAGGCTTGCATGTTGTGCATCTCGATATATTGAAATGAATTTTGGAGTAAAAGTAGGACTACAACTTTTGTTGATGACTTGATGTCTGTAAAATATTCACACCAATATAAATGCAGATGCAACCAATATCCTTGTGACATAATGTGATCTATTTAAATCCGCATTGGGACATATTTATATATAGCATGGCACTGGTGTCATTTGTAAGCATTGCATTTTATGCTCTATCTGGATCCTGTAATGAACACATTGTATGGCTCTATGCATAGCTCTACTCTCCATCAGTCCTCCTCCTTTCTGCTTTCAGCTTGGTTTGTGGTAGTAGTTTGTCCTCCGTCTGTTTGAGTGTACTCCCTTTCTCTTCCAATCGACTGTAAGGTGTGTAACAGTTACAATTAAGTAAAAAAAAAAAGATATAAGTCAAACCCCCCCATCTACCAGCACCGTGTCTGTCGGTGACAACAACACAGCAGGTCGATTTCGCCTAAGACTCCCTGCTGGGCCTGCGGTATATCTCCCCGTCCTACTGCCAGTGGGCATGCATGTATCAGGTGGAGGTTTTGGCATCTTCAGGGGGGGGTATGAGACCGCCAGTCCATCTCCTTGACAGGACGCCCCTGAGTCAGTGCGACACCACCGCACAGGGTCCAACCTGGGCACCGGCCGCCAGCCACAGGCAGACAGAGGCCGTCCTCTGAATAATTGAGAGTTACTTATGCAGACGAGGAGGAAGATGATAATAAGACAGAGTTCTTAGGGTTCACTTGGACGCCTGACACGGCTGCTCATCAGCGTCACATTGGTCTCCAAGGGAATGTCCGGTTAAAACTGGCTTAGTGACGTCTGGACACTTTGACGCTCCTGTCAAAAAGCCCTTGTCTGTGTGTGTCCTGACAGGCTGGGCGGGGCCGCATTGTAACTGGGTCGTATTTGTGGTCGGCCTACTCACGCTAGTGTTGATACAGCAGCAACAACAATGTTCCCCATGACGACGACTCTCTATCCTTCAGTCGAAAACCTTCAACTTTTTAAAATGTGTCTGTGTGTCAATTGTTGCAGCAGCACAACAGAACATTCTTTCTTGTCCTTTTACTTCCATTTACTCTCTTAAAGAAAATAAAGATGATCCGATTGGATCTCTGTGCTTTCCAAAGTTACAGAGAGTGTCCCTCTGAGGGACAGACGTGACGGTCGGATCAGGCCAGGGTCTTCCCCCTCGTTGCCACGACGGCCTGTCAGGTCCAAACCGTCAAATCCAGTTGACGTGGAAGGAGAGGCGGAACTACAGCCTCTTGCAGACAAATATAAGAGAGAGAGACGGGTTTGCATTGAACTTTCTAGAAGGGTCACTGTGGGTGTTTGGTGACGGTAACTGTACGACTGATGGTGCCACAGTGGGGGATACGGGTGTGGCAGGTCGCTAGGTGACCCGTGCAGTGGGTGGGCTTGAATTCTGACTGAAGCTGTCAGAGCCGTTAATGTAGGAGCTTTATTCCGAAGCCTAAAGGGACAGCCGCCGTACACACACACACACACACACACACACACACACACACACACACACACACACACACACACACACACACACACACACACACACACACACACACACACACACACACACACACACACACACACACACACAGACATGACCTCCCAGAGAGGAATGAGAGGGGACGGATCAGGTCATGGGAGGAGCCCAGTGATTGGCGCTTAGGGAGACTGCTGTTGCCCTCTCTCCTGCCCTTCCCACACACACGCGCACGCACACACACACCCACACATACACACAGACACACACAAATGCACACACATAAACACACACACATACACATACATAGAGATAGAGAGACACACACAAACATATACACGTATACAAACAAAGAGATAGAGAGAGAGACAAACACAAACACATACACACACACACACACACACACAAACACACACACACATACACATTTACACACATAGTGATAGAGAGACAAACACACACAGATAGAGACACACACACAAACACTCACACCAAACGCATATCAACGCACATACGCACACTCATGCTTATGCCCAAACTAGAATGTGTGCACACATTTGGACATGCATGCACTCCCGAAAAGAGCACACAATCACACATATCGTTCTCTCTCCCTACAGCCAAATTGAGCTGAAGGACCAAAAACTGAAATATGGTTATTATCCCTCATCTCATGATTATGGACAGACAACGGAAGTTACTAAAGGTTTTCTCTAAGGTTAGGAAAATACAGAAAAGGGAAGTTAAATGTTGGCTTTGGAAGCTTCACAGGCACACATGGATACTGATAAATGTCATCATATTCTGACCATTTAACCAGAATACCTAATTTAACGAAGGAAACTGGAAAGACAGATTTCTTTCTATGTAATTGCCAGGCTAATGAGTCATAATCCTTTCCAATAACGGAATATTCAAACCATACAGACTGGTAAAGGCAAAAGAAACCCACAATATAAATACATGACCCATTTTTTTTACAAATAACCAACCAGAGTTACAATAACTCTAGAATACAAAACATGACTCATAGAAAATCTAGCAGATTGTACAAAGTAGATTATCACGCTGTAATAATCCTAAACTTTGTGAAATTATACTGTTCTGTAATGGAGTGGAATCATCTGGATCACACAATACTCAAGTTGTAGGAGTTATTCAGCATCCTAATGATGGGTGTCCTGTCCATCATTGTATCGTATGTTTTGTGCTGTTCTTTTCCCTCCGCAGTTCAATCCACCGGTTCCGCCTCACCCATTTACATTCCCTGTTTTCAGGGTCGTTTCAGTCCACTACTGCGGACTGAAATGAGGCTGTTCCACTTTATTGGATGTAGTCCCTTCTTTTATCACAGAACGGTTTGCATGACTAAGACCCTGTGTGGGACGGAGCAGAGGAGGATGCTGCTGTCCCTGATGCTCACCTCTGCTGGGCCATGGGGGCGACATGTTGTGTTGGCTAAGCCTAATATTAATAGTTTATGACAAATCACTACTTTTCCTACAAAACGACCCAGAAGCAGAAGACTGATCTGATTCAATTCAATTCAATTCAATTCAAAGTGTTGATGGATTCTTTACCTTTATCAAAGCCACCGCAGAAGTGCCTAGAGCAACAGTAGATATAGAAATAAAATGTATATTATTTCCCTTGACAACAATACATTGGCAGGGACAGTTCCAGGGTTGAGATCATGTGTGCCACATAACCTCCTACAGGCTGTTATGTAAAAGCATTTCGAGAGTACCTCCTGTTAACTGTAGCTTGGCTCCGCCGGCCTAAGTTCTTCTGCTCAATTTTAATTTCCCTTTAGTACTACACTGGAAAAAGCCTTCTGTTGAACCAAGTAAAAAAAACATGGGTAATGGTTCACATCTATA
This sequence comes from Gadus chalcogrammus, assembly GCF_026213295.1. Classification (NCBI taxonomy): domain Eukaryota; kingdom Metazoa; phylum Chordata; class Actinopteri; order Gadiformes; family Gadidae; genus Gadus; species Gadus chalcogrammus. The sequence goes on along the minus strand of NC_079421.1, from coordinate 6,643,238 downwards.
TTACATAACTTGAGCCAATGACAAATATATAGCTTGCCTCAAACAATATTTCCTATGTTCATAAAAACAAAATAATACAACTTGGCACCAAGTATAATTCTATTCTTTGAATGAAGTTAATACATTTAAATCGTATGTTAAATCCTAAACAAAAAAATATTGATTCACTCCAACAATTGGTTCTCATTTAAGAAATATCTATCAGAAATAATTTGGTTTATCCAATCAAAAAGATTACAATTTAATCAAACAATTGTTTCTCATTATTGTATACATCATCATCATCATTTTTTCCCGCTCGGCTCTCGCCGCTTCATGTCCTTGAGGCGCTTCTGTCTGGATTCGACATCACATCGCGACATCAGTCAGGGTTAGGTGCTTTGCCAAAGACACCTCGATACACTGCTTGGTGAAGCCGGGGATTGAACCAACAACCTTCAGAATACCAGCCAACCCGCTCTACCACCTGAGCTACTGCCGCCAGTGAGTCATCGTCACTCTGGTCAAGTGTAGTGCTTTCACCTCAAAAAGTCGCCAAAAGTCACCAATAGCAGCTGAAAAAGAAGCTAGATTTGTCGCTTGTCGCTGTTTTGAAAAAAAGTCGCCAAAGGGGTCTGAAAAGTAGCTAAATATAGCGACAAAATCGCTAAGTTGGCAACACTGCGGTTTGGTCCAGTAGTCGTAAGCGTCTTTGTATTTAATGCGCATGCGCAGGCTTGTACGTAACCTTGACATTTTACATTTGTCAAAATAGATATTTCTTAATTGAACTCCTAACTAAAAATATCTATATTTCACAGTATTTTGAAATAAAAAAAAGTTATTTTAAAAATAAAACAAAAAATGTTTATTTGAATTGAATTACAAAATAATAATCAGATGAAGTGCGGCATAAATCCCTTTTTCCAGTGTAGGTCTGGGTCGGCGGTATGTTAGTGGGTTTTCTCCGTCTAAATTTTCTGCATCCAATCAGCGAACAGAGGGAGTGGCTAAGACCAATGACGTTAAAACTCACCTCTCGTTGACGGACCTCGTCACGCACGGACGGAGATTGGTTTGTTTACAGCCTGCGCGCAAAGTGATTCCCGGTCAAACGTCAGCGATTGGTTATGGCAGATCCAGAGTGGCACTGGGCAGATCCAATAGTTTCAAACTTCAACAGACACCCGCCTTCAAGTGAGTTAACGTTTGTCAATTGAGTAGGTCCGGTCTCTGTATTTAAATGAAATGAAGAACGAGAGTCTGGTAGGACCAGGCTATGTTAACTGTATACTATATCAACATACTGTTGGAATAAGATGGCCATTGAAGTTTTATCCATAGCTTATCACCAGGTCAGGCTGTGCATGCACAGAAAAACAGTGCCATGCCTCAAGATGGGTTTGCTTTAACTGTTCATTACATCACCATCAATCCCCCCCACTGTCATCACCACTGTTCTCCTAAAAAACACGGGGAGCATGTTGCTCTGTTACTTAGCGACCCAGTAATGATTTCCACTATAGCCCCATACTTCCCCCCCCTGTGGAGCAGAGAGGAGACTGCTGGTCCACTCTCAGTAGGACTTGAACAGTGACCTCTGCGGTTCCTCACTCAGGACCCCTCCTGCTTCAGATCCCAGCAGGGGGTGAGGGCGTGGGGGTGAGTGGGCAGCAGAGCAGCCATGACATGGGCTTGAGTTAATTCCCCCTAGAGTAATGACTCCTCGGTGCCTGCGACCTGCTCACCTCCCGCATTACTGCGGGCTGAGGATTCCCGTGTTCGTGCAAGCATGCTTGTATGAGCAGACCTTGACTTGGTCAACCCACCCCCCCCCAGACACACACACACGCGCGCGCACGCGTACACGCACACACTTTCAGCTGCTCTTTTTCCCTCCCTCCCTCTTGATGTGTCTTTTTCGCTCTCTCGTTTTCATTCCTCATTATCCTGCCATGCCGCCACCGCTGCCACCACACAGCACAGGCCTCAAAGCTCTCCTTTGTAGCTTGTCGTTATTTTTCTTGGTAGATTGTCTTCAAACCCTTCAGTTATGAACTCCAGATCTTTTTTTTCCATGGTCTCCTCGGTGGCTTACTGATGGCGCTGTTAATTACTATGAGGCTTCATGAGATGGTTGATAAAACCAGCGATAGGAGGCCGAGGGCGGTCTATTACTGTGACCTTCCAGCTAATGGCTTTGCTTATCGTCATCATCTCCATCCTCCCATTTAGTCGGGGGTCTTTGTGGGAGCTAAAGGGTCTAAGATCAGCCGAGTAGTTGGTACAGTCAGCTCAAGTACACTGGAAAAAGGGTTTTAAGCCGTACTTCATCTGATTATTATTTTGTAATTCAATTCAAATAAACATTTTTTGTTTTATTTTTAAAATAACTTTTTTTTATTTCAAAATACTGTGAAATATAGATATTTTTAATTAGGAGCTCAATTAAGAAATATCCATTTTGACAAATGTAAAATTTTAAGGTTGTGTATTCAACTGATTAATAATTTTGTCATTCAATCCAAATATTTTTTTTTGTTTTCTTCCTAAAACACTGTTATACTTGATTAGGAGCTCAATTTAGAAATATTTGTTCAGACAAATGTACAATTTCAAGGTTACGTACAAGCCTGCGCATGCGCATTAAATACAAAGACGCTTACGACTACTGGACCAAACCGCAGTGTTGCCAACTTAGCGATTTTGTCGCTATATTTAGCTACTTTTCAGACCCCTTTGGCGACTTTTTTTCAAAACAGCGACAAGCGACAAATCTAGCTTCTTTTTCAGCTGCTATTGGTGACTTTTGGCGACTTTTTGAGGTGAAAGCACTAGCCTTGACCAGAGTGACGATGACTCACTGGTTCTGTGAGCTAGGACAGTCTGTCTGTGTCTGGAGGGAGGTCTGGAGTTGGTCTAACTCTGCCATTTAGATTGATAATATATATTATATATTGTGTGGCAGCAGTAGCTCAGGTGGTAGAGCGGGTTGGCTGGTAAACTGAAGGTTGTTGGTTTGATCCCCGGCTTCACCAAGCAGTGTATCGAGGTATCTTTGGCTAAGCACCTAACCCTGACTGATGTTGCGATGTGATGTCGAATCCAGACAGAAGCGCCTCAAGGCCATGAAGCGGCGAGAGCCGAGCGGGAAAAAATGATGTATACAATAGTTTGATTACATTGTAATCTTTTTGATTGGATAAACCAAATTATTTCTGATAGATATTTCTTAAATGAGAACCAATTGTTGGAGTGAATCAATATTTTTTTGTTTAGGATTTAACATACGATTTAAATGTATTAACTTCATTCAAAGAATAGAATTATACTTGGTGCCAAGTTGTATTATTTTGTTTTTATGAACATAGGAAATATTGTTTGAGGCAAGCTATATATTTGTCATTGGCTCAAGTTATGTAATATAGATGTGAACCATTACCCATGTTTTTTTTAATTGGTTCAACAGAAGGCTTTTTCCAGTGTAGAACAAAGACACATTTACGTAGATTGCTATACTTTCCTCGCCGTTATTTGTTTTATTACTTGAAAGACAGACAGTTGAACGACAGATGTTCCTTCATCCTTTACTGAACGTCGCTCATGATTATTTTTCGACTTATGGAAGAGACTTCCAATTGGTTCCAGGCTAGAATGATCATCAGAGAGAAAGGGGAATGTGAACTTACTCGGTAGGCTGGTAGATTGATTGATCTATCAATCACATTGGGAAGGGCCCTCCCATTTCTGATGTCATGAATGGGGTAGATGTTGAAATTGTTTGTTAATGGCTACATCCCAGCTACATCCCAGCTACACCACAGCTACATCCCAGCTACACCACAGCTACATCCCAGCTACATCCCAGCTACATCCCAGCTACATCCCAGCTACATCCCAGCTACACCACAGCTACATCCCAGCTACATCCCAGCTACATCCCAGCTACATCACAGCTAAATCACAGCTACATCACAGCTACACCACAGCTACATCACAGCTACACCACAACTACATCCCAACTACATCACAGCTACACCACAGCTACATCACACCTACATCACAGCTACATCACAGCTACACCACAGCTACATCACAGCTAAATCACAGCTACATCACAGCTACACCACAGCTACATCACAGCTACACCACAACTACATCCCAACTACATCACAGCTACACCACAGCTACATCCCAGCTACATCACAGCTACATCACAGCTACATCAAAGCATCCTCACATCATCACAACTACATCCCAGCAGCTTGTAATCTAGGGCCCAAGGAAACCATTTCTCTCTCTATCTGGCACGTGTTACCATGTAGCGGTGTGGGTTACGAAGGCGACAATTAAAACATGGGAACAGTGTGATGCTAAATAAGGAATAAACGACAGTTAATCCCTGTGTGCAGCCATGTAATTACAAAGTGTGAATTGTACTGTGTTAAAATAGGATGAATTATATGTAGGGAGTGCATTTTGGTGGGGAGAATAATTGCCCTTTTTCTTTTAATCAAATCTAGCCTTCTAATTTCTCTTCCTTCGTTCTTTTCTGAATTAAACATCACTAAAAGTGAGGCTTGGGGTTTTCAGTCTCTAATTAAAATGACAGTTGATGCGAAGAGTTATAAATACTGAAAAATGTCCAAGAGTATCATTAAAGAGTTCCATGATGGGAAAGATTTTAAGATTTGACGTTGAAGGGGTAATAATTTAAAAATAAAATAAAATCATTGAGCTTAATTGTAAGAGCAAACTTATTTTTTTTTTTCCTGTGACGTATTTTTCAAAGTTAAGGCCAGGGCTAAACTTCTAAGGTTGCCGGTGTTGAAAGGTTTAGTGCCCACTCCTCATGTGTCAGTGATGGGGTCTGCTGAGTGTGACTGACTCAGATCAGTGTGCTTGGCTTGAGTTTGCCCGTGGCCTCTCCGACTTGTGCCACTTCAACATTAAAGGCGGTGCGTCTGACATCTTGGTAAAGCATGAACGGCTGGCTTCACAAGGCTTTGTGGCTCGGTCGGGTTTCACTTCAGACTCCACTCAGCAGCTTGCCATTAACATGTTGAAACTCAAACCCTTGAAATCATGGTGCAAGATGAAGCTTTCAGTGTAATCTCATAGAAGAAAGAAAATGTAGATATATTTGTCCCAGCTCCAAGACCCCGACCTCCCCCATCTGTCCACTGGCATTCCCATGCATTTGGGACCAAGTGATTTGAGATAACATGAACAGCCATTCATTCTTTGCAACATGGGTGTCTATAGTCAGTGAACTGCCACAGTGGGAGGAAAGAATGTGTGTTTGTGTTTCTCCATCCACACACAAATCCCGACAAGAAAAGTCTCTAGCAGATGACGGAATGCTGTCTTTGTTTGTGTGCGCGCGCGTGTGTGTGTGTGTGTGTGTGTGTGTGTGTGTGTGTGTGTGTGTGTGTGTGTGTGTGTGTGTGTGTGTGTGTGTGTGTGTGTGTGTGTGTGTGTGTGTGGGGGGGGGGGGGGGGGGTGAGATGCTATCAGTGGTGCCACCGTATACAGTGCTATGTGCATTATCTCCACATGCACCCTTCCAGGCAGGAAACCTCCAGGGAATTGTCTAGTGGAAGTATCTCTTGTGTCTTATACAGATATGTATTTGTTTCTTTCATTTGCCCAAAAGATATTCTCTCTCTCTCTCTCTCTCTCTCTCTCTCTCTCTCTCTCTCTCTCTCTCTCTCTCTCTCTCTCTCTCTCTCTCTCTCTCTCTCTCTCTCTCTCTCTCTCTCTCTCTCTCTCTCTCTCTCTCTAACACCTTGAAATAAGTGGTTTACTTAGCACTCAGAAAAATGTATACTGTCTGGCTGGCTCACGGTAACATTTTCCTTGTTTGCTCTGAGCGAAAAAGGGTCTGCAAAATGTCTCGCCAAAGTCTGGTGTCCTCATTTGATCGCTACCCGACCACTTGATGTTCCTACTCAAGGAAATATCAATCATCAATATTCAGGAATGTTCCCATGGCACCAGGTATGATCCAATGTTACCCTTCAATAACATCATACCGTTTATTCATTTTTCCTCCCACTTTTTTTCTTTGCGGATTTTATTATTTTCCTATAAAAAAGGCACACGCCAGAATATGGATGCAAGGCAGGGGCCTGCCCTTCGATTTCCCCAGGGCTCTCTCTGTGTTCCTGCCTTGGCTCTCGATGCAGCCCTGGCAGGCCCTGGCTCTGCCTGCTGCCTTGTAATTAGATCCTGGTTCTTAGCAGGGCCTGGCTGCCTGATCTCTGTGGCCCTCTGTGACTGCAGATGGGCTCTGGTTCCCCAAACACACATATAACACGACATACGTCGGTCGCTCGCACTTGATCTCTGTAGATTGCCTGCTGTTGGGTACATGGCCAGGCCCCCACACACACACACACACACACACACACACACACACACACACACACACACACACACACACACACACACACGCATCCAACAACACCTATCGCCATCATAGAGACACATCACACGTGCTTGTGAAAATATACACGACTATGTGTGCATGGGTGAGACACATGCGCACCATGCTGCCAATGTGTTGCAGCTGTCGTCACAACATAACCATCAGATTGTAGCACCCTTCTAGAATGTGTAGAGTCTGGCTGTGTCTGCTCTTACTGCTACTCCTTTACTCTGTGACCGGGTCAAAAGCTTCATCCATCAATTCAGTACGTCAGTCACTCTATCTATCTATCACTCACACTCAATCACTCAATAAATATATCACTCCATGCCTGAACACACAAATCAATCAACCTGTCATCAATGATGTGCGTTTGAGAGCATCAAAAGCTTTCCCGGAAAAGCTATTGATTAATCCATCTGGTCAGAACCTACAGGGCATTATCCAGATGTACCCCCGTAGCATTGACGGGTGAGCGTCGGGGCATGGCTGCAGCTGCCACTGTGATTGGCTGGAGCTGTGGTGATTGTAGTCGTCTTTTCTCCTGCCTGTATAGAATCTGTCCCCTCCTGTCTCCATTCTGCCCGGATCACAGTCACAACAGAATGTTGTCTCACACCCTGGGGCGTTGTAACTTATCAATGGGAACCAAGCGTTTTGCTCGCTGCTTTAGCTCTGCTGAGCCCCTCGCCTTTCTGTGTTTCCCCGAGCACCTCCGGTTCTCTGAGGACTCTGGGCTGGAGGAGGAACCTGGCTCGCATCACGCTACACTACACGGTTATGGGACGGGTGGGAGATGGTGCTCTGGGCTACCCGGCCCGTCACCGCTCCCCTTGATCTATGCTGTCCTGCTGCTCCTGACAGGGAATAAACTGTGTCTCCCCCGCTTCCCACGGGATCAGCTGGCGTCCAACCTTACACTAGATGAAGGCGTAGTTTGGTTCTATCAAACGACGGTTCTCTCAAGGTTTCAACCGAAAAGGGTTTGCCAGTGTGCCTCGCTTTTTACGGCCTTCTGTTTGATCCGGGCCCGAGTGGGCAGCACAGTCTGGAGGACAGACAGAGGAGAGGGGGCTGTGCTGTCAATCCATACGAAGCGCCAAAGGAATAAGGTGTGTGTGTGAGTGCACCATGCATGTGACTATATATTCTGCCTGTATTTGGATGCTGTCAAAGCCAAAAGCTCAACACTTCTAAAACTGTGTATGAAAATAATACCGGAACAGAAAAAGTTAACCATCTTTAACAAACTTGAATAGGTATTGGTGGGATATAATAGCTCACAAGAAAAGAACGAGTGCACATCGAGTTTAAACCTGTCAGATACTACTTATCATCCATCTGTTGCTAGTTAGTTGTTTTATAAATGGCAGTAGGAAGAATTGAGCGAGACACAAGACTTGCTCAGACATTGAGGATCAACGCACTACACTGAGCAGGTACAGTGTAAAACATTTTCTATTTTAATGAGATAGGGAAAAACGGGAGCGCTCCCGGCAACCACATTTTGTCACTCCACCTTGGCTCATTATTTCCTGGAGAGAGTGACTAACAAAGTGGCAGAGGGGGGAGAGAGGGGGGGAGAGAGAGAGAGAGAGAGAGAGAGAGAGAGAGAGAGAGAGAGAGAGAGAGAGAGAGAGAGAGAGAGAGAAAGAGGTGGCAGGATACAGCCTCGAGCATGAAGCAGGAGACACCTAGCAGATGGAGTAAAAACATGTTCTGGAGGGAGGAAGAGGAGAGACAGGGAGGAAGAGGATAAAGGAGGAGGAGGGAGACGGGGACAGGCGCCACTTGGGACAGTGTGCTCCTTGAGTGAATTCCCCCAATAAGATCCAACCCCCCCTCACATGCACACCACACACTCAAAACTTTAAACATTGAGAGGCAAACACACACACACACACACACACACACACACACACACACACACACACACACACACACACACACACACACACACACACACACACACACACACACACACACACACACACACAGACACACACACAGACAGCACACTGTGTTGATTTGAATGTCCTCCTGTCCGCCACAGTGACTGTATACATGCGGTTGCAGTCCGTAGCGCACCCTGACCCATCCTATACCGGGGCAGATGAAATCGAGTCTCTATTATCTTCCCCGTGTTCGCACGGCAGCAGCACTACTGCTCCCCTCAGCGCGAACACACAAACTCACGCAGGCACGCACGCACACACACTCGCACGTGTGCACACACAAACAGACACACATGCACACGCACACACAGACACACACACTCACCTGAAGCGACCCACGGCCCACTGGATCCCGGCTCTCTGTAGCGAGTCTGCGTGTAGCTGCAGATCATGCATGCATCTGCATCGTGAGTCTGGTGTCGTTTGTGTGGGTGTGTGTGACTGTGTACATGGTGTGGGTTGGTGTGCAATGCATGGGTATTTGTATGTGTGTGTGCATTTTTCTTTGTGTGTGCATATTTTTCTTTGTGTGATGTTTCTTTGTGATGACTTCTGCGCGTCTGTCTATGATTGTGTGTGTGTGTTTCTCTTTGATGTGTATTCCTCTGTGTGTGTGTATATTTGTACTTCAGAGGAGGGGAATTATGAATGCTCTATTTCGGTGCAGAGAGCTCAGGCTCCAGCTAACCATCTCACACGGTGATAAGAGGCTCAGTATCTGGCAGCGTTACGACACGCCGCCTCACCGTGTCTAAATAACCCTGGGCATGAATTTTGCATTGTGTTGGTTGAGATCAAAATGTAGCTATCATTTTGGGATGCTTCTATCCAAAATGTGTCCCTGATTTAAAAAGTAGGTTCTAAACCTCATTGACCTCATTGTTTTTCTGACCATATCCATATACATCACAGATATTTTACATTGACACAAATACTAGAATATATGAGCAGCCAGTGTGAAATGTGAATAGTACTCATCTCAGGTTGAACATTTCAATCTACCATGTTTGGGGCAGTGTTAAATGGTGCCCCCCCAAGACGCCCATAGAGGTTTTCACCATGGAAACATTTCACTGCTCAAATATGCATATCCATGTGAGGGTATTGAGGAGGTGTGTTGAAGAATTGTGTACTGAAGGGCCAGTTACGATTGGAAAATTACCTTGTGGTGTTCATATCACACTGGGCAAGCACTTTTATTTTAAATGATTCATGAATGATTAGTGGGCTGCAAATCCTCATTAGTGGGGAACATAAGTGGTGGGAATGTCAGGGCATCATTTTAGTACGGTTCTAATTACCTGCCACTTCAGAAATCATCGCAGTGTTGCATCCTGCTCACCCCCTACAGTAGACAGCTGGGGTGGCATTGGTTGTCTAGATAAAGGACTATCATCTATTCCACACAAAATGTTACTCTGAACAATAACTCCCACACCGACAGAGCACAAGTGACTTGGAATAAACACCATTATGGACAAACTAAATATGGGGATTTTGACATTGTATGAAACAATGGTTTAACAACGTACTTTGCGCTGAGACATCAATCACGGGTTTTTTGTCAACTAATCACAGGCAGCCTTGTATCAGGGTTGTGCCCTAGACGTTTGATTAGTTTGGTCGAGGATCCTCTGCCCAGTGCAGCAGACCAGCTCATACAGTTGACTAGGTTAATATCCTATCCTAATTGGGCGGCATGTGGCTCAGGAGGTGGAGCAGGTTGGCTTGTAACCAGAAGGTTGCTAGTTCGATCCCCTGCTCCTGCTAGCCGAGCGTCGAGGTGTCCCTGGGCAAGACACCTCACCCTACACACCGCCGTCGGTGTGTGCATGAATGGCTGAATGCTAGGCAATATTGTAAAGCGCTTTGAAGGAATACTGGTTAGAAACTCGCTATATAAAAAATGCAGTCCAAAAAATGCAGTCAAATATGTCACGTTTGCATTGATTTAAATCCAGATGGAATAAATGAAGGTTTTCAAGGAAAACCTGCTTAAGTAAGTCATGGTAAGTAAGACATGCGTCACATAACTTTTGGAAAGTGAGATGATTTTAACAAAATAACTTTATTCAAAATAACTAACGCTCTCGTTCAGCTCTATCGTCACCTTAAAGTGGCTAAATCATGGGTGTGATCACTGTGCGAGACAGTGACATCTCAGTCAATCCTGTACACATCCCAAGCCACTGTACTCTGCTCCAGTAGAGTGGATGTTTTAAATAGCCCACTGCGGTTTCTAAAATCTCTTCATAACATGCAGAAGATAATCTCTCCTCAGCTTCCCTGTGTGTGATGTGGTTTGTTGGTGCAGGAGTCACAGTGCAGAGTGTCTATGGGCTGCTCATGAGTTTGCATTGAGGACACTAGATGGCAGTATGGGTGTATAATCCTGTCTACATCCATACCAATCCATACTTTCTGTATCTTTCTGACACACTGTGTGCTGGCTCCTTGCTCCCTCTCACACATCCACTGACAAACACAAACACAGACTCAAATACCGTCCTAGACATACTGCAATGTCATATGTCAATCATTTTTCAGGGTGTACAGTATATTTGGATGTGTGTGTGTGCAATTAATGTGGGGGGGGATGCTCAGAGGAACACTCATGGCCATGATGAACGGGTGAGAGGGTGAACGGGCTGCTCGGTGTGGTGTTGACTGCTCAGCCACACCTCAGTCATCTCCCATTCTCCTCCATCTCCTCCTTCTCCATGTCCACCGCGGAGGACTGGGCTGCGTGTGGCAGTTCATCTTAAGGTGCTTGCACACCGCCACACGGCAACCGCCCTTATAACCGCCTCGCTGCCAGAGGGTTCAGCACGGCGGTGTGAAGGGCCAGGCGTTTTCAATAGCGGCTGCTGCTGCCGCTGCTGCCGCTGCTGCCGCTGCCGCTGCTGCTGCTGCCGCCGCCGAAAGTTTCAACACGGGGAAAGCTGAGCGGTAGGGCAAAATCTGTGCGTGTTCATGTGGGCGGCAACCGCTTCCTGGTCTACAGCCGCTTTTGTAACCGCCTCCCCTCTGTCGCCCTTCTCTCATTGAAATAAATGGAGGCGGCGAGTTGCCGCACGGCGGTGTGAAAGCAGCTTTAGGGTACAGTTGCTCAGACACTGTTTCATTGCTTCTAGTTTTCATTGTATTGAGCCCTTTCTTTCAGAGCCGGTAGACCTCCTGCTGTGTGTCTGGCTATGCCGCACCATCTCCCCAAATAAGCTCATAGGGTTCTGGATGTGCACACGTTTGGGCACTGTGGATGATTATAGTGCCATAGGTTTGAGTTCCTGGTGGTGGGGATATAGTGTGTTTGTATGTGTGTGTGTGTGTGTGTGTGCGTGTGTGTGTGCGTGTGTGAGTGCGTGCGTGTGCGTCTGTGCGTGCATGTGCCTGCGTGTGTGTCCGTGCGTGAGTCTGTGCGTCTGTGTGTCTGTGTGTGTGGGTCTATGTGTGCGTGCGTGTTGGCTCTTGATCCCGATAAGCAGATTGTTCCCCTTCTAAAGGCTCTGCCTCAGAAACAAGCATTTTGCATGATGCACTAAATCTGCTCAGTGTTTGTGATTAGCTTTTCCTCTGAGCAGAGGACCATCTTTTCTCTCCGCTCCTCTCCTCTCCTCTGCTATCTTCTCTACGCAACGCTCCTCTTCCTCATATCTCCTCTGTTTTCCCTCTCCTCCTCGGTCCTTCTCTTTCATGTCTTCTCCTCTTCCCTCCTCTTCTCTCCTCTCCGCTAATATCTTCTCTCTTCTCCTCCCCCTGTCTGCTTTCCCCTCCGTTTTGCCGTTATTTTCTCCAGTCTGTAGTCCAACTGCAAAGCAATGTGTCGCAAAACTCTGACAGATAAGTGCTGTCCCCTGTCAGACCCTGAAGAAGACGGATGGTTACGTAAAGCCTGGCAGCTTCTTCCTCAGGACTTGGAAACGTAGTTCTCGCTTACATCTCTGACACGCTGAAGGCTGGGGCGACTTTGATGTGAATCAGCATATGCTAAATGTTTCACTAGCGTATGTTAAATGTTTAACCTCTCATCCTTTTCTACAGAAATGTTGGTTTCCTTGATCCGTTCCACGCTAGGAACACATGCAATCAAACCCACAGACACAGCAGTGAACAGTTTCACCCAGGGACCGAAAGGCTGTGCATAGGTCGTCTGTTTAGCCCCAGTGTGGACTGGCCCTGACTGCTCCCCAGCTTCTCTGACAGTTTCATCCGGACAACAGATCTAAATGGAAAATAGGATGCGACCAACACTGCCTGGCAATACAAAATACATGTGAGGCTGAAAAGGCTATTTATTTTGCGTCAAAAATGTTTCCATTATAATTCAAAGAAAGTAGTTTTGACTATGTTAAGAAAAACAAATATTTTGTATTCATTTGTTAGTTAGTTCTGGACTCATTCCATTAAAAATATCGACAGGTCCACAAAACACTACAAGGGCCCCGAGTATTCTGTAGCTGTGGTTCACCTTCAACCGCCCCAGTGCAGAGACACCCGTAGATCAGACCTCAAAGGGGGGCTTCATTAGCTTAAACAGTCGCCCCTGTCATCCACCACATTAATTAGAGTACTCTCTCTCGACTACAGTCGAGAGAGAGAGAGTGAGAGTGAGAGTGAGAGAGAAAAAAAGAGAGCCTGGCTGGCTGCCTTGAGTGCAGAAACAATACGGAGGTAGCTGAGCCTCTTCTCACAAAACGAAAACACAGTCCTCCAAGATAAAACCCCCAGTAGTCATGACGACAGGCATGGAAGGTCGTTAGGACATTATCCTCAGTCAAAATACCTGATTTATTGTCAAAATATCTTGCTAATGTAATAGCAGGCCTTTCGCACCAGTTACTGAAGTTACTCATGTGCGCATGTGCCAAGCAGCCTGCAGCTCACACACACACAGCAAGCGCTAATGCATACATAGAAACACACCGCATACACACACTGCACTCACACGCACATGCGCATGAACATACATGGAAATGCACACACACACACACACGCACACGCACACACCGCATGTCAAGACAAAGGCAGCGACACACTCGCCGAGCTAAGACGTTATGTTTTTAAACATAACGGCTCTGTATTCGACACACGCACCCAGGTAAGAACACACACGCACAAACCGCAGCGGCACACTTGCCCAGGTAAGATGGGGAGCCGTTATGTTTAAAAACATAACGGCTCCGCCGTCTACAAACTCTCCCAGGTAACACGGCGGGTCATTCATTTTTTCATTAAAAAAACGTTAAATTCAAACATCGCACAGACCGGCATATCTACACAGAAGCCACGTGATTCTTAAAGAGACAGTGTCCCTATAACGCAGAACGAAAACATGTAAATAACACAAGACTACACTTTGTTGCTCGAATGTATTATTACTCGCCTCCTGAATTCTCTTTACACTTTGTTGCTCAAACTTAACATTACTCTTCTCCTTGAGCCTTCCCAAATGTCTTGCGATATTGATATCCCCCCCTCCCCCCTGCGGACTGTTTTAGTTGTTTTATTTTTCTTATGTTTTGTGTGTATGCTATGTGTGACTGTAGGCTACTGCTGCCTGTCTTTGCCAGGACACTGGAAGAGATGTTTAATCTGAATGATGATTATTTTCAACTAACCAATAGTAGTTGCCTTGCATTTGAAAATGTCAATGCACTTTTCAGCCCTGAATAACAGTGAAAGCTATTTAATAATTGATTTGCCTGCATAGTATACTACACTTTCCATTGAACAAATACCCCTGCTACCATAAATTGACTAATTTTATAATGTAATCAAATGCTCACACACTAGCTGCTTTCAGACACACGTGTAAGCCCTGATGGGCCGTATGTGTGAACAACATACCCTGACATTTATACCCTGAAAATCTTTTGAATAATACTACCCCTGAGGTAGTATTTTCTCTGTAGGAAATGTAAATGACCTTATATGTGAATGGGGAGTAGAAAGTCTGTATTTCTCACACCACTTCAGTGAGCGTGTTGTTGACGCTTCTGCATGTCATTGAGTGGCCCCCGAAATGATCAGCCTTAAAAAAAATTAAATGTTGGCACTGCTTTTAAGTGTAATATGTGTCGTGAACGAATGTTATACATTGTAAAATTATAGGCAAAATGTTATATTATGCCCTCAGAAATTTGTTAGATTATCGACTGGGGTTTCCACATTATTGCTATGGGTTTAATTACAACTAGAAGTTGAGCGAGCGCAACGCGTGTGCGAAAACTCTAGTTAGCATTATGCCTGCACATCTGCATTGTAGTGTGCGTTGTTGGACGCGATTTCTGCTGTTTTCTGTCAGTCTACCTTTGACATAGAGGGGAGGTTTGTTAACACCAACAGGAGTACAAGCGCATGTTATCCTTGTTTATATTTCAATTGAGGTTAAAAGCATGTTCAGAATGTTCACAAAAAAAATGCATCGTCAATAGAAAATAAATGTCATCTGAAATCCACTATAGTCCAATAATCCTCACTTTTCAGCACAGGATTCTGTCCTAAGTGCTGAACCTCCTTTTCTCCTGCAGGCAACCAGCTTCTGTGAGTCAAATCAGCCTCGGCCATCAGAATCAGAATCTGAATACATTTAAATTGCTGATACGGTTTGATAAGACACACAGGAATTTTGACCTGGATAGAAAAATTACTTCAGTGACTTCGTCTCTAAACCAACAAAAAATACCAAAAAAAGTTTGTTGAAATACTCACTGGTCTTAGACAACAAAATCTGTTGACTTCAGACTCTGTGATCAGATACATGTAGTTCTCTCTCTTGCTTTCCACAATTCAAGGTGAAAGTCTAGCTTTTCTTTGTAATAAATACCAACACAATATCAAAGACCGGGATGCCTAAGCTGCATGTTTATTTTTAGTGAATGTATTTAAGTGTTTCAGTTCATTTACATTCCAGAGGCCTCAAATGCTTTCTAATTGTAAAACAACAGGCCACGCTTATGTTTCATGTGCAGTTAATGAGGTCAGTCAGCCTAAAATCATAAATTTCCTGTGCTTTTCCTAAGCAGTGTTCAGAGACCTTCAGACGTGCTATACTCATCATACGACATCAGGCTCATCCCCCAGTCACATTGTCGTTCCTTTCTGTTTGTCTTTCTTTGATGAATGAAACCGGTTCTCTCCTCACCACTAAGTGGTCTTCGTACATGATGCTGTGGTTCACTTTCAGCGTGTATCTCAGGTTTGTAGTGCAGTGATATTGTTCCTTTACTGCTCTGACACAACATCGCTTTCTGGAGCAGCGGGTATCAGATCAGATATGCCCATTCCCCCTTTCCAAATTCTATCTATCTATCTCTATATATTTTTCATACTAGCCGACTTTTTGGGGACCAGCTGGCAAACCGCCTTTATATGGATCTGGGGCGCAGATCCCCCCCTCACAGCGATGAGCGATGCGTCTTTGTGTGCATGCTTGTGCGTCACGTCATGCCTCTGCCAGTGTGGGACCATGTGTGTGTCTGTGTGTGAATGTTTGACACTTCAGACCCGCTGCTCCCGGTAGCAGAGGGCCATCTCCTCAACAGGGGCCCTTTGAGAATGAGGAGCGGGCCCTACTGTAGGCTTCTGTTGGGGGGGGGGGGGGGGGGGGGGGGCGCTCCCTTCCTCATCAAGGACGATCCATTTATCCGTGTCTGTTCCACCGGCCCCCCCGACGCACCCTCAGACCAGGGGCCACAAAGGCCATATGTGTGCATATGCAAGACAAGGGAAATGAAATGAAGTGTGTGTGTGTGTGTGTGTGTGTGTGTGTGTGTGTGTGTGTGTGTGTGTGTGTGTGTGTGTGTGTGTGTGTGTGTGTGTGTGTGTGTGTGTGTGTGTGTGTGTCCCTAGTCTATAATGTGGCATCCCTTCACTCCCATGGGGCAGGGGGGGGGTTTAAAGCCACTGTTCTCTGTTGAACTTCCCCTGTGTGCACAAAGAGCTCATTTCACCATCAGCTCGTGTGAAGTGGAGAGACGGTGAAACCACACTGGGGGCCGGGCCGGGCTCCGCGTCCTTGGTTTGACTCATGGGAACCAGTGTCTGCTGTGGGCTGTTTGGGTGTCGCCTTTCTGGTATCTGGTCATATCACGGACAACATTGCCATAGTCGGCATGGCCGCCCTATGAAGTCATGTGACTGCGTTGTGGCTCCAGTGATGTGGGCTGTTGTCGCTCTCGCCTTCTCATTGATGTCCACGCAATCGGCTTGTTCTGAAACCGTAGCCTGTTTCAGATTTAATTTAGGGCATTTAGCAGACGCTTTTATCCAAAGCGACTTGTAACCCTTCATGCACACATTCACACACTGATGGCGGAGACAGCCACGCAGGGCGACAGCCAGCTCTTCGGGAGCAGTAAGGGTGAGGTGTCTCCCTCAGGGACACCTTGACATTCTGGTTACAAGCCAACAAGCTCTTCCTACTAAGCTCCGTCGACCCCCTGATTCTGTTATTCAGTCATTTTGGGAACGCTTTATGTTTTATTATGAAAACAACACTTTTCCTTGGATTAGGGGTGATGTTTTGGGTCTCTGGTGCATGCACACGCATACAAACTTTGAAACAAGTCTGTAAATGATCTTTTGAGTGAGATATGCATTTCTGAAAGTACAGAGCCTACAGTTAGAGTGAGTCATTTCGGCGCCCCCTTCTACGTAGGAAGCAGGCACATTTGAATATTACCTCCCCCTTCCCCACCCTCCTCCAATCAGAGCATAGCTAAGATTTTGTTGACCAGCGGACGAGCGCTGCGCGGAGATGTTTGCGCATTTCAGAAGCAGAGATATTCCATACAAAAATAGATGTCTAATTTGTCAGTTTTCCATGTGACTGCCTGGCAGGGAGTCAGATCCGGCGGGGGGAGCTAGGCGGCAATCCGGCAGTTCCGGCGGGAGGAGCTTTGGCGGTAGTCCGGCAGCTTCGGCGGAGAAAGGGATTGTACTCCCGGAGCTGAGCTGCTGGGCTGCCGGCGAGTTCCCCCCCGCCGGAGCAACCCGATTGCCGCCGAAGCTTTGGCGGCAGTCCGGATGAGGAGACATGGAGGAGAAAGGGATTGTACTCCCCCCGCCGGAGCTGCCGGACTGCCTCCGAGCTCCCCCCGCTGGAGCTGCCGGACTGCTCTGCGGCAGTCTGGTATAATATCAGACATAGGGCGCTATCTTGCATCCAGTGCAATTAACTTTCTACACTGGCACATGTGTCGTTGCTAGTTTGCAACTGGCGCAGAGTGTTAAATTAGGGAATGATCTTGCGCCCTAAGGGGCGGTTCGGCGAAAGAAGGAGGCGTGTTCTGCTGCAACCGTTCCCTGGTACTATTTTGCAGTTTCAGAAACTTCCGCCACAAACCAGGAAATACTTGGTTTAAAGTCAGTGGCGCGTTGTTCAAATGCTATTTTAAGGGCGTATGCATAATGTTGCTTGTGCGCCTCGCGCTTACACTTTGCTTCTCTCATCTACCTAGCCACACATTTGTGGTAAATTATTTGGGAAAGAACAGCTGATACAGCGGTAATAAGTTGTACTTTTAAATCAATGCATCTGCAAACACCGTACAGCAAACAAATATTTTCTTGACACAGACATCGTGTACAAGCCCATGACTTTTAGGATTAATGAGTATTTCATTGTGAGAAAACATTGTGTTAAAGAGAATGAATGAATGCGGGCTCGCGCGTGTTTATGTGTAAAATAATTAATGAATGCGGGCACACGTGTGTGTGTCCATCTGTTTAAACACATGCAAACTAAACACGTAACGCATAATACAGTCCATGGTAATGTATATTATTGGGGGGACACATGCATATTAGGAACAGAAGTCGATAACGATAATGCATACAATACTGGTAAGAAACGATGTTTGTTAATTTATTGCGTATATCATTAAATAGAACCACAATTACCACATATCATAAGTGTGTTAAGTTTTCTTTGCCAACATTTATTTGAGGACTCGTTAGGGATGGGAATCGAGAACCGGTTCTTGTTCAGAACCGGTGCCGAGTCAACCGATTCCTTGGAATCATTAGCAAGCCTGCTTAACGATTCCGCTTATCGGTTCCGGTCGCGGCAAATGCGTCATGGCGTCACACACACGCTGCTTTTGTTTTGGTTCAGAACGCAGCAAACACGGCGCCGCCGAGGAAGAAGCGCATTGTGCGTTCACACCAAACGCGACGGGGCGACAAGATCCCATACAAAGTAAACGTAGAGACGCGTATCGGGCAAATTTTTGACAGCCAATCAGCGTTCAACAGCGTGACAACTGAGTGACATGTGTAACGTAACAGCCAATCAGCGTTCAACCGTCAAACTCAGTGCAGTGCAGTCCGGGGTGAACTGCAGCATGGAGGAGAAAGTGATTGTTGCAGTTTACGACTCCCGGAGCTCTATATATAATAGTATATAATATAATATAATTGTATATATAATATCACGGCCAACAGCTCTGTGCGCCTCCGGATGGCCGTAGCGTGGGGAGCTCTCATAGGGAATGGGCTTCTCTGGGTTTGTTTACCAGCGTTGCTATGGTTTCCGGTCTTGTGTGTTCCAACGGTTTAATAGGTAGGCCCATCTAATGAATCTCTGTCTAATCCAGGGCTCGACAGTGCGCCCATTTCACTCGCATTTGCGAGTGAATATTTCGGCGTGCGAACGAGAAAAACAAAACAGGAGCACGCGTGCGAGTGACTTCTCCACAGCGCACTATACTGTGCGTTCACACCAAACGCGAAGGGGCGAAACGATTCCATACAAAGCAGCGATTCCATTTGCAGCGCGACACTTTTGCCCGGCACGGGCGAGCGCGTTCACGTGGATTTCAGGTGGATTGAAATATCTAAACTTTGCCGCGACATTCGCGTGATGACAGCCAATCAGCGTTCAACAGCGTGGCCACTGAGTGACGTGCGTTACGTAACAGCCAATCAGTTTTCAACCGGCCAACCGTTCCCTGCAGTGCAGTCCGGGGTGAACCGCAGCATGGAGGAGAAAGTGATTGCTGCCGTTTGCGACTCCCCGAGCTCTATATAGAATAGTATATTATATAATTTTTATGTATTGTATATACAATATCACAGTCAAAAGCTCTGTGCTCCTCCGGATAGCCGTAGCGCGGGGAGCGCTACGGAAGGGTTTAGCAGGGTTTGTTTACCTACGTTGCTATGGTTACCAGTCTTGTGTGTTCCAACGGTTTATTAGGTATCTAAATCGCTGTCTAATCAATACTTCATTCACTGCCTCTTCCGTGGTCATTACAATATTATGAATAGACTGCGTGGAGAAAGTTAATGCTGTTATGGTAGACGATAAAGTCTACAAATTCAACCCCCGAGTGGTTGAAGGATTTCGGGTGGCTAGTTTATGATGCTAAGAACATGAAAATGTTCTGTACATTTTGTGAGGAAGCCCCATCTGCAATGGCAGGCTCCTCTCTGTTTATAACGGGGAACCCTAATCTGAAACGCGATGCTGTGATGAAACACATCGAGTCCACTAGGCATTCTCGCTGCCCGATTTCTATATAAATCACACCCAGCCCAATAACCCTGGTACGGTGGAAGCCGAAATTGGTGCTGTTTTGTGTAGCCTGAATGTAATCTATTTATTTGTCTTAATTTTGCTTTATTAAGTGGGTTCTGTTGGTGTGTGCAATTTCTGCACGCTAATAAATGTTCTAAACAAAAACCTATTGTGCCCCCATTTTTTTTCCTGTGCTCCTAAATTTTTTAACTTAGGGGCACGAGTGCTCCTGAAAGGTAGCGTAGAGCCCTGGTCTAATCAATACTTCATTTTGTTTATGTCAGTTGAATTTTGTTACAAGTTGAATGCAAATGAACACTGTTAGCATTCGAAAAGGCACAAGCTCTTACTTGACTCTTTTCAGTCTGTGTTTTTAGTTTTATGGCACATAATGATGGCATTTGGGCTTAAAAAGCCAAACGTATATTTTTTTGTCTAGACCAATTGATTTGAAAATATACAATTTCCTAATACTTGACGCACTTCTGATCAGATATTCAAGAGATTTAATACAAACAAACACATTTGTACTTATTTTTTCACCCAATGAGAATCGATAAGAGAATCGATAAGGAATCGGATCGATAAGCAGAATCGGAATCGGAATTGTGAAATTCTTATCAATTCCCATCCCTAGGACTCGTATACCCGTATTTCTGAAGTTGTGGAAGAGAATGCTATTCCATCAGTGAATTAGGCCATATTATTTGGCCATAAACTGAGCCATTTGAAGTTTGAAATTCATGTGGTCATGCATCTATCTCAGCGGAGACTACAAACGCGCTGTCAAAATATCAACTCGTCAGATTCAAATGCGCTCATGGCTCTTAAAGGGGATGGGAGATGGCACTCTCATTGGTTTATTGCATGTTACGCCCAAACCACACCTACGTGTAATTAGGCTACTTCAGACCAACCCTTTTTGGATTTGCACCTGGCGCAAGAGTCATTTATCCACCGGTAAAATAGCAACATCGCCATAGAACCACCCACAAAGCTACTTGCGTTTGGCGCTTCTCACTTGCGTTTCAGACCGTTAAAATAGGGCCGATAGTCTTTATGATTCATAATATCATCCAAGGCGCACATAGCTTTTGGCCGTGATATTACACAGCAAAATCTGCAGTGTTAATTATTTCGAGTTGCTTAGTGTTGATTTTGGTGTTTTTTAACACTTGCAGTGCAAAAATAGCTCTGTGCGTGGTATTGTTTAAGAGAGTTGATTGTATGCACGCGCAACAGAGTTAATCTCAGAGTTAATTCCATATCCGGTTTTAAGGCGCTCTTTTTCTTGAACGCGGCCATTGCAGTCTTGGTGGAGAAAGGCAGCCCAGCTTCTGGAAGGGGAACATAATATACTATTTGAAAAGGTAAGGACCAGATATATTTAAGTTACTCTTTATATAAAAATGAGTGTTCATACAATATGTGCCGCAAATGTGTTGAAGTTGGTGGGGATATTAATGCTTATTTTGCTTATTTTGTTACTCGTTTTTTAAGTTCCAAGTAATATGACCGATTTAGCTGGGCTACCCAAGCTGTAGCTATTTAGCTAGCCAGGCTGGGTAAATTATCTATGCTAATGTGTTTTCAAGAAAAACACGTGGTGGGTTCTGGAGGGTGCTTGAAACGTTTCTGTCGGGTAAGTAACTGCAAAGTTAGATCAGTAAAATATGCATGTTATGGCTTGGCCGAATTTTTAAATGAGTGGTTTAGTATGTTTGATACTATTGAACTAGGTCAATTTGCTATGCTAACAGTGTTTGCTACAGGAGTGTAAGGCATGTGGTGAGGTCAAAATTATCAATTAAGCAGCGAATCTTTTGCTAGTTTATTAGCAAATTAATGGTCTCCTTTTTTTTGCCATTTTTCCAGTTTAATTTACTGTTAACGTCGTGAACAAAGAACCAATTGGCTATTTAGCTGGCCATACAGGTGAAATTAGCTATGGTTACTGTTTTCTACAGGAGAGTAACAGGCCTGACGTCTGGAGGTTTCTTTCCGAAAGTTACTGCTAAGTTAAACTAAAATATGCATGTAGTGTATTTTTTAGCTAATGGCAACACGACTTGCAATTTCTGTTTATAACTCCTGGCAAAGGAATAATTAAAACTTTAACATTATCTCCAGTTTCTTTTTTTTTAGATGAGGCATCATGTTGTTGAAGGTGAAATACCAGGGTACCAAGAAGTACATCAGATTGCAGTCAGGCTTCACCTATTTGGAATTCATCAATGAAGGTTAGTAACCATCTTGTGTAACAATATATTGCCGCCTTTACAAAAAACAAACTATTACTGTATTTTTCTGTGTTGTTGGTATGAATAGTTTGTTGGACATGGATTATTGACCCTTATGACAGCTAATTGCATTATCAGTTTTAGACTGCAGATGACAATATGCTTCTTGGTACAAGCCTTTTTTTTTTTTCATTTAAAATAGAGGGAACCATTAAATATGGCTAATAGTAGATATTCAAATCCCCTTATTTAGCTCACAGGTACAGTCAAGGCTTAGAATGTGGTGTAGATTTGGCATACCTTGAATATATTAACAATTTCAAATTAGTGTCCGATATAAATTGCTTGATCAGTCATCAAAATAATTGCAGTTGAAAACCTGCTTCAGGTATTATCTGATGTGATGCTAATCTTTCCCAGTCAAAAGCAAGCTTGGTCTTCCTGATGCGGCAGTGGATGAAGACATCCTTCTTGAACTGATAAGAGTCCAATCCTGACTTATGCCTGACAGTATGTGACAGCTTTCCAGTTGAAGGTAGGCCCATCTGCTGTTTTTGCTGAACAAAATGGTAGAGATAGACTGCTGTATGTCTGACAGTCTGACAATTTAGCTATAATATATTTAAGCAAAATGCAGATCAGCATCCACTTTCCAAAACTGTTTGAAAATGTGGGATGGGTTTTGATTATCCCATGTCTGTCTTATACAAGGTCAGTTTGTTATGACAACAAACATATTGCCAACAGTGAATGAAGACAAGCTTCATGAAATGATAGAGGCTAATCCTGACTTTTGCCTGACATTATTTAACAGCATTCCCGTTACGTTTTTACTGCAGCACAGATTGTAATGGAGAGACAAAATAGGTCAAGAAATGAATACATTTTAGCAAACTATGGATCAGCATCCATTTGCCAATTTTGTTATTGTTCTAAGCATGTTACAATGGGTCAGTTTTCTGTGTCAAAAATGACAAATGGTATTATTTGAAATCATAACCATATCAAAAATAATTTCTACTTCTGACTGTGGCATCCCCACAATAGCAGATTTCCTTGTTTTTAAAGTTGTCTCTCCTTTAGATCATTCATCACCATCTTCCCTCACGGATACCATGTCATCTTCTTCGAGTGATAATGACCTCTCCAGTCTAAGAGAATGGGGGATTCCCATAGACAGAAATGTATCCAACTTTGAAGTCATGACAGATCTACCACAGAGGGCTGAGGGTCAGAGGCAGCGTAAGAGGTACTTGAGCAATAGTTGTCACTTGCAAACATATACAGTGTCATTTCAATTGAAATTTTCACCAATCAGTATTTTGACATTTAGAATAGTGCATGAATTAGAATTTTTCCTTTAGTGAGGAAAGTAAATCGGAACAGGCACATTTTGGCACGTTATTGTTCAAATTATTTTATCACAGAAATGTACACTGATCTATTTCTCTTGTGTGAGAAGATGGTAGAAAAGGCCTCGCTAAGGAAACCTGGAAGTGAGGATGTCCTGGAAGAGTACAAGTCAGAAAATACGTTGAAGCACAGCACCCGGAGACACCTTGTTAACATTCTGGCTAGCCATATGACTGAAATGCATGGGTACGTGGTTCTTAAATACATTTTATATACAAACTTTTGTTTAGAAATGGTTTATTAATAAGGAATGTAATGAATTTTGCAGTAACAGAGTTGTGTTGCTATAGTCATTAGTGGAGCATTTGGATTTTGAATTGTTTCTCTAAAGGATTAGAGAAAATCCTTGTTTCACGTCAGCAAAAAGAGAAGTATGCCCTGGGAATCATTACACTCATTCCCTCGCTGAAGGATCCGTTTTCTCCAAAGGGATATGCACGTTTTTTTTTTAAAAAAGGTTACTTTCCAATAAAGACAAGAGCTTTGGGGTTTAGCTTACATGATTGAATGCACTGTTAACTTGTACTGATTTAAAAGATGCACGACATAGTACCACTGAGCAAAGTTTAATACAAAGTTTGACTCTACCATGAAGATAGCCATTAAGACGAAAAATAACTTAAGATAAATTAGTGATAGGCCTTTGTAATAGTGTTTGAAAACATCTTCACAGGAGCACTTCTATGATGGGGGGAAAAACACAGGATATTTATCATGGCGCCTGAGGACCATGTCCAGGAAGAACCGGGCGACGAGCAGTCCACAGGCAGCCACAGTGCCTCAACTACAAGGACCAAAGTGCCAAAGACCAGCCGCCACAGAGCCTCAGCAGCTTGATGGAGATGCTTGCAGGGAGGCAATTTATTTTGTTGTTCACTCTCCTGATGAAGCAAGTGTGTTTTTGAAGATGAAGTTGACCTTACAACATCGCCAAGACCTAGTGCGTGACGCAGAGATCTGCCGACGTCTTCAAATCATTTCCCAGTTTTCAAAGGACTAGTGAGTTGTGAATTTTATTTAAAATCCAGTCTTCAAACTCTTATCTTTAATTTGGTTGGTTTCCAGTAGTTAACTATGCTCTGACCATTAGAGTAATTTATTCACATTTGTGTATGATCAACAGCTGAATCAAGACTTACTGCTGCTGTTTGGTGGTGAAACAGCATCCAAGATGCTTGAAAAATGGGACACAGCATTAAAGAACAAGGTTATCATAGAGGCCAAACAACTGACTCAGTCAAAAGAGCTGTGCCGACTTCTGAATGCTGCTGAGAAACCTACGGAGAATGATGACACTACTAAGTGTGCAGTGTTGGTTTTCATTCCAAATAGCTAGTGCTCTTTACTTTGTGCCTTCCAAGTAGATACTGATGACTTGTTTTGTGTTGTATCTCCCCCCTGATAGGCTGGGACAGTGACATGGCTTCTCTGCTGCTGCTCCTTCATCTCTTGCCACCCACAGCTGGACGGAAGAAGAGCAAAATCAGTGCCAGTGATGCAGTGGAAAAAATGGTTCATTTTCACAAGGTATGGATGTCTCATCTGTTCTTTCCCCAGCAACAAAAGAGAGAACTAATCTAGTTGGTAGTTGACCAATATGAGTTTTTCAAAGGCTGATGCTTATCGCTTAGTGAGCAGGTAGGCCAAAGGCCCATATACTAAGCAGACTTTTGCATTTGATAAATGACAAT
The DNA here is from genome assembly GCF_026213295.1 of Gadus chalcogrammus. Lineage (NCBI taxonomy): Eukaryota > Metazoa > Chordata > Actinopteri > Gadiformes > Gadidae > Gadus > Gadus chalcogrammus. The sequence continues at coordinate 6,618,009 of NC_079421.1, read as the reverse complement.
TTAACAACAAAATTTCAACAAAATTAAGTAATTATTACAAATTTAACAAACACTTATTTATTAACCTCTGATGTCCTTTCCCCTACCTCGAGGCAATATTTACAAAACATAGACTTCTTGGATTGGTCGTAGACCAGCCAATTGAACGTTTTTAACCACTGGGGGTTAAACCTGTACGTTTTCCCGTTGGCCGAGACGGAGTCATGGGTGGAGTCGGCTTCGTCCGAAGGCCGGTTCCGTGCTTGTGGTCGCCGAGTCAATCTCTTCCATACGTGGATTCTTTTTACAAGTTTTCATTTTTATTTGATGAAGAAGAACTACCGAATACAGGGAAATACCTTTTCATTTTTCTGTTTTGCTTAAAAAGTGAATTTCCCGCGACCGTTACAAAGCCTCTTCCTCAACGTGTGAATGTTCGGGAAATGTAGTTTTTTAGTAGTCGAGGGGAACTGGCGAGCCTATAACTCAAAATACATTTCCCAACATTCAACGCTCCCATTATGTTCCCACACACTCGCGCTTAGTGGTGCCATTGAAAGTTGTACAGAAAGACGTATTTTTTTTCGGCACGGGTCCTTTTCACCCTTTCGCACAGGTGCGAGTGGACTTGTATTTATCTTCGCATGCTAAATATTTCAATAGCAAATGCGATCAAAACTGTCGCATTCTACAGCCCTGCTTATGTAGATACATTCTCCTTGGATAAAGATCTGTAAATAATTGCACAAGTAAAACATCAAAGTAGTGCACTTCCAGCAATCTGTAATTCTTAAAATATAAAAGTACAGTTAATATTTGAAAAAAAAAAAACATTATTTCATGGACTTTATGATTTAATATACAAGGCCCTCTTTGCCATTAACGCGCTTTAGATGGATTTTTCAGAATTAAATCATGAAATAGAAAAAATATATATTATTGATATTTGTCAAACACGATATTGAACAGCAAACTATTGAATAACATTAAGGTGTTCAACTTATTCTGTTTTTCAGTCGTGCTGCAGTATTGATGAACACCTGCGTGGGAGAAAGGGTCAACAACCGTACATCCTTGCTGCTGGTCGCACCCAGAACAAGATTGACACCTTCTATATCGTCGTTGACAAACAGTTCATCCCCTGCCATGCCACCAGCTTCTAAGGTGCTTTTGATGAACTTTTCAAATCACACTACGTGTTCAACCTGTCATACGAGGAGTCCCTGGTCCAGCTCTACACATTTGTGCAGACAACAGTACTCTACAACATCGATGTCACAACAACAGACGAGTCTCTTGAAGAATCCGTGAGTTGCGGGCAAAACTCCTGAACTAGGATTAAAACATGTATAAGTGTTTCATATGTGAAGCTGTACACCAGACTGTCCAGTCCTTGGTAACCCATTCAAGAATTGATCACAGTTTCTATCCTAGAAGCAGGTTTAAGTTGGTTTGTGCACAAGATCGTTGTAGGCGTCAGTTTTTGTCATATTCTAGTTTAAAAAAACATTTAATGAGAGTTCATGAGGAGAGTTTTGTCAAAGTGGTGTTGCAGCAAACCCGGAGTCCTTTCAACCTATCTATCAGTGTCCAAAGTACTTCAGAAGTTGGTGAAACAGGTGTCCCACAGAGCTTAAAGGCTGGTTGTTTTGAGGACAATGTATCTGGTGTTAACAAAGAACATACTAAAAATATCTGTGCTTCAATTGTTGCTAAACTTCAAGAAAGTGGTATGGCAAATAGTCTTGTTTCAACAATTGTTAGTGATTTGGAAGAACTTGCTACTGGACTGCACTCCCAAGTTAAGCAAGAAATACTATCTGCTGTGCCTAAAGACAATTCTATCCGATCTACATTCGAAGGTCTTGATACTTTTGAAAATCCATTTGTAAGATTTAATACTGAAACTAAAAGAATAAGATATTTCAACGAAAAATGGGGTGTTGAGCCTGTAGAAATAATGTTAGGACATTGATTCGATACAAGGCGAAATAAACAAACCGTTTACTTATGATCAAGTTCAAGTAAAAGACACTTTTTTTTACGTTCCAATTTTGGAAACGATCCAATTCATGTACCGCAATTCTGATATGTGTAAATTGCTTGGGAAAAAAGTTTGTATCGAAAACTGACAAATTTGAAGACTTTTGTGATGGTAGTTATTTTAAGACGCATGCATTGTTCTCTAAACAACGGACTTCTTTACAAATTCAGATGTACTATGATGACTTTGAAACTGCTAACCGGACCTTTGAAACCATTTCATTTTGATGAGGATAGTGAGAGGATTGCCCGAGCCCTTCATGCTAGGGCTGAACGATTTCAGGAAATGATTGAATTGCGATTTTTCTGGCAGATATTGCGATTTCGATTTTCTTCACGATTTTCTTCAAATCAAGCTTCAGTGCAATATTCACAATGTACAGTAATATTTACAAACATGACATCATACCATTAAAACATGACATGCCATTACTCTAATGCAAGAATGAAAACTAAAGTTAAGAATTGATTTTAAATGTATTTATTAAGAAACATGTATGTAAACTAAAGTCCTTGACCAACTGCAGTTGTTACAAATTAACTAGAAGAGCCATATTTGACTGTCTTAACTTAGAAAAGTACTACTACTTTTTAGTTGTTTTTTTAAGACAGTCAAAGATGGCTCTTTTAGTTAATTTGTGCATTAGAGTATAACAACAAAGGGAGAGACGTCGGAGAACCCAACGCAGTCTATTCATAATATTGTAATGACCGCGGAAGAGGCAGTGAATGAAGTATTGAATAGACAGAGATTTATTAGATAGGCCTACCTAATAAACCGTTGGAACACACAAGACCGGAAACATAGCAACGCCGGTAAACAAACCCCGAGAAGCCAAATCCCTATGAGAGCTCCCCGCGCTACGGCCATCCGGAGGCGCACAGAGCTTTTGGCCGTGATATTATGTATACAATTAAATAATATTACATTATATATAGAGCTCCGGGAGTCGCAAACGGCAACATTCACTTTCTCCTCCATGCTGCAGTTCACCCCGGACTGAACTGCACTGAGTTTGACGGTTGAACGCTGATTGGCTGTTACGTTACACATGTGACTCAGTGGCCACGCTGTTGAACGCATGTTAACGCTGTTAACCATAGCAACGCCAGCAAACAAACGCCGGTAAACAAACCCCTCGAAGAGAGCTCCCAGCCCTACGGCCACCCGGAGGCTCGCACAGCTTTTGGCCATGATATTATATATACAATTATATTATATTAATTCGCCCGATTCGCGTCTCTACGTTGACGCGTGAACGCACAGTAAAACCGAAAAAAACGTCTTTGGCGATCCCGAGATCGCGTTGTCCGAAATCGTGATTTCGATCAGAAAACGATAAATCGTTCAGCCCTACTTCATGCTGTACCGAAAGACATCTTCTCGACTAACTGGGTTAGAATCTGTGGGACAGAGTACAGGACAGGACTAGTTGTTTGCAGAGAGATTAAACATGAAATGCCAGTGTTTTGCAGAATACAAAAGATCCTTTTAGTTGACAGTGTTATGTACTTCCTAGTGACAAAACTTGTGGTTGATCATTTCAGTGAACGTTTTCATGCCTACCAAGTATTTGAAAGTGATGACAAAGATGTTATAAAAGCAGACAGTCTTGAAATGTATAAGCCCTTTGCCTTACAAAATGCCTTTGGTAGAGATGAGAACCAATATATTGTACCTTTGTTTTCATTTTAAATATGCATATGTTGTGTACATATCCTATTCCTCACGCACTGGTTGTTCTGGTCAACTGTAACTTTTTTATACAAAGTTGTGTTGTATGTCAATTTCTGAAATGTGTAAATATATTTATTTTGGCCTATTTCCACCTTTCTCATAGCCACACTGGAGTGGTTCATTAGAGAGAAGAGTGGAGGAGAGACATTATCTGTCAATGCGTTTGATGCCTGGATCTTGTGTTCGATATTGTTTGAGCTGCAATGTTGAATAAAAAAAAAAAACTTTATACTGTAGCAATGTGTCTTAAGGCCGATTTAGGGTCGTTTTAGACGCAGAGACGTAAGCACTTAATTTACATAAGGGACTTGTTTTAGACAAGTTTTGATTTACGGTTCCTTTAAGGTTCCTTAAGGATTGCACGTGTTGCAAGGGGATTCTCCGCCAGAACAGTAGGGGGAGCAACGAACGAATCTGTGGGCGTGGAAGTGGAAATCGCTGGCTTGTTTATATTTATAATTATCATAATTCGTTCTTGTGTTTTCTTCTTCTCCTTCTTCAAAATTCTTCATTCGCTTCTGTCACGGCCTTTTAAAAACGGCGCTATTATGCTGTAAAACCGGAAATGTGAGACTCCTGAAAGGATGTGGTTAGCTGGCCAATCACAGTCTTTGCGAGCTGCGTAGGGCCATAGTGTTTTAGTCGCATAGTCAGGAATTTTGTCAGATATTTTACCGCGCAAGGGGGGGTTATGTATCTTACGTGCTTACGCGTTACGTCTAAAACAGAGCATATATCGGCCTTTACAGTTGAATATCGAAGCATTTTAAACTTGGTGTAAACTGAAACTTAGAAACACCCTCCTAGTGTTAGTGAGTAACACCGTTAAAAACACACTTTAATGTGTAATAAATCAACACTCTTAGTGTTGGTAAGTAACACCATAGTGTTAAAAATGTGTGTTAAATATTTAACACTATTTAAGAGTTAAAATATTAACACTTTTAAAAGTATTACCTTAACTCCAACTTGGTGAGGATTATATAAACACCAAGAAAGTGTTAAATTTGACTCTTATGAGAGTTAAATTAACACTAAGGATTTTGCTGTGTAGATATATTATATAAATACCTATATATTATATAATATCATTATTATTATTATCTTATATTATATAGATATAGAGCTCCAGGAGCCTGCAAACGGCTACAATTACTTATCCTCCATGCTGTGGTTCACTCTGCCGCCTGACATTACAAACAATGTCAGACTAGAGTCCAGAAAGTGTAGAAATGTTCTGGAATCAAGCAAAGCTCAAGAAAAAACAACCCAATTAGACCACCCCAAAAGAGGGCATGATGGAAGTTCCATTCCACTGGATTCTCTTATTTTCATTGGCGATAAAATGTGTGAGCGCTAATTCTTCTTCTCACACAGCCTGGGCATGAACATGAAAGATGGACAATTATCCATTTTTGTTGTGAGCTTCAGAATTATATAAATAATTTCCTACAACGTAAAGGAACATAAAAATAGTTACTAAAGATCTGGGGCCGTATTCACAAAGGATTTTAGGGATAAAAGTAGGTCCTAACTGGCGAATTTAGGAGTAACTCTTAAAAATAATGGGCGTGTCACTCTTAAATTTAGGACTCCTAACTTTTTTCACTAAGAGCAATTCACAAAGTATTTTAGGCCTAAAAGTAGCACCTAAGTCTGGGAGAGCTTAAAAGTCCTCAAGAGGACTCCTAACTCAGTAAGACCTATTCACAAAGAATCGTAAATGCCTGCGAGACGAAATGTTAGGGTATTAAACTTGTTGTGGAGTTAATCGCGATGCAATAACATCCCCGACTAACAGGAATAATCCGATTAGTCCCGAAATAAAACAGGGGAAATGCAACTTTGCAATGCCGACGATTTAAAAATATCGCAACCATCAGTCAGCCGTGCCATAAACTTTCCTTTGGACATTCAACAATTACACAGGATCAAAGCCAACTTCATGGCAATTGCAGGTATGCCCGGTGTGGTCGGTGCTATTGACGGGACGCACATAAAAATAATTGCGCCATCAAAAGACGAGGACGTGTTCGTCAATAGGAAGAAAGTGCATTCCATCAACACGCAGGTTGTTTTTGATGCAAATTTTAACATAGCCTGCTGTATGTTGTTGCAAAGTGGCCTGGATCTTCAGCTACCCATGATTCGCGCATTTTAATGGGGAGTGGTCTGAGGCAGCTTTTTGAGATGTACCAGTTGGGTGTCACTTGCTGGGAGACAGTGACTATCCATGCAAGACGTGGCTCTAGACACCCTACCTCAATCCACAACCGGGAGCACAGTTAAAGTATAACATGTAAGTGATTACGCAGATTACGCTTAGTGCTATACGTAAAACACATCGTATTGGCTCTTTGACGCCTTTTATTTGTTGAATCCATATTATTGTTAACTGATTTCTTGCATACATGGTAGAGCACACAAACATACACGAAATGTTGTGGAGAGAGGAATTGGGCAGATGAAACGTCGGTTCATGTCCTCCACGGCGAAATACACCTCACCCAAGAGAGGGCAAGCACAGTAATCACTGTATGTGCCATTCTACACAACCTCTGCAAGCGGAGGAACATTCCACAGCCAGACGATGATGATGATGATGATGATGATGATGATGATGATGATGATGATGATGATGATGATGGCGATCAACATGACAATGAATTTGGCCGTGTGGAACCGAGTGGACTGGCATTTAGGGATCACTTTGAAAACACATTTTAGGTAAACACCTTGGCACAAATCAGTCAACACTTGTGTAGTTCATAACATTTATTTTCTTTTAAATTGTACGTATTTTTATTGTTTGCTTTCTCTCTCTCTTGAACGTGCAGGCCACAACGTCATTATCGTGGTCTGCACAAAATTGTCATCATGCGTGTATTCTGCTAACTGCACTATAACAACTTAATAGGAATTCATTTCTAGCCTAGGCTTGTTTTTCGGTGATTCAGTGGGCTCGTCTGAACAACCAATCACCGAACTGACTGCTTCTAAACTTGTGCACGAAAATTGACGTAATCCATAGCAACGGCGCGTCACTCTTAGTTCACTCTTTGTGATTTATCCTTAGTAAGAGTAGGTCTCAGCGGCTTTGTGAATAACTTTTAAGAAAAAACTCCTACGTAAAATGTTTTAGCGCGAGTTAGGAGCACTCCTAGCGGTAAGATAAAATGCTTTGTGAATACGGCCCCTGATTTAATTTAATTCAGTGCACATATTTGGGACTATAAATTACTGACTAATTTGACATCCAAATATAGTCCTTATTTTCAGCATATCTTGCAGAAGGGCCATTTCCTTTTGTTTAAAGCGAGAGCTGTGGCTGTGCATCGCAAAACTCAATTAAATGAGCACATTGTTCATATTTCTTTATCCCCCTCTCATCTACATCTCTCTCCGTCTGTCTCCCTGTCTGTCTGTCTGTCTGTATGTTGATGGTTCTCTCTCTTGGGGAGTGACGAGCAGGAACCTATTCCAGATAGGTAGGTTCCCCTCTCCACCTCTATCCCAGTTCCTGGTGGTTCCTCCCTTGACCTCTGGCCTCCATGAGGCTCTATGGCCATCAGCTGGCCTCATATCAGGCCTCGTGCGTCCTGATGAAAAGAGAATATCACTACAAAATGAGTGCCAACACCTCTGTGCTCGGTTCTCCACAGAGCTAGTGTCGAGTGGTCTCCCGAGTATTGGTAGCGTTCTTTTGCGTCGCTCGCTCCCCTACTGCCGGGAGCGCCAGCGGAACACTTTGTTATTTCAGGAGGGAAATCTGGACCCACATTCCGAGCCCATCCCACACTTTAAAATGGCATATTTACAATTAAAACAGGATGGATGAGTGGGGATCACACTTACCATGCAGGTGATTTGATCGTTGAGGATTTAATTGGATGGTGCAAGAGGGAAGAACCACGCAGCCAGCCGAGTGGTCAGTGTTGCTGCAGCAGATTTGTTCGAGCAGAATCACTATCGGGCTCCAGCATCCAACAGCCAATCGGCATCCTTCTGCATGATATACACAGGACGAACTCTTATCAATTATTAATAATTGCATCTGCCTTTTATAGTTCAGACAGCAGAACATGTCCCTGTCCATATTGTTGATCACATTCACGCACATTCCCCACTTTGGACTTTTCTATCACATAAATGGTGAATGAACTGCATTCGCCTCACATTCACCCATTCACACACCGACGGCGGTGTCAACCACGCAATTTGACGTCTTGAGCAGTCAGGGTGAGGTGCCTTCCTCAGGGACACTGAGACACTTGCTAGGAGAAGACGGGGATCGAACTAGCAACTTTCCGGTTACCAGCCAACCCGCTCTACTTAAACATGCCTCCCCAAATACAGAAATAAATGAATGTTTCACAGGAATATATTAATTGAAGTTAAATTGTTACGTGAAAGGCACAATACGCATGGGGGAACAGAATACGTAGTTTAATGATGTCGTGAGGTAGCTTGGGATCACAGGATCTGAAGTCTTCGCCGAAACTACGGGTGAAACTCTGTCTGACGTGACTCAGGCAGAGATCATGTTCACCATGCCCATTCTGCTTCAAATAACATAAGGTTAACATGCTAACTCATCATGAGATGAGTCGACTACCCAAACAGCTTTACATAATGGTGCACGCCAAGCGCGGTTATCCAAGTTCAAAGGCGGGTTTAGAGGCTTTTTTATAATCTTATTTTGTTAATAGGATATTTGATATTCAGCTGATATCTACGGTCTAAATTATGTGAACGGGACAATGAAACCCTTGATCACTGGTGTGAGTCGTTGTGTCTCGCGGTGTAATCAGGCCCAGGAGACGGCAGCAACAATACTCTCTATTGAGCCGTTGCTGGGTCGATCCGTCTACACACAATAGGCCAATCACAAACTATCCTTCCCTAAACAATAGTCCAACTAATGTGCAATTATACCCGATACGGCTCACCTTTCAACATGTTCCCAATGGGTAAGAATCGCAGTTTAGAAATGTATTCCAGGAGGTCCACTGCAGTAAAAAGCAGGTAGAGAACTGTATGGACATTGGAGCTCAGGTGTGGGTGTAATATAGCCTGTTCCTTTCAGACTCTCGTACTTCATTTCATTTGTACAGAGAGTCTGGCAATACTCAATTTGCAAACGTTAACTCACTTGAAGGCGGGTGTCTGTTGAAGTTTAAAACTATTGGATCTGCCCAGTGCCACTCTGGATCTGCCATAACCAACCGCTTAGTTTGGCCGGGAATCAAACAAACCAAACACCGTGCGTGAAGATGTCCGTCAACGAGAGCTGACTTTAACGTCATTGTCCTTAGCCACTCCCTCTGTTCGCTGATTGGACGCAGAAAATTTAGACGGAGAAAACCCACTAACCGCTAGCCTGGTTCTACCAGACTCTCGTACTTCACTTCATTTCATTTCATTTGTACAGAGTACTGAAGGGAAATTCAAATTGAGCGGAAGTACTTAGGCGGGCGGAGCCAGGCTAACTAACCGCAGTACTGAAGGGAAATTCAAATTGAGCGGGAGTACTTAGGCGGGCGGAGCCAGGCTAGGTGTAATGCTCATAGGCTACAATATAAGGTTCAATTGACTTGATTAAATGCTCGATTCTGATTGGTCAATTACGGCAGACCGTTTCAGAAATAAATGAAGAAATAAATGCACAGGAAAGAAATATCCGATCTTAAAAGAGACAAAATGTAGACTAGTTGAATTAATGTTGTACATGTATTAAGCAATTGATAATTGATTTGATACTTTAAGCCACGATATCTCAGAAACACGTGAGATATGCAATTCCCTATATCGAGACGTCACGTATGAAAACTCCTCTAGTGCCTTCTCATGACCTTGGCCATTTGCGTTGTGTTGTTATGAGACTGGGTGGAATAATCTTTATCACTGGAAACTTCACGATCCCAGGTTGACGACACAGAAAACACCTTGATAAATTTTAATTTATTAGCTGTGGAAATGGTTGATAGACCAATAATCTTTTTGGCATATTTATGGTCGACAAAGGTTCTTCCGATTTAAAGTCCTATCACCAAAGTGGATAAGAAGTGTTTCTTTGTTGCAAGAAGTGACTCTAATGACATATTCTCAAAGACAACGATCTATCGGTGTAACGGTAGGCCTATTGGTGTTCGCCCGTCGTGACCGAGTGTAGCATATTACCAGGAGGATCATGAAAGTGGTTAGTGTGCCTTCACACTCCTGAAATACAACACCACTGTTTAAATGAATTTCTTTACTGCCTCGGCAGAAAGTCTACCCTTGAACACCAAATCCAGACTGACAGCGAGTTTAAAGGCTTAGTAATGCAGAAGAAGATTAAATGTTTTTGTTAAAACGTTCCCTGACTGAAGAGTGTGCTACTGTAGTAACTGCTGCATTCGCTGTTTATGCCATTTTGTTGAATTACAGGAATATATTTCTAAAAGAGGCAGACCGGAGTGACTATGTTTAACTTATGAAAGATACCTGTCCTAGTCATGCATCATTTCAACATAGCAAAACCTTTTTTTCTGTCTAAACCTTGTCATATGTTCGCAAACTAGTATTAATAAAGATATTTGTGCAGATACTTTCCATCTCAAAATGTCTGATAATGATATCCAAACAAATAACAGCAAGTGGTACCATAACATCAAATCTCTTTGTCTGACATCCACAGTTTGATTAAATGGCCATGCAACAAGGACCAAGCAACAAACACTCTATTGGTTTAACTCCTAACTTAGTACGGTAAACATTACAATGCATGTAAGTAGTTGTTCTCCCGTGGTGATGTAGTGGATACCTGGCCCTCCTCCTGGCGGGAGCAAACACTCTGATGCAAGCTCAGCTCCCCCCCCCCCCCCCCCCCCCCCCTCCCCTCAGATCAGAGGGAGGGACAGACGGCATCAAATATTCATACACTGTGGCGGAAGACCGGGAGCACAACCGGAGATGGAGGAAGCCTGCTGGCTTAGAGAGAGTAAGGCTGAGATAGAGGGATGAGGAGAGAAGGGGGAGAGGGGTGGATGAGAGGAGGAGGGGGGGAGAAAGCGAGAGGAGAGGATGAGGGAGAGAAGGAGGGAGGAGGCATGGGTCAAACATAGAGATGGAGGGAAGGGAGGAACGTTGAGAGAGGGAGCATGGAGCTCTACAAATGGAGGGAGGAGAGGAGAGGGGGATGAAGGGGTGAGGGATCGATTAAAAGAATGACAAGAGAGGCTGATTGTGCTCCTGGCGTTCTCAGTGCAATCTGTGAGGCTGGTGCAGGGCTGCTGGACAAGTGCTCCTGTTTCTCTTCATCCTGCTCCTCTACTCCTGATGTATTGTTTGGTTTGGTGCCCCAACTCGCCACGCTGAAACCGTGCCTCGTCACGCCGCCACAGATAAAGGGTTTGTTTTCTTACCCAAACAGGAAACATGATGTTGCAATGCCTATGCTAAATATGTAATAATGCTCTCTGGCTGTGTCTTCATCACACTTAAAAATATATATTTTTTATATATCACATACACACACATACATCCACATCCACATCCACATCCACATCCACATCCACATCCACTGATTCCACATTGTCGAATCAGATTCCGGCAATGTGTATTATCTTTAATTTATTATAAACTTTGTAAATTCAGGAACAACCAATGGAGCTCAATCTGTACAATGATTTCGGTCCGTCATCTATTCAAACTGAAACTGAAACGTCCTAATTTGTACAATAGCCTCACCCGTTGAATCGTTCCATATCCACCAACAGTCAGCTAGCGAGTAATAAGGGCCGAAATTAAATTATATTGTGCCTTGTGCTTTGATTTAATGAATCCCAACCAATATGTCTCCTCTTTACTCTTGATGCAACCGTCCCGATGGGTTCAGCCGTGTGTCCTTCTGACGATGATTTGAATGGATTTTCTCCGTGGTGTGGCCGAGGGTGGGGCTTGGGGTGCTGTTCCGCTGTAGTGGGAAGGAACGGTCGTTTAGCCACGCGGTAGCATCGCTGCTGGTTTGGTGTTTTGGCGCCCAGACTCAGTCCCTGGCTGCTGTGTTCTGCTCCAGGGGTGGACAACAACGGACTGCTTGTCTGTTGGTTCAGCTTGATGAGGCGGCTGTTTGTTCCCTGCCGCCGCTCTTTGCACATGACTGCAGTGTTGGATCATGATGATGATGACCGCAATCTTAATATCCTCCTGGGAGATACGTGTGTACGGGTCAATGAGAAGGCACTTCTTTTCAAAGTGTGTGCATGGATGAGAAGTATGCAAAGTTATCGTTTTAATTATTATAACTGTTTATACAGTGCTCCTCCTTGTTTTATATCCCATAATAATATCTTCTTTTTTATTTGCGCAGGCCTTATTAAAAGGCAGATGGAGATTGGAGAGAGAGTCAGCCTTAACTGCCCTGTGTGTGTTACTTGCTACCGTTCCACTCTACCTTGTGTATTATATCCTTTAACCTTCGGAAGAAGGGAAAAGGATGCTTCCTCTGAGGTCGATCGCTGCTATGCGGCGATTTAATTTAAAGGGTGAATATGAGCCAACTCTGAGGTTATTAGTTAAAAGAGCAGCGAGGACGTTCCTCTGGGAAGTGAGAGAGAGAGGGAGAGAGAGAGAGGGAGAGAGAGAGAGAGAGAGAGAGAGAGAGAGAGAGAGAGAGAGAGAGAGAGAGAGAGAGAGAGAGAGAAAGGCCCCAGTGTTGATAATTAACGGTGCATTGGACTGAGGAAATTTTTTGACAGGTATTAAGTTGAGCTCCTTCAGCATTAGTAAGGGGTCCGTACGTGAAGCCAGGAGCCAGAGCCCCCGCCCCCCCCCCCCCCTCCCATCCTCCTCATCAAAAGAAAGAACACCTTGGTGACGTGCCACAAGCATTCCCAGCGACTTTTACAGTTAGGAAGAAAGACTAACCGCCATCAGAACCTGTTTCACCCCATCGCCGTGGCGCCCAACTCACGGAAAACACGAGCGCTGCCAGTGAATGTGTTCAGTCATGAGCTCATAGCTGGATGCTGCTGGTGCTGCTGAGTTCTGAGCAGGAGCATAGGGGCTCCTGTGTGGTACGGTGGTGAAGACATGGGCCACTGTGTGTGTGTGTGTGTGTGTGTGTGTGTGTGTGTGTGTGTGTGTGTGTGTGTGTGTGTGTGTGTGTGTGTGTGTGTGTGTGTGTGTGTGCTTGGGCTTGTGTGTTTTGAGCAGATTTTGGAGCCATGAACCAACACCCTTTCTGAAATAAGTAAATATGATGTCAAGAAGTCTTCTGTTTCCCTCCGGCATTCAAATCCAGATTCCTGGAGAACCCGCAATACAAAAATAAACTGGATGCTTTCCGCATGGAAGGGCTTTGACTCAACCTGAAGAGGATGGCAGCATTAAATCTATCTGTCCTATAAAGGTCTTGGTGGATCATTTTCTCCAAGAAAATAAATTGCCATTATAATTGAGGATGGTGCAACGTTAATTCGGTGCTGCAAACCAGTAGGAGGAGATGGGAAATCTACCAAAAGCAATTCACCTCGCTGCGATTCACCACTTTGACTTCACTTTCCTGCTTCTCAACTGAACATTCTTGAGTTGGGGTATGCCATTAAAAAATGTATGTGTTTCATTCTTCAAGGATGACTTAACGATTGTGGGTTCTGTCAATACAAAGACATTTTTATGCTATTTTTTTAACCTGTAGACGGTTCAGACTGAGGTTTCTGGATCTCTGGTCCCCTGGCTGTGCTTCAACCTATTTGACGTGACTCCAAGGGGAAGGTTGGAATTTGTTCTGAATCAACGAGCTTCTGAAAGATGTAGACTCTCGTGGAGCTTCACATTGTAGACATCTCTCCTTTTCTTTCTCCTTGAAACCAGACGGAATCTGTCTGAACAGGCTTTCATCCACATCAAAGAGCCTCCACGGAAAACATTACCGCTGTCGATTCAGTTTAACATCTGAAAAATAATCGCTTGCCTGACTGAAGCTAATTCAGTAGATCCACCTAAATAGTTCCTGTCTGAGTTAAATTGAGATAATCCAACAAAAGTTGTCACTAAACAATTTGGTGTTACCAATATGTGTATCTTACAGCCCTCAGGCACATAGCAAAATATCATAAACATTATGGACAGACAAACACGATGGTTTGTTCAGTCATAAATCATACAGTGCATGAACTGCAAGGTTTCAGGCCAGTTTATGATATCACTCAAGCACTCACTCACTCACTCACTCACTCACTCACTCACTCACTCACTCACTCACTCACTCACTCACTCACTCTCACACACACACCCACATAGAGTCTCCCACCCACACACACACAGTGGGATAGTGTACGTTCATCACGTGACATTAAAGTTCGTTCAACTCACGTCAATCACCAGGACCGCAGGGGGATGCTCCCCCATTGTCATATGTACAGAGCAGTTCTCCTATCTGATTGGTTGGTTAACGAAGTCCAATCCTCCTAAGGATCGCACAGGAAGTGGATTATGAGCATACAATGGTGTCAGAAGCTGTCAAAATAAATCTGGTCGGGGGCGAGAGAGGCAGAGGTGAGGGAGAGAGGAGGCCATCCCTGCTAGCTGTCAGAGGGAGGCAGACAGGTTTTTTTTTTAGGCAGCTCACTCAGTAGAGAGAGAGAGAGAGAGAGAGAGAGAGAGAGAGAGAGAGAGAGAGAGAGAGAGAGAGAGAAAGAGAGAGAGAGAGAGAGAGAGAGAGAGAGAGAGAGAGAGAGAGAGAGAGAGAGAGAGAGAGAGAGCGAGAGAGAGAGCAAGGAGAGAGAGAGAGAGAGAGTGCGTGTGCGTGTGCGTGTGCATGTGCGTGTGCGCTTGGGCGTGGGCGTGTGTGTGTGTGTGTGTGTTTGTGTGTGTGCAGACTACGGTGTGTGCGCACTTTGGACATTTTTAAAAAAAAACAAAGAACATTTTTAATTGTCATTTTCGAAACTCCACTGGGTACTGTGACTGAAGAACCCAAGCATTGTGCAAACATCAAAATATAAGTCTTAAATGGTACTCGTATAAAGTACCTGAGTGCAGTCAGGCAGGATGTGGTCATGTGACGCTCAGGGATCTGAATAGAACAGTTGATTAAACATAATGAACCAGGTGTGCTGTCTGCACTCCTAATAACAACCTGTAAATGGTCTGCTATCAATTTCAGCCGACGAATATTAATCACATTACATAACAGCACTTTTCGCCTTTAATGGTGGAATAAACATGAACTACATGATAAACACAATAACAACACATATCGTTGATGTCTCTCAATATTCCATGCACCTTCTTAATTTACCTTGACGTCAGCAATTCAGAGCAGAGTGGTCTCTCACTGAGGGATAATTAGTCACATCGAGGTGCGGTATTTAAAATAGCCCCCTGCCAAACATTGTGTTCATCATTTTCCCCTTTCACCAAGGGTGAAAATTACAAAAGACTTTGGTTTATTCTGCATTGAGCTATCACAGTGGCCTGTAATTCTACTTTTTACTCTGTTTGACTCTTTCTGTTTTCTCATTGGTTGTTATTGGTCGGCCATTTTCACAAGTCAATAGCATAGACTGTATGAGACAGAGAGAGGGGGGGGGATTAAACAACCCAGAAGGTGCATTGCTCATAATTAGCTGCTCTGTTGTTAGCATAACTTCAACATCGCCATGTTGATTTGTTAATGCTAAGTAATGAGTGAACAATGTTGAAGAAGTCACTCTCTTCCAGACTAGTTTCAGTCTTGTAAGGGAGTCTTTGGATAACAGGTTCAAGCTGTTTAGTGTAGACGAATAGAGGTATATGGAATGCTCAGAAAAGAATAGGTTTTATTATTAAGGTATCGTTAAGGTAAATTATATTCTGCACCCAGAGCAATCTTTAAAGGCTGGCATTCAGAAAATATCTCAATGGCTCAATATTCCAAGCTCAGGCTCAGCTTTGGAATAATCCATTTTATGTTTGGATTTCTCAGGGTTTGGATGTGACCCCTGGAGTTATATAAGAAATTATTATTAATTTTGGAGTCTGCAACTGGTGGAAGGTTTTGCCTCACCAGGTGTCCTTTTCTGTAAAATAACT
>NC_079421.1:6587189-6597189 GCF_026213295.1 Gadus chalcogrammus | reverse complement strand
TCATCTCGTAATATCCCCAGAGCTCCTTTTTTCACTTTAGTTTTGTTTGTTTATTGAGGTTTAACATGCTACCTTCCTCTGGATCAGACGCGATCCATTAGACTTCCCACGCACACCGTTGGACATTTTCAATTGCCGGTCTCAGACTGAGAGGCTAATCATTTCCACTTGGGCTGATGGGTTTCCTTCATCGTCGCGTGATTTGTTTTGTGGCTTAGTGTGTTAACCGGAGTCTCTCTCTCTCACTCTGCCTTGAGAGTCTCATCTCACCTCAGAGCAAAAAAAGACACATGATACAAACCCATTCTCTCAACGTACAGACCGTGAAAAGGATGGAGGTAAGTCTTGCAATCGCAGCTGTTCTTCGCTCTCTTTATGATGCAATGTGCCAGTATTATGTACTATTTTTCCTGCTTATGCTCTGGATGTCTTACCGTCCCTCCACGATGTGGTTCGGTCTTCAGATTGTTCCGCAGAATCCTCTCTCCCGCTCTCTACTATACAACTCATTTCCAGAGCTGTTGGTGGGCCGCAAGCTAAACAAAACCAAACAACCTCATTCCCCTGCAACTTCTACCGACATTTATTTATTGGTGTCAGAGGAAATAAAAACCATCAGCCCGGAGTAATTAGAAAGGGGGAAGCGTGAAAGAGATATTACCGTGGGGGCCGTAAAAACCCAAGGCGAAGCACTTCGGAGATAACCATCCTTGAGAAGTGTTCTCCTCGCCGGTGATTGCGGAGCACACGGCAGCTGTACCGCGCGGCTCCTGACGGATAAATCTCATGTCCAGATGAGCCAGATAATCCATGGGGGTGGTCGACGGTGTGATTTAGTCCCCTGAAAGATCAGCTGACAGGAGTTATCAGGAGTCGAGGGGCGGGACCGGGGGGTCGGGAGAAGGGGAGGGAGGGGTAAGGGGCAGTTGGTTTGGTTGGCCGTAAAACAGACATTGTCATTACTCCTGATCCAGAGGGGGAGGGGGGGAATCAATCATACCGAGCAGGGGGGGCGCGGAGTTTAGAGTTTGGCGAGGTTAGAAAGACGCAGAGGGAGCGAGAGGGAGAGAGTGAGAGGGAGAGAGAGACCATGAGAGGGACAGAGACAGAGAGAGACATACAGAGACAGAGAGAGCGATGGGGCCGGCTTGGTTGGCTTGGCGTAGGCGGTGGTAGGAGACAGAAGGTTCTTAAGACCAGGAGTTATAGTCGAGAGGAGAGGAGGTGTTGAACAGGCGGGAGGATGAGATGCTTAAAAATGGAGCGGTTGTTCTGCCATAAAGAACTGGGCTCTAGCAACGGAGAGAGATGAGCATCGATTAGATAGCTATGAGCGGACGAGACCCTAGACAGAAAGGCCAGCCGAGGTTTAATTCAACCAGACACTCGTTAAAGAGCCGGATCACGACTCAGACCTGCTCCGTCATAGTGTGGTTGTTTTATGTGTGGACCTGTTGGGAGCAGTGCAAGGCTTCTCCTCCTGCAGGGCCCTGTCTGTTCCCGGAGGTGGACGGAAACAGGAGCATCCACAGGAAAACCTCGGTGACAAAGGATGGCTACAGGCAGGTCTAAACCCAGGGCTAGGGTTAGCACCGACTCATAGAGCCAGCCTACACACCAAACCCAAACCTAACCTCACTCCCAACAGGATTTGTGGTCTGGAATACATCATGCAACACCCAGTTGATAGATTCAAGCTTAATGGAAGAATCACATCAGATAGTTCAAGGGCTAGATGATTGTGAGCTCAAATCCATCATACATCATCAAAGACATTATATATGAAGTTATTATGAGTGGCAATATTATTCACAAAAATTGAATTGTGTCGAGTGGCTCATTCAAATAATTAGACTCATCAATTTCATAGCGTTCAGCATTATACGGATTCCTTAAGATGGATAACACCAGATGAAACATAAATGGCAAATAAATAAATAAATAAATAACCAAAAAGTGTGCAGCCGGCTTGGGTCAGACCCCTCTCTGTCCTGGAACCTACCAGTCATTGTGTCTGTTCGACCAATGGGAATCCAGCAGGAGTCTGAGCTTGGCTCAGGGAGGTGAGGAGGGCTGTCACCATCGCTGAAACCCTTTCCTGCCCCACAGGCGAGCGGCATCGCTGCTGACTGGTTTCCTCGTACCAGAGCACCCACCCTTCACCTCTGCTCTCTCGCCTCTGCGTTTAGATCCAGGGCCGTTGATGTGCTTCACCACTCCGCTTTTTTCCACTCTTTCTTCCTCATGAAGCAATTATCAACTGAAAGCACCAGCGTACATGTCAAGGCCATGCAGGCTGACTATCGTGTGTTTAAAAGTCATGAGGGTGCACGTTATGCAACAAAGGGACAACGAGAAAGACAAGCAATCAGCGTTGTATTAATTATAGATTAAGGGAAGAGATGGGGCAGCTTATCAACTGCTTATCCCCTTAGCCCCCTGTAGTTCAGAACCCCACTTGGATCCTGACAGCATTATTGGGACAGGACCTTCCTGACTTTATAATATCTGGCACAATCTTGGTGAGCAATGAAAGGATGGATCCTATGTTCCAGTTCAAAGCTCAAACTGCAAACTGCATGTCATGTTTGGAATCCTTTGTGTTTAAATGTGCAGACAAAAAACATCTTTCTTAAAATGTTTTTCTAGCCCAACCAGCTCATAATATTTTTTTTTATCTTTCCTTACATTCCAGGTCACAGTTTCAAATATTACATCTATCGCCATATATTTTCAAAGGACCGATATATTCATTATTTTCGTGCATTTACTCTTTCCCCTCCTATCTGAACTCCATTGAATCCTACTGACCGTAATATAGCATGCCGCTTTTTGTATCACTCCCCCGCAGAAAAAGCAACACGCACGCATGCATGCAAGAATGCATGCACTCACTCACACACACACAGACAAACACACAAACACATGCACAAACACACACAAACACACACACCTAAACAGACGAATACACACACACACATACAAACAGACACACACACAGACACGCAAACGCACACGCACGCACAAACACACGAATCCGCACCCACACCCCCTCCTCTCTGCGCTGTGCCCCCCCACTCCTCCTCTTTCATCGTTTGATCGCGGGCGCCTCACGGGAGTGCTGGGCATAATGAGATTAAGCTCCAACATGTTTACACATTCTGATTTAGATCTACCTCCATATTTAGCTTCTGCTGCTTCCAGCCCTCCCTCCCCCCTCCCCCCCTCCCCCCTCCTGCCACCCCCCCCCCCCCACCCTGTATCCCATTATTTTGCTGTCCTCCATCTTCCTGTCCCCGCTTTTAATAATCAACATGCTTCCTGTTCCTCTTCTCTCTGAACCACTTAAGGGGTTTAAGTCTCCACGTCCAGGGCGGCTTGCTCTGTCATAATAACGTCTGTTGAAGATACACACACACACACACACTAACACACACACACACACACACACACACACACACACACACACACACCCACTCGATATATTGATACCGACACTGTTGCTGAAACGCAGCGGCTTATGTAACACACCAGAGACCCCTTCCATGTAGAGCTGGGGCCGTCTGCTCGTAGGTGTGGGTGTGTGTGCACGTGTGCATCGCTGGCGTGCACGTGTGCATCGCTGACGTGCACGCGTGCATTGCCGCCACGACCAACGGCAACAACCGGCGGCCATGTTGAGCGTTGTTCCTCCGTTTGTTTACCATCGACCATCGGTCTCTCCCGCTGAGGTGTAGCCTCGTCTTCTACACCCTGCCCCCGGTTCCCCATTGGCTCCCCCTCGGTTCCCTCCCGGTTCCCGAGCTTTTCCCTCCTCTCCCCCTCGGTTCTCCCTCTGATCACTCTGTTCCTCCTCTATTCCCCCTCCTCATCCCCTCGGTTCTCCCTCTGATCACTCTGATCCTCCTCTTTTCCCCCTCCTTTCCCCCTCGGTTTTCCCTCGGTTCCCCTCGGTTCGCCTTCGGTTCCCCCTCTGTTCCCCCTCTGTTCCCCCTCGGCCCCCCTCGGCCCCCCTAGGTTCCTCCTCGGTTCCTCCTCGGTTCCCCCGCGGTTCCACCTCGGTTCTTCCTCTGTACCTCTTTTTAGCAAGTTGAACATTAAAATAAAATATGTTTATATATTGTTCTGTCATTTAATTGGACATTATTGTGCAGTAAATGAGCCTCAAATGTCACCTGAGGTAAGTCTGGTGTTTGAAAGAGAATCATATGTAGGTGAATATAACTAACGTTTGACCGTCCAATGGCAACGGCCACAGTTTACTGCATTGCTTTTTTTTTCTTTTTTTTTTTGTGTGCTTGAATCTATTTTATTTTTTAATTTTTGTATACATTTCATTGTTGAACAGCTGGAATTTATCTTTTGGAAGAAAGTTAAGATTTTTGGAAAGTTTGAATGAAACTAGTCAATTCTCAATGTACACCTCAAACTCAGTTTCCTTTCTTCTTTGTCATTTTCGTTTGTTATAACCCTTCAATCTCTGTAGGCTGTGTTGAAGTCTTCCTCTGCACTTTATCAAGGTCACAGAGATACAGAGTCAGCTCTGACGGTGCCTTTACACCAAAACAGCACATTGTGCGATACCAGATCATTGTTGTTTTCCTACACGGATAACGTATCCAGGATTTGATAGTCAGCTTGTGCTACCTTGAAAGCCGAGAAGGTTAAGCCCACAAAGTTCAACTGAACGTATTTTTTGAACAATGGAAATTATTATCAGTTATTTATCTCTAAAATTGTTTTTAAAGGTTGGGTATGGAATTCTCTTTTTTGGCCATTTTTGCAAAATTACTTGAAATCCTTATCATAACCCACTTACAGCCACTGAGTTAGAAGTACTGACATGAAAATTAAACAAGTCAATCATCTGTGGAACGGGCAGGGCTCGAAAAACTCCAGCCGATGATTTCCAGACCCACCGAGTGGCATTGGACAGTAAGTACGTCAATCAAATGGTCGTACTGCACCCCCGCTCCCCGCGCGACCCCTTTGTGCACGTACTCAAAGCTCGTGACCCAGAGCAAGCTTCTGTTTGTTGTTATCCTGCGGTAGCTACTGGAGCTAGCTAACTAGCTAATGGCTCGCTCTCGCGCATCTGTGTTCGCTTGATTGCGCGTCCATGAACTTGGAATGGGTGGAGTCAGAGTCAGCGTTGAAGGAGAGGGGGTAGGACCATTTGAGTTGCGTGTTTTCAAAATCTGCTGGCGTTTCGCAAATCCCATACCCAACCTTTAAGTAGTAAGATGTTCACGTAAGACGTATTCTCTTAAACCACAAACCCCTGTTTTGACTGTCATGTAGTGAGGTGGCCGTTTGGAGCAGTGGCAATGGACCTGACTTGTTGCATACTTCTACTAGCGCTGATCGAACAGGATGTGACAGTCTGCATCGCGGGTCAGGGCGTCCCGGGCTTGGCAGCCTTGGAGCTGAACACGCTGGGACACGACATTGGGGGATACACACACTTAGCCCAGCGCGGTTTGGCTCTAGATGCTCCATGCTAAAGGTTCCAGACAGCCATGTTAATATGAAGATGGGCTTATCAGTTTAGGTTCTGGCAAATAAATACGAGCTGTTTTTGTGCAGGTGTTTGTTCATGCAATTATTGATTGGTTGAGTTTACGTTAATGTGGTTCTGTTTCATTTTTAAACCAAGCATTATCTCCCCATGATCTTTTCCATTCCATTTTTTTTTCTTACAAAGTGAGTTAGCACATAGCATTAGGCCTTCATGTGGCATTTTGTCCAATGGAAAATATGTAAATATGTACAGACTGCTACTGCCCCCTGAATCACACTATTGTTTGACAGGATTGTATTAATGTTGGGTGTCTTTGCTGCTTACTGCCACTACTCTGCCAAGATTGTTGCTTCTTTCTTAAATCATTGTCAGCAAAACATGTAGTTTACAATTTATGGCATCCGTCTGTATATTATATCATTAACAACATTTATGTAACAGACACACACATATAATAATAATACCTTTAATTTGTAGAGCACTTTACGTTCAAAAATCTCTACAGAGAGTGCTACAGAGTTTAAGAGAGAAAAAAAGGGTTGTTAAAACATATCATACATATACAGTAAAAGAGAAATTAGCAAAAGGCAAAAAGCAAAAAAAAGATAAGTCTTAAGGTTTAGTTTAAAAACAGCTGTAGTCTGTGGGGCCTTCAGTTGGTCAGGGAGGACGTTCCATAGTCTTGGGGCAGCAGCGGAGAAGTGGACACAAAGGCGTGGACGAGTCTCTCTATATCTGCCTGGGTGAGTGTAGGCCGGAGTTTGGCGATGTTTTTGAGGTGGTAAATTGCGGTCTTGTGGAGGTGATTGATGTGGGTGTCATAGCTCAGTTGCTGGTCCATTTTAACACTGATGTGGTGTGCCGATGAGGATGGCTTCTGTTTTAGAGCTGTTTAATTTAAGAAAGTTGAGCCTCATCCACGCCTTTATCTCCTCCAGGCAGGTGGTCCGTTTGGATGTTGGCAGGGGGCAAGATGAAGTTGGGGTGGTTCTGAGGCACAGCTGTGTGTCATCAGCATAGCAATGGTAGGATAACCCATGCCTGCTGATGACGCTGCCTTTCTGCCAGGGGAGCATGTAGATGGAGAAAAGGTCAGGGCCAAACATACACATATATATACATGCAAACACAGTTTATTTTTTAGCACTGAATTCTCACCTGACTGAATTTTATATATCTCTATAGACTAAACAAATATGAAAACCTCTCCGAGATGGCGAGACTAATGAAATGGCGATAGAGCGCTTCCTTGCCCAGCTACTAACTCGTTTTCTTCTCTCCCCTGCAAATATTTTATTGATTAGTAATTTAAGGAGGCTGCTGCCACCTTAAGTCTGCAATAATACGAGGGTAAAAGATGGAGCCTATAAAGGTGTTCCTCCACATCTTTACGTTACCTTATTTACCACGCGTCATTCACCTGATAAATAACAAAGTTTAGCCAGAGTGCTGTAGTCGGCTGCATAGTTGTGCTCATGCTCATAAGAAGCAGAAAGCAAGCGTCCAAGGTGACCGTAATCAGACAATCCCAGTGATTGCAGACTTGCGGTCTTCTTGCGGATGATTGGAATCCGATGACAGCCAGAACTATTTAGCAGTTTGCTCTCTTTGTCAACTACAGTCGTGAAAAAAATCAGCATCAGACAAGCTCCCCAGAATATACTTCCCCTCCGGAGGCTGGTGAACCGTTCTACCCAGCCAGGCTGTGGTCCGTGGGGGGGTTCTGTGGCGTTGGGGTGTCTCCCTGTGGTGGCGGTTGGGCGGGGGGGAGTCACCCCCCCTGTGTGTGTGTGTGTGTGTGTGTGTGTGTGTGTGTGTGTGTGTGTGTGTGTGTGTGTGTGTGTGTGTGTGTGTGTGTGTGTGTGTGTGTGTGTGTGTGTGTGTGAGTGTGTGTGTGTGTTTGTGTGTCTCTGGATAGGCCTATACATTATGCATGGATCAATACTGAACACGCACACATACACACACTCATAAATACATGCTCCTCTACTTCTCTCCCCTCAAGTACTTTAAATTCTCTTTAACTAGCATACGCAGACAAAGACACACAGACACACACACACACGCATGCACACACGAAGACAGTAACACAGACACAAGCATGCACACACAAACAGCGATCCCCGTGACGGTAATTCGATTTTGCAGGCCCCCGCCGACTTGGAGGAGGTCACAGAGCCGTGGAGGTGACATCCGTTGGTTCTTTAGACTCTGACCCTCCTTCTGCCAACACATCCTCATTCTGTCACAGGATCCTCTTGTCTGGCACACACGTTTATCACTGTCACTGCAGGCCAAGCCTTCCCGTCGGTGAGATCCCTTAAAGCCCAACACTTTTACAAGTCACCATCAATAGGATTTGGCTTTTTCTCCATTACCTCATTTCCGTGTCGTATCGTTTCCAACCAAAGATGACAAAAAAACCTGGAGTAGTTTTACTTTCAAATCTAATCCATGTCACTTCCTTTAAAATGTGTTGTGTGTATTGCTACATATTGTTTGGCGCTGGCATGGCTTTACATTTCCACCGATGTTAAACCATCCACCCCCTCCCCCCTGGTGCGGTCGGTGACACTCGGTGACACTTCTGTCACTATTGCACCGCCCGCTCAAATCCAAGCATCACATAACCTGCATCATGTTTGGTCCTGCGCTAGTCACTTGTGTTACTGAGCAATATCTCAGATGGAAGATACTGCATATCCAACAGACCACCTGAACGTCATTATCTGGTTACAGACTCTTCTAACTTATCTTCGTATATATTGGCCAGATTGTATCGAGCTGATAGATTTAAGCATAATCAACAGAGCCTAATCTCTGCTATTCTGCGGAAGACAAATTGTAATACAAATGTAAAAACAAAGCATCCAGTCTATCTTGATTGCGATATGGTTGATATATTAATGCTATCTCTCAGAACAATGGATGTTATGTTTAGGTCATACTTAAGGACATTGACTGATGATATAATGATAGTAATGTATGCTTAAGGACCGTAATATAGGGCTGGAATGTTCATGTCTCATAACTAAAAGATTCAGGAATCAGCCCAGAGTTCAGCAGTCTGGTGGTTTGGGAGGGGAAGCCGTTCCTGAACCTGGTGGTAACTTAGTGAAAAGTGTATGGCTGGGGCGGCTGCGGTGCATGAGTATAGACACTTTACTACCCAGGGGACATACCCGTCTGTTAGGTAACAGGTTCATAGCCCAGTGATACAACCTCTCCATGTAATGCTGCCAAAGCACTGCGCATTATCAAACATGCCAATGAACTGATATACCTTTGTCGGGTAACACAAGCTTATGGATCGACAATGACAGCACCAATACTGAAATATGTGTTCTGTGTATGCGCGTGCGCATGCACGTGCGCGTGCGCGCGCGTGTGTGCGTGTGTGTGTGTGTGTGTGTGTGTGTGTGTGTCTCCTTAAGCCCCTGTGGTTGCCCATGCTGTTTCACATCACGGTTCACTGTTTAACGTAGTAAATACGACATGCTGGAAGGAGATAGAGCGGGCCAGGGTCGGTGATAAGGGTGAATAAAGAGCGTCTGGAAGCCACAACAACACAACAACACAACAGCACAACACAACAGCACAACAACACAACAACCAGGCGGAGAGCAGGAGGCGGAGGAGCCTTGGCCCTGGGCTGAAGAGGCAGACCTGGGTGGAGGTACAGGCGAGACACATTAGCGAGAGAGAGCAAGACAGAGAGACAGACGGCAGACAGGTAGATCAAGGTGTTCGACATGCAGGCCCCCTGCTATGGCAGACAGGATTAAAGATGTTATTTCATCATATGAGACAGATCCTTGCGTGTACCGCTAATGCCCCCCCCACTCTGCCTCTTACCTCCATTGTCACTTGTTGAGGAAGACTGAGATGTAAACGTGTTGTTGGAGCGCTCATTGATGTCTGAATGAAAGGGACTGCTGAGGGCCTCTTATCAGGTGAGTCAATGGAATCAGTGTGGTTCAACACTGGTGAACTATTTACATCATTTAACTGATTCAACAGTTCAATTAAATGAATGAATGAAAGGGTGAATAAATGCATTCAATTAATTGCTAGAAGGATATCAGATTGAACCGTGTAGCCTGGCCCAGCTGGGGCCGCTGAAACTGATCTGGGAGCAGGGATACCCACAGCGGAATATTCATGATGTGGCCTCTCCTAATTAAGTGAAACCCCTTGTAAAAGGATACAGACACATTCCTCTGCAAGATCATTTAGGAACAGCTTTATTTTGAACTATAGCTATTGACATTTGTTAATTATGAAAATGTGTGATCTGTGTGTAATATATGCGTAATATATTAACACACATCTGCACAAACACATGCGCACACATATCAAATATGTCCATTCATAATGGGATAATTGATTTATTAAAATATGCAATTAACATCCCACTAGCGGTTTCCACTGATTGGTGAAATATTAGTCTACTGTGTTTGCTGTTTATGGCGCAGTAAA
>NC_079421.1:6577189-6582189 GCF_026213295.1 Gadus chalcogrammus | reverse complement strand
CCCCTGGGTATCAATCAATCATTTCTGATTCTGATCCAACAACATATCCCAGGACAAACTGTTCAAACCTGTGAGAGGTGTTTTGAGCAGAGTAGAGGGTGATACTGGTAGCTATCTGGCTCAGGGCCCACCTGCATGCTTTTGAATATGAAAATACACGTTTAGCCCATATCCCACTTTACTGTCCGTTCTGCCTCTCCGATCAGACGCTTGGCTAAACTGAATGTGTCCTATAATTATCTATTTTCTACCTTTTTTCTTCTCAAGTGGGGAACATAAATTATTCACCCAACTGTGTTTTTATAGCGCGGCAATGTACAGTTGGCCTCTGTGAAATTATTCATACAGCGGATCTAGTATTAATGGCAATGGTAATCATTGGATTGTGTGCATGCCGCTATGGGCCTGTATTGGGATACATGAGGGATTGGGCCCGCACCAGATCCATACGAAGGCTGAATGTAAGGTTGCCGGTGGAGGGTGAGTGATGGTGGATTGACCCTGACGTAATGGCTCCCTGCTCGGCCTTCCGCTCTTTAATTTGGCCGTTACAGTGATGGACACACAAACACACACACACACACACACACACACAAACATGAACACACGCATGCACGCACACAGACAAACGTGCACACAAACACGCACACACACACAGACGGACACACACACACAGACACATACAAACACACATACAAACACACACACTGACACAGCGACTGTTGAAAGAAAGATGCTCAACACTGAGTTGTAAAGTGCAGCTGGTCATGGCATCACATTTTAATCTAGGAATACTTTTGTTTGACCAAAAACAGCCCAGAATTAAATTGAACAGGCTTCAGTGTGTGTGTGTGTGTGTGTGTGTGTGTGTGTGTGTGTGTGTGTGTGTGTGTGTGTGTGTGTGTGTGTGTGTGTGTGTGTGTGTGTGTGTGTGTGTGTGTGTGTGTGTGTGTGTGTGTGTGTGTGTGTGTGTGTGTGAATAAGTGGGAGCCTGTGGGAGCCAGGAACATGACCTTACATCCATCAGAAGTTGGTTTCAGGCTGGGACAGGTTGAGTTACACCCAGCTGGTCCACTGGCAGAGCTGTGTGATCAGGGCAGGGTTAGACGTGCAGACATCGCGTTCCTGGTGTGGGATCCTAAAACGTTTAAAACGTGGCAAACTGCCTGCCCATACTGAGACTGCTGTTTCAGGGTTTCTGAATCATGGCTTTTTTTCTTATGCTCAAATGAATTACTAGTTGATTTGTGTCATGGGGATGTTTGATAATGGGATAATGTTTTCTTTTAATGGGATAATGGTGTGTTACTATGTTCTACTGAAAAATTTAAGAACGACTTCTAAATTAAGCAGTGTTTAAAAGTGTGTTTAAATGTGATAACCTGAGCCGCTGTGTGAATTCAAACAGGCCATTAATAATGGAGTACCCGAGATAGCCCACATGGTGGGTGAGTAGTTCCCGTGGAGCAGCTTGTGGAAACGGGGCTGCTAGGTCAACCGGCCGGCCGGTGGCGACAGCGCAGCCAGCCTCCCCAGGTCCCCGGAGAGGCCCGGGGCCCCGCTCTTGGGCAAAAGGGACCAGCTGGGTTGGAAAGCCCCCCAAGCAAGGACAGACATACTGGGAGAGAGGACGGGAGTAAACAACCGTAACAAACCAGGACAGGAGTGCGGCGGTAGACAGGGTGCAGCCCAGGTCTGCCCCGCCCTCTGAGTCTCATCTCCTCTTCGTCAATGATCTTCCCCTTGACTCGCTTCATTAGTCCTCTCTGCCTCACTATGGCGTCTCAGTGCATCTGGCAGGCTGATGGTAGCATGAAGAGTTGACGTAAATCGAATACTTTAAAGGGAGATTCACGACGAGGGGGTCGTCTATGTGAGCCTCATAAAGCGCAGATTGCCAACAACACGAGTAAAGCAAAGTGATGTCATTAGAGTGGCTTGGCCGCAGGTGGGATGGCTTCCACAAAAGACACCACCTCATAATTCACGCAAACAGGTGGGCCGTTGAAATGGCCCATTTGTTGGGGTCTTTCAACCAAAAGTTTCTCGGCAGTTTAATTTCCTGGCCCAGGATTTAATTGGGCCGATAACTTGTGGAGTCTAACATTGCATCTGTTCCGACATGGAGATATGTATTGTCCCTGGTCATAATAGGCTTTCCCTTTCATCCTTTCTATTGGCATCAGAGAGCTTGGCAATCCACTGGGATAATACAGTCAATGCTTTGTAGCTTGCTGGACACAATCTGACCCCCTAATACCCACCGCATTACCAGGAGAATGTTAAGCTCCATATCAGCTATTACATCTCACTTTGTAAAGTTAGAGTTGGATACCACCTCCGTCTTAACACGGCCTGCCTCCGGCCCAGACAGAGGCAGGCCGAGGGAATCTGACTCTGCCTCTTAACAGCAGCAGCTTGGGGCGAGGGGGCCGCCAGCCTCCCACTGCGATAGTTAACAGCCAGCTGCCCGCATATGTCCCTGCAGAGGCACACGTGTTGCTCCATGATCTCACCTGCTGGCAGCCGGAGCATGTGGACCACGGCCCAGCTCTGTTGTCACACAGACCCACCCCAGGAGCCCTTCTCATGGGTAGAGTACACCGTCGCCACCGCTGAGGTGTCTGTGGTAAGGTGGGGAGTGAGGCGGTTTAAACCCTTCTCAGTATAATATTTATACGTTGAATGCACTTGAAGGGAAAGTGAACATTGTTGTATTTTTTTGTTCTTCTAAAGCCCTTCACAGCCTTGCTAACATACTATTGGCATTGCTGAATCTAAACAGACCTGAGAACTTTTCTTGGCTAGAATCTCCTCCACTAATAGTAACTGAAATAAAGCTATAGATACATCTTGATGATCTACCTTATCAGTGCATTCTGCCAATAGCCAGCTAGCTATGAACGGTTTAAAAACAACAGCATGTTAACATACGTAGACCTACGTACAGCCGGAGGTATCACATACTGAGACATTTGTGTTGTTAAAGAGTGCCACTGACCCTAGGTTTTTGCATTTGCTTCACACTATTTGTTTAGAGTTCTCTTTATTTGACAAGAGCAGGTAGTTGATTTGGATAAGGATAGGCTTATGCAACGATGTGAAACATAAGGTAATGCAGTCATGAATGGAAAATAAGTTTGAGTGCCATACCTTTACAGCAATACATTTCAGGCTTTCAGGAAAGGTTGTTGTTTTAAAGTCATGACAGCAAAAAGCCTTTCAAATACTGTTTACATGATGTTGGTGAATTTTTGGCTTTTGCAGAAAAAATACATTTTTATGGATTTCTTTATTTAAAGTCGGTAGCTAATTGAATGCGTTTTAATGTCAGTTGAGTAGCAACAATCATTCACCTTCACAAAGTCTCTGTTTAATGTGGCAGGACCTGCGAATAGCTACTCTCCAAATGCTGTCGTGCGGGGCTGCTATTGTTTAACTAACAAGCTATTGATTTGTGTTGGCTCTGGTACTGGGGTTAGCGGTTATTAGGTTTGTTTGTTTGTGGGTTTACTGTTTGGAGCTCACCAGGCGGTTATTGGAAGTCTTTCAGAACGGCTTTAAGAGGCCTATTAGGTGATGGGAATTAAGTTTGGTGGCTGGCAAGGATGAATGGTCATTAAGTGGTTAGGGTTAGGGTTGGTAACTCTCACCCTTTTTGGTCTTTAGTCCTTATCAGGTTAAATTAATTTCATTAACCATAGATACTCTGTAACTGTTCAACAGTCACATCATTCTTCCCTATAAGTGGAAACAAACTGACATTTATCAACATCACAATGACAATCTGACACGCACAAGAACACAAAACTAGGCTGTAAACAATTGTCATTTCAGCGTGTGGAAACCGGTAGTCCAATCAAAATACAGCCCAGGAAAACAATAGCTCAGGCCTACGTCAGGCCTTTTCTGAAGGAAATACCAGACCTAATGTGTCAGTATAAATAGAAGGCCGGGCCTTTGTAGAGCTGGGCGAGATAGTCGACGGGAACACCCCACCGACCCCTCCCCTCCCTGGGGTCACACACTGCAAGGTCTCGCACCCTGCACCCCTCCCTTCCTATATCTCTTTTTCTTTTGTCTTTTTATTTTCCCTTTTTGTTTTGCGGTTGGTTTCCCACTGTGTGATCTATTTTTGGGGACTCTCTCTCTCTCTCTCTCTCTCTCTCTCTCTCTTCCTTTCCACATATTGCGCACACACACACAGACACACACAAACACACACACACACACACACACACACACACACACACACACACACACATACACACATACACACATACACACAAACACACACACACACACACATGCAACCCCCTGCTCTCTTTTCTCGGTCGGTTTTCTCTCTGCCGCAACCTCCTGCTACGGATGAATGCGTGGCATAGTAACACTTTGCGAACACCTTCGTTCTTTATTTATACCCCAGAGCATCTCGTACGCTAGAAGAGGCCCACGGTCCCCACGGGCCAGGAAAACACTCCAGGAAAGTGTAAGCACCTTGACCCAAAGTCAAGGGAGTGGTGCCCGCGGCCAGGTCGCTCTGTGTGCTCAGGCCGCTCATACGGCTGTCTCAGGCCTGAACCAACCTCTCTAGGACTGATGCTCCATGCATGCAGTCCTACAGTGTCTTCTCATGTTGTCAAGTTATTTTATTAGTCAAACGCACAACATAACAGGCAAAGCAGTCCTAGCTGGCAATGAAATGTTTGTATCCAAAGCTCTCCCTAACAATGTAAAAAGAAAAAAAAAAAAATTGCATACGAAGATAAAAAGAGTTAAAAGGTACACTACAATTAAGATCAAAAGAGTATATGTACAATATGTACGTATATGCATAGGTATATGCATAATATATATATATATATATATATATATGCATAAAGTGTCTTAGCAATATATCTGGTAGTGCAGTTGAGTGATCTCTCATGATTCCAAATGATAACTAAATGCTTTTATTCTATATTTTTCCATAAGCTACAATCCACAGCTACAGTGAGCTT
>NC_079421.1:6527189-6572189 GCF_026213295.1 Gadus chalcogrammus | reverse complement strand
TGGCAGCCTGTGTGTGTGTGCATGTGTGTATCTGTCTGTTCACATGGACTCGAGATGTGAATTATGCAATGGTGTTAGTTCTTTTCCTTGGCGAGCGTTGGCCCGCGTGTTCATATGATGTCAGCGCTGCTTAGCGCCGGGCTCCGGCTCCCGCATACAACAGTTTTCTGCTCGGCGCGGGCCGGCTTTGATCAGGCTCCAACATCTGCCTCTGGTTGGGCCTGGGCTGCATACCCCGCATATTGTTGGAATGAATGGCATTCCCAAGCCTGCTGACATGGAAACCCAAGACCGCTTGTTGAGGTTTGACTTCCTGTTGAAAAATGGGATGTTTCCCTTTTATGCGTCAATAATAATTCAGCCAGAAGTGCTCGCCATTTCTTTCTGTCACGTCAATACTAGGAGAATGTTCAGAGTTAACCTCAAGGAGGTAAGAAGCTGATGGCAATGTCAAATGCTTCCTCTGCTTAACATACTGAAGCCTCACAGAGTCACGCTGGGACATAGCTGAGTGCGACTGACTTACCTTCCAGAAAGAGTTTCGTGGTGCAGTCCTAGTCTGGTAAGATATTTAAGCCCGAGAGAGTAGAGGATAGACACAAGCATTATATCAACATAATTATGGGGTGACTCTGGTACAGGTCTAAACTGTAACAACACTCTTTTGCTGCATATGTTGATGATGATTTAATGCAACATAAGTTCACCTCAGGAAATGACCAGAAAAGTAACTTGGTTGGTAAAACTCGGACATGCAAGGAAGAGCCATTTTATTGCCAACACTGGCTAGAGCTAGTTTCTACAAGATCCATCAGCATCTCTCATGGTAACATCTCCCACACATGTTCTGGACAATATGTTTGGCTTAATGGCTTGGCTTCAATGGAATACTAATAGTCTTCATCCAGGCTTTTTGAAAGTGCCAGAATATTATCTGCTGAACATGACTGGATCTCTCTTCAATTGAGCAGTTTGAGCTGTTGTTGAGCATCTTTGCCATTAGACCACAAACAACCCTTGTTTGCTCATGAGGGACGAGCCTTTGAAGATCAATGGGCACCGGTTGACACGCACTGTGATGCCTGTTGCCACAGCTTACCTGGAACAAGTTAGCCTCAACAGGTGAAGTTATTCTCCCATTTGAGTCATTTCAGGATTTAGAAGCATTCAGGACTAGGAAGGAAAATGGGCATCTCATGCAAAGCATGATCATTCAACGAGAGAGAGAGAGAGAGAGAGAGAGAGAGAGAGAGAGAGAGAGAGAGAGAGAGAGAGAGAGAGAGAGAGAGAGAGAGAGAGAGAGAGAGAGAGAAGAGAGAGAGAGAGAGAGAGGAGAGAGAGAGAGGGAGAGAGAGAGAGAGAGAGAGAGAGAGAGAGAGAGAGAGAGAGAGAGACAAGATAGAGACAAGATAGAGACAAGATAGAGACAAGATAGAGACAAGATAGAGACAAGATAGAGACAAGATAGAGCAGATTCAACATTAACACTGGCCCACGGTCCAGTCCCTCGGTGGAAACAAAAATATTCGTGTCCCAGGTTTGTTTACTTGCTTGTGGTTTGGATCAGGCAGTGGTTGGCATGTGACTCTCATTCTGACGGACTCAGGCAGACACAGACTTTCCACACCGTCATCAGGTTTTGGCCGTGTAACGGCCATAAATACAATCCAGGGGGGGAGAGATTGTGTGTTTTTTACAAGCAGATTGTACCCATTGTTTGAGCAAGGCTGGTCATTGTGCCAGAAAGGCTATTCTCTGCCACTGACGCACAATTTAACTGCAAATGCTGATAACCTTGTCTGTGTGTACGTGTGTGTGTGTGTACACTACACCCAAATACAAGACCAAACACTCTGTCTCTCCTGTTTACATTAACAAACCAATTTGCCCACGTTCCTGGTTTGGTTTGTTCCTGATAATGGAACAAACCAAATTAAGTCCATATTGATAACAGCTTTAATACACATAGATTTCGTTTCATGATTGAAAGCTTCCGCTTGCTGAGAGGGAGCAGTCAGTGCTGCCTGGGCTGTTTCTCGTCAGGGCTGAGGACGTTAAAGAAGTCTGCATGTGGATACCTGTATCTGACAGCTGCCCAGGCCCATTACCGTCTCCCTGAGATCCCGGCTTCCTGTGAAGAGGAGCATTCCTCACATCCTCCAGCTGGCGGGCCTGTGTGTTTGCGCTGATACTCGTTTAATAAAGTCTGATACTTTGATCTCTAGCTTTGCGTCAACCCAAACAGTATTGTTAGCTTGTTTGTGTCTTGCATTTGCGTGCTGAATGCGTCCAGGTGAACACATCGCAGTGCGAGGCGTCTCTCTGTGCCCACACTGTGGGCGTGCTGACAGCCACCGTCGCCTCCTCAAGCCAAGGACTTGAATTGCAATGATTTGAATAATTTCTCGGACTATTTCTTGATCGTATTTCACCAAAGCCCCGGCCCTAGAGGAGCAGTTGGTTCGCTAATCAACCACAAAATATAACCGCCATCGCCTCTGAGCACAAAACCTGTTTGTGTCTGTGTGTGTTGTGTCTGTGTATGCTGTTTGTGTGTTTGTGTGCGTTAGTATTTGTATAAGCTTGCTGAGGTACTGTTGAGGTTTTCTTTTTAATGCATGTCTGTTTTTGCTGTGTGTGAGCTGTTTTCCGAGCCAGGGGGGGACACTTCACCTGAACCAAAGTGACAGCTAAGAAGACTAGACAGTAAAGGAGTCTGTTTCTTTATGCGTGTAAATATGGCCTTTTATGTACTTTGTGTACATTGTGTGTATGTTTGCGTGTGTGCGCTTGCAGATACTTGTGGTTACCTCTGTAACCTGTGTAGTCAAAACAGGAGTGTATTTTTTTCCGGATGATGTCACTCCCATCATGGCGAGCTACATATTAGTCTTTACTGTAACGATGTATTTGTTAAGCGGCTCCTTCTATCTGTAGCGACTCGAGGGGAAGGCAGACGTGTCATTAAATAGGAACCGTCACGCTCGGCTATTTTCTAATATGAGGGCACAGCTTCATACGTGTGTTCTGAAAATGTTGTGGTCCGCAACATCAACTCTTGTTCCAAGGTAAAAAAAAAGGCGGTAATCATTTATTAACTCCAATGTCGGAACTATGATGTCAATAGACCGACCTTTCTGTGTTTTTATCGCGGAATAGACACCGCTTCCCCTTTAAGAGCGAGTAGCGGCTTCAGGCATCTTGTTTGTCGAACATCAAACCAAGAGCCTTCGTGTTCAAATGAGTCACAAACAACGACTCGCTGTCCTGCCACACTCTGACACCGCTGGGTGTGTGTTGATGCTGCGTGACACTGTGTGCGCTAATTACCAAAACACAACACACTGTATTAACCCGGGCTGTGACAGACACGCACAAACGTCTGTTCTGTCCGGTGCGGGGCCCGCGCAGTGAGGGGTCAGGGCCGAGGGCCCAGTCAGAGGCCCCTCAGACCTGACCTTTGTAGAGCCCAGACTCAGCGGTTCTCGATGCGGTCAGACCTAACCTTTTAGGCATTTAGCTGTTCATTTCTGCAGAGCTGCTGCTGTCTTCGCCTGCAAGCAACACTTGTTTGTCTCTTGTTCTGACTTGTTTAAGGGTTCTCCAGTTAAAGCATTCATTATTATATAGGCATTTATAATGATCTATTTATATCATGTTACTTTCTGTGTTATATTTAAAGATCACAATAATTTATATAGATTTAGGTGTAGAATCCAACTGAGGCTATTTACATTGTATATAGTCATTTAACAATTATCTGAGACTTTCGGTCCGTCCCTCTGTCGACCTGTCTCTCTGTCTGTTTGTCTCTCTGTCCCTCTGTCTCTCTATCTGTCTATCTCTCTCTGTCCGTCTGTCCGTCTGTCTGTCTGTCCAGCGTTTGGTTTTCGCGACAACGTACATCCGATGGCCTTCACACTTGGCGGGTGTACTGCGAGGAGCCGAGGGCCGCAGGGCAGAGTGTGAAGTAGTTCAGATGAGCGGTTCTCCAGAAATCTGCAGGCAGTGATACTGGAGGCCAAGCAGTCGGCACGATTTAAACATTCCCGTTTTAGTCCGATTAAAATGTAATTCAATAATCCACAGTTCATCTTAATATAATGAACAGCACACCATTATGTATTGCAATTTGAATCGCAAATTAATTGTATTGTATCATATCCCATTTGTGGTAATGAAATTTTAAGGATAATATGGAATTACCTCCAGACAATGAGGCAGTTTGCATCATAATCTGTGCTCTCAGGCCGATGTGAGATGGGAAGGTCAGATGTTGCACTCAGGAAGACCCCTGCTCCTCAGCTGGGTACTGATGGGTGCCACAGTGTTATGGGTAGACTCCATGTGATCTGATGAGCGGGTGATCTTTCCTGATCTTATTACCAGCCGACCGTACTGAATATGGGCCTTGTTTCCTCTGTGTGACACCATCGTGTCCCAACTGTGATAGTCATACGGCTAGCACTTTAGTTCCTTCTCTCTCTCTGTCTCTGTCTCTGTCTCTGTCTCTGTCTCTCTCTCTCTCTCTCTCTCTCTCTCTCTCTCTCTCTCTCTCTCTCTCTCTCTCTCTCTCTCTCTCTCTCTCTCTCTCTCTCTCTCTCATACCCTCTCTCTCTTTTTTTCAGGCGAGTCATTTCATACTTCCTGATTTTATCTATTGATTTGCCAACAAATTGTTTTGCTTATCTTAGATTATTATTTAGAGGTCTGAGTGACAAATGGTGGGGTGGTGGATGAGTTATTAATAGAGTCGTTATCGTCTGTATATATTATACCTCAGCATTAATCGCGAGCGACATCTGATAAGAACAGCGGCCGAGGTGAATGTCGCTGAAGGGCGTCGGGCGGGCACCCTGTAAAAGAGTTAAAGAGTGACGACGCTGAAGTTGGCATCCGATTCGGAGCATCCGATTCGGCAGTTAAGGAAAAGTTAAGGGATTCTTAACGAGCGGCATGGAGCGACTGATTCTTCGTTGTTTAACTTCTTCAGTCGCGGTAAAGCCGCTTTAATTGGTCTAGAGATTATCTAAGAGAGTCTAAACAGTCTTTAAAAAACAGTTTACAATTTAGGTAACCTTTATTTGATTAATTTAAATACCAAAAAGGGGAGATTTCCCTGCTTTTTTTGCATCTGGACCATCTTAGAACTGGTCCTTAGACACCTAGACTCTTCAAATCTGGACTAGATTATCACAGTGAGGCTATACATTATATACACAAATCTGAAACTATGTTTTATATAATGTATAGCCTCACTGTGATAATCTAGTCCAGATTTGAAGAGTGTAGGTGTAGTGGTTTTCAATCAGGACCAGTTCTAATGTGGCCTGGACCACAAAAAAGCGTTGAAATGTGTCTTTATTGCATTTTCACAAATAGGCAAAAGGTTTCACAAATCTGAAAAGATGTTTTATATAATGTATAGCCTCACTGTGATAATCTAGTCCAGATTTGAAGAGTCTAGGTGTAGTGGTTTTCAATCAGGACCAGTTCTAAGATGGTCCAGATGCAAAAAAAGCAGGGAAATCTCCCATTTTTGATATTTAAACAAATCAAATAAAGGTTATATCAATTGTAAACTGTGTTTTAAAGACTGTTTAGACTCTCTTAGATAATCTAGACCAATTAAAGCGGCTTTACCGCGACTGAAGAAGTTAAACAACGAAGAATCAGTCGCTCCATGCCGCTCGTTAAGAATCCCTTAACCTTTTCCTTAACTGCCGAATCGGATGCTGCGAATCGGATGCCAGCTTCAGCGTCGTGAAAGAGTGTGCACGGGAGGGTGAGAGACGTCGTTTAAGAAAGTAAAAAAGACAGAGCACTCTTTTTGTTGGTTTATACTCACTTACTGCATACTTTAGTTCTTGTCTAATAGTTACTTAGTCTATTTCTGCAAAAACTACCCTTATAGCTGTGTTTCCTCTGCTATTGTTAACTTTACCGGCAGTTGCTTCGGGAGACAACTTGCTGTTTATCCAGCGGTGGCCTGTAATTAACATCATCAACACTGTCCCTGATTGGACGGTCAGGTCCTCAACTACAACACAGTCCCTGATTGGCCCAGAATCCATTGTTATTTCAGGACAACGTGTCGGGGGGGTTGCTAGAGATCCAGACTGATGAGGTCATGTGATCAGTTAGGTCTCCAGGTGTAAACCCACCTCCAAATACTCACACACACACACACATACACACACCGACACACACACACACACACACACACACACACACACACACACACACACACACACACACACACACACACACACACACACACACACACACACACACACACACACACACAAGCACACGCACGCAGACCTATGCCCAGGTTCACTGATCAACATAATCTTGCCCTTGCTTCGTAACAGCGTCTGCCTGATCGGCTGAGGCAGCCTTGTTTTGCTCCCTTCTGTGATGCGTCATGAGCGGAGCTTCTGAGAGGACGTGCTCTGGGAGGACCAGCCACCCCTCCCTATCACCAGGCCCCCCTCCCTCTCACGAGTCCCTAGCGTCTGCCTGAACCTCGGCGGGCTTTGAACACTCAGCACTAGCCGGTGGCGGCACAAGGCAGAAGGCAGCTGCCTCGGACGACTCTGCATGCTGCCCAGCTCTGATCTCATGAATGGATACATCCATTCACGCTCAGAATACAACAGTAGAGCAGGTTACTAATCTGACCGCCGAGGCCGCGATTCAAAGAGAGGGAACTTGTTTTTTCTTGACTTCTGAGTGAAGGGGATGGAGGTGGCTGGAATGACAAAACCTTGTGACTATTGTTGTTGTATCTGATATTATCTTGTCCATTGAGCCAGGACTATAGATAGGAATTTAGGTTATGATCTGAATATGTGACAACATCATTGTTTCTAATCCCTCCTGCCGTGTTCCTAGCGTTAAAGAGCTGTATCCCTTCATAGTTTATCGTTAGCACAGACAGCCTGGGGTCACTCGGTTTGTTCGGCGCGGCAAGATTTGTTTCTTCTCGGGATGAAAACAGAAATGACCAGGCCTCAGCTGGCCGTCACAAACCGCCTCTGGGTTATTGGTCATTTCCCGAGCCATTGGTTTTAAGGCCAGGCCAGAGGGCAGGGCTGGCAGCTCGATAAATAAATATATATATATATAATATATATATATATATATATATATTATATATATATAAACCCCTGGAGAAGGCGGAGCAGTTCGATGAACCCCATTGATCCCTGTAAGAACTGAGCTGGCAGAGCTCAGCCCCAGAGTAACGTATCAATTAGCATTAGCATCAGGACACCCCTTTGATGAAGTTTCTCTCAATTCAAGATATCCACACTTATGTAAATGGGTCAAAAAGGCTTCTTAGAATTTATGAAGTGGTTGAAAGAAACAGTGTGTGTACCGAGGGTAGAGACGATGAGTTGGAGGCAGAGGGCGACGGCAGGCAGTGGTAACACCGACGAGGAACCAAGGGAGATGAACTCAGTCTAAACCCTCAGACACAAACCTTAACCTGGATCTCTAATGTCCCGACTGTCATCAGACCGTCAATGAGGAGGGCAATAGTACTGTATATTTCATAACCAATCAGCACTGTGCATATTCATGAGAAGTCTTTGAGGTTACAATCAGTGTGTTGTGTTCTCGATGAAGACTTGTCTCCCTTCATCTCAGTTGTCTTCATCCATCATTTACCTCCCTTTGTCATGAATGCTTGCTGTATGAGCATGGATTGTGTTGAGATACAGGGCTCAAGCCACGCATCATACAGGCTGGGAAACCCCTGAGGCTGCAAGGATAATTTATATTTGTGTGTGTGTCTGTGTTTGTATGTGCATGTGCGTGTGTGTGTGTGCGTGTGTGTGTGTAGGTGATTAGTGTCATGCTCTCTGGGTTTGTGACGGGGCCAGTGTTCGTTACCTGAAGCCTGCGTCTCGTGACCGATTAAAGTTAATGAATGAGGAGTCCGGCGAGTAAACAGAAACCAGCCGAATGCTTCCTGTCCTATTTAATCCTGGTGCTCTTCAATTAGCGGCTAATGGTCTGATTGCTATTTCCTCTCCTGTGCCTCCCTCCTCACTTTCACCTCCCCCGTATGCAGGTGAGTGTCCGGCCTCTGCGGGATTGGATGTCGCCCCTGGGTCGGTCCGACTGAAGATGGAAACACTGGAGTCTGAGCTGACCTGCCCGATCTGCCTAGAGTTGTTTGAGGACCCCCTGCTGCTGCCCTGCGCCCACAGCCTGTGCTTCAACTGCGCCCACCGCATCCTGGTGTCCCACTGCTCCACCAGCAAGCCCCTGGAGTCCATCTCGGCCTTCCAGTGCCCCACCTGTCGCTACGTCATCACCCTGAACCACCGCGGGCTGGAGGGCCTCAAGCGCAATGTGACGCTGCAGAACATTATCGACCGCTTCCAGAAGGCCTCGCTCA
This sequence comes from Gadus chalcogrammus, assembly GCF_026213295.1. Lineage (NCBI taxonomy): Eukaryota > Metazoa > Chordata > Actinopteri > Gadiformes > Gadidae > Gadus > Gadus chalcogrammus. The sequence goes on along the minus strand of NC_079421.1, from coordinate 6,563,776 downwards.
GCGGGCCCAGCTCCCCCAGCGAGAGTCGCCGTCTGCAGCAGCCGCAGCGGCCGTTCAGCGGCATCATTAGCGGCACCATCAGCTCCGTCGGAGGCGGAGGAGGGGGGGGCGGGGGCGGAGGGGGAAGCAGCGGCGGCGGCAGCAGCAGCTCCCGCGGCAGCCCGGCGTCCTCCGGCCACTCCCACTCCCAAGGCCACGCCATCAACCACACCCTCAACGCCAACAACCACCACCACAGCCCCGCCCAGCCGCCGCCGCCCCAGCTGCCGCCCCCCAGCGGCCAGCAGCTGCACCACACCGCCACCGCCATGGAGCCGGCGGCGCCGCGCGTCAGCTGCCAGTTCTGCGAGCAGGACCCGCCGCGCGAGGCGGTGAAGACGTGCGTGACGTGCGAGGTGTCGTACTGCGACCGCTGCCTGCGCGCCACGCACCCCAACAAGAAGCCCTTCACCAGCCACCGCCTGGTGGAGCCCGTGCCCGACACCCACCTGCGCGGCCTCACCTGCCTGGAGCACGAGAAGGAGAAGGTGAACATGTACTGCCTGGTGGACGACCAGCTCATCTGCGCCCTCTGCAAGCTGGTGGGCCGGCACCGGGACCACCAGGTCACCTCCATCACCGAGCGCTTCGACAAGCTCAAGGTCAGCCGCCGTCCCTTCTTTGTTTTGGTTTTCTTTCTGGTTTACCTATGTTAAGCAGACCTATGTTGATCTGTCTGCGTTTTTAAAGCCCGAGGTGAGGCCAACAGCGGGCAGGGGTCGCCCCGGAGGTAGGGTAGGAACGTGGAGGAGGAGCGCTTCCTTCGAAGCCTCATGGAATCATGTCTGCAACATTACCCTTTCTTTTTGTGTTTAGTTCGTTGTCGCTGGCAAAATGTTATTTTCCCTGTTTGCTATTTGTCAGACATGATAAAGCTCTTCTTTAATCCATCCATCCACGATCAACTCTGTGCAAATGTTATTCACTTCACTTTTGTTGACTGAGCTTTCGGAAAGCAGTGGCTCCCACACAGCGCAAGCCTGCCAGTCTTTGTTCAGCTCTCTGACAGCAACGCACAGCCAAGAGAGGGAGAGGGAGGGAGAGAGAGAGAGAGAGATCACAGTGCTTACAGTGTGTGGGTAGCAGGCAGAGAGAGAGAGGGTTAGAAAGGAGAGCGGGGGGGGGGCAGAGAGGGAGAGAGAGAGTCAGGGAGAGGGTGACCAATAGAGAGAGCCCGTCATTATAATAGTAGATGAGGTGGCATTCCCAGAGCTTCAAACCCGCTCAAAAGAAATGCACTGCTGATTCAGGCCAAAAAACAACAGAGAGAGAGAGAGAGAGAGAGAGAGAGAGAGAGAGAGAGAGAGAGAGAGAGAGAGAGAGAGAGAGAGAGAGAGAGAGAGAGAGAGAGAGAGACCTAAGAGGAGCTAGCTAACATTTGCTGGACTAAAAGCTGTCATTATTCACTAAAGCGTGTGATGACAACATACCGTGTGGGTACAGTTGTGTGTGTGCTTCTGAGTTCTGGGCCCCCCACTGTTAACAAAAGCCGAGCTGAATGCTACGTGTGGCGATGTGGTCATCCTTTCTAAATGCATTTAAACTATTTGTTAGAATAAGTCTAAAGGAATGGACGACGTCCGCAGTCCTGGTTGAGTATTGAGGTTTTACTCAGAAGATTAAGTTAACCCATTAAATATAACCTAGATACCTTTTCAGTGCTGCCTCATCACCAAAGTTCAGTATACGCTGTGTTCGATATCAGCGTGTTTCTTAGCTGTTCGTATAGACACTGTGTTGTGTATTTTCGTTGTAGTAGTAATTCTTGAAGGGAAAATTAAGACAGCCTGACAGGTTGGATCAGAGGGTCGAATAGATGGTTATTACAGGATGTCATACAGTAAGGTACAGACATTTTATACTAAAGAAAGCCTCAATCAAAAAATAACAGTTGTAGTGTCTCTTTTGTGCGATACCTTTCGTTTAAGGCACGAAACGACAAAAAACACACAACAACCAAAGAGATGACTCACTTCCTGTCCACATGCTTTGTGGCTGTGAGCACGGCCCGGCCTCGACTTCACACAACGCTCGACAGGAGCAAGCAAGAGCGGGTGCTGGTGGGTTTGCATCCCAATAGCTTCTCCTGAGAGGGGGGTAGCGTGCACCCCTGGGCTCGGCTGGTCCAACAGACGTCCAAGAACGTCGCTTAGTCTTTGTTTCGTTGTTTTGTCTTTGCTTTTGGTTACAAAGTAAAGTTGTGGTTTCACCATTAGGGTTTCATATTATTACAATTTGATACACATAAAGCACAGGAGGGGGTAGTGGTTTGGGGAGGGGGGGAGAACAAAATGGAGGCAGTGCCTGAAAACTGAGGCTCCAATTTTCCGTATCGGATATGTAATATGTTCATAGAGACTCATGTGGCTTCCCACTGGCTTTCATTTGAAAATCCAAGTCAGCTCTGCTGGCATGATCTGCCAACTTGCTTACACACACTCACACACACACTCTTACACTCACACACACTCTTACACACACTCATACACACATACTCTTACACACACACACACACACTCACACACACACGTACACACAAAATCGTACACACACACCAGTCAAACACAAACATACAGAACCACATTCTCACTCACACACAGACATACACACAACCCACCCTCAACCTGCTTCAGTCCCAGCATGCCGTGACCAGGTCCACAGAATGAGTGTGTTGTACATTGCTATAGACTGATGAAGCGGATGCAGAGCAGTGTACCGGATGGGTAGAGGGGTGGAGGGGGACAGTGGTGGAGGGGTGGAGGGGGACAGTGGTGGAGGGTGAAGGGGTAGAGGGGTGGAGGGGTGAGGGGTAGAGGGGTGGAGGGGTAGAGGGGTAGAGGGGTGGAGGGGGAGAGGGGTGGCTGGTTAGAGGGGTGGCAGGGTAGAGGGATGGAGGGGGACAGGGGTGGAGGGGTGGAGAGGCGGAATGGCGGAGGGGTAAGGGGTAGAGGGGTGGAGGGGTGGAGGGGTGAGGGGTGGAGGGGGAGAGGGGTGAGGGGTGGAGGGGTGGAGGGGCTGGATCTTTCTCCGAGCCGCCGCTGACCCGTGTGATGTTTGTGTCGATTTTTCGTCAGCTTCAGCAACGCCAAAATGATGTTTCACACATCACAGTCCGAACAGATCAGGGCCCCGGGCAGCAAGGAGAAGGTGTGAATCCGAGTAGAAGTGAGAAGTGAGGCATACAGAAGCCTCTGGTGGGTCTGTGATTGGTCTTACAGACAGACGTCGCAGTAAACTGCTTCAATCGTTTGGTTACTACGCCGTTAGTCCTCCATTGATCCCTGTCTATTTTTGTTGTAATGAGGAGGTTGAGTCTTGTTCTGGTGGTTGTGGCCCCAGTTGAACTCTTCAGGGCCCGAGGTGTAGCTCAGTATGTGTGTTTGCCGTGTGATGCTCACCCCGGCCGTGTGGTGGCTTGTTCTGGGAGAGGTGACGGTGACGGAACGCCCAGCCGCTGATGTTTAAGAAGCCCGGAGCGCCGTGGAAACAAGAGGCAGACGAACCTCAAAGACTCTCCTTGGGGTGTGCCTCAAGCAACAGTCCTGCAGCACAATTTGTGGGTGTTGGTGTGTGTGTATGTGCGTGCGCGTGTGAGTGTGAGCATGTGTGTGTGAGTGTGAGTGTGCCTGTGTGTGTACATGTGTGTGTGTATGTGACTGTGAGTGTGTGTGTGAGCATGCGTTTAAGTGTGTGTGTGTATACGTGTGTGTGTCCAGAAAGAATTATGGGAATCTTTTTGCTAATTTCACAATACACTAACATCTGCCTGCTGACACTCTGTATGTCTGAACGTCATCTTCAGCTGTTACCTCTCTCACTTCTTTTTACTGCGACTCCGACTATGCTTGGGATGTTTCCTCCGTATAACTTGTAAGTTGCTGTGGATATAAAGTGTCAGCATAATTGCTAATTGTGAAATGTTAATGGACGCTGTGTGCCAGTGACCAAGTGAATAGGCCAAAATGAATTAAAAAAGATTTTGGACAGGCTACATTTGAAGCCAGCTTATTAATTTGCCAATGCTTGGACCACGCTGGGCAAAATTAAATATCTACTCTTGGCTATCAATTTCACCTTATTAAGGGGAAGCTTCGGTGATGCAACGTCGAGTACCTAGCTAGGCATGATGCTCCCTCTCTCCCTCTCATACACAGACACACATACTGATTCTCTCTTTCTATTTCTATCTCGCTCCCACTCTGTCTCTCTCTTTCTCTTTCCCTCTTGCCCTATTCCTCCCTCTCTCTGTATCCGTCTCTCTCTGTATTTACCTCTCTAGCCCTCTCTCTCACACAATGTCTTGCTTTGTCTTCATCACTCTCCCTGTACTCTAACACTCTACTCTCTCCTCGTCTCAGAGCCTCTCTGGTCAGGCCAGGCGCCCCCCATCCATTATTACCCTGATGGGGTTGCAAGTGTGTCACCTTGCATGCACCACCTGCACAGCTGTCTCTGGCTTGCACGCAACGGCCGCTCATGCACAATGCCCTATAAGCCACACACACACACACACACACACACACACACACACACACACACACACACACACACACACACACACACACACACACACACACACACACACACACACACTGCACACAAACACACCCGCACACACATGCATACCAACTGAGTTGAAGCATATGCGGTGCACTCTATCCGATTGTATGTGTGTGTGTGTGTGCGTGTGCGTGTGCGTGTGCGTGTGCGTGTGCGTGTGTGTGTGTGCATATGTTTGGCTTAGTGAAATCTATCTGGTCTGAGGGAAGCAGTGATTTTGGACATGTGTGGTTGGTGTTGGTGTGTGTGCTCTCTGTGGCCACTGTCTGTTGTTTTAAAACCACTCCAGGCCATGCTGATGGACCAAGCGAGGACCTGGTAAGAAGGCTTTTAGCGTGTGTGTGTGTGTGTGTGTGTGTGCGCAGTGTGTGTGTGTGTGTGTGTGTGTGTGTGTGTGTGTGTGTGTGTGTGTGTGTGTGTGTGTGTGTGTGTGTGTGTGTGTGTGTGTGTGCCCATCGTGTACTTGTTCTTGTGCCTTCGATGTGCATTGAAGCCTGTCGTTGTCCACGCACACACACACATGCATGTTTCATTTGAAGTCTGAAAATGCATCACTCCAGCAGATAGTAAAATCGAGTGGACCGTGGGGACGGAAAAAATAAGCTGAGAAAAACAACTATATTATTACTCCTCGCTGGAGCGCCAGCAGAAGCGTCTGCATGAATAAGTCATACCAGGAGGCAGGGCTTTTAGAGGCCAGGTCAGCTGTGAGACCAAACACCCAGAGTGGAGGGAGAGAAGTGGGCAGGCGGGACTCAGTGGCTTCTAGGGACTGTCGGAGCACACAGCAAGTATAAACTGTGACCTGGACAAGTGACTTTCATCCTCTCCCGCTGCCGCTCTCTTGGGGAGGCGCTGGGAGCGAGGCCCACTGCCCGGGTTTGATCTCCTGTTTTGGTTGATTTCAGGGTAAACTACACTTCTGGCACTTTAGAAAAAAATCCTTTCAACTGGGTATGCTGGGTGCGCCAGGGAGCTGGTTTAGTTGCAGAGCTTAAAAGAGACTCTGATGCGTGTGACACAGTAGATGAATGTGCCTTTTGGTGAACAACACAGTCCAGTGACTTCTTATGTGTTTGAACATACATTTGATGACTGAGGCTTCATTTGTGTGAGTCGTATATAAATACCCTGCTTGCCGTTATCACCCCTCCCAGACCTGTAGGCTCTAGACTGAACAGATCTTTTCGTAAAATTGTATTTATTATTAGGTTTATTATTATGATGATCGTATTTTATCATAAGTAGTGCTATCTTTATCATAAATTTGGCAATGATTTGCATACCACTACTCCACTCACCCCTCAGGAGATGCACTTTCAGCAACCCCCTTCTGTGATTCTCCCCGCTGGGGAGATAAAAAGTGATCATATAGAAATGGAAGTTGTCCTCCTTTTACACGTTTAAATATCAAGGCAATGTAATTCAACTTTTTTCTTCTCCTAAGAGGATTTGTGTATTAATCCCCAGAGGAAATGTATCTCTCTGAATATTTTTTTCACTCTCTTCCATGCGCATCCACATCCTGTATTTGACTCACCCTTCACTAAGCACCTCACTTTATTAGCCAGGTATGATTGAGGTGCACTTTCCTGTGCAAAACTGAGCGGGGCAGGATTAGTAGTAAGTATATTTTGGCTCAGTGTTAGTGATTGTTGATGCGACAGGTGCCGTACCTCCATCAGCTGAACCCAACAACAACATCATCCCCACACGACCACTGAGGTGCATTTTAAATGCATTGGATATTCAACAAACACTGACGGGGATCTAAAGCCGGAAGCCATGGGAGCCGGCGGGCAAATCACCACGGGCCTAGTGATGTTAGCTGCTGGCAGCTGACCGGGCATCAGTTCTCTGTCTCTGCTTTAACACCATGGTTCCAGTTTATTTGTTTTCAGACGCCAGTTCTTGTCCTACGGTGGATTGTCCATCCTTGTGTTGCAAACAATCATGAAAATCAATTGCATGCAAAAAAAGACTATGAGTTAAGTTAACATGCACAGCTCGGGATCTTTTTTAAATAATGTTTTTTGTATTTGTTGATCTCTCATTAGATATAACATGAAGTGCAACTCATTGTGAAACATTGGTTCTCTTGTAATCATTTTCTCTTTCTCAGTTTTAAAGGTCTTTGTTAGAGGTGACGCTTTCATGTTTCCCTCAGGACATAATTATTTGGAAGCATCAATTGATTCAAAAAAATTACGCGTGGAAATTATGACAGTAATCCTACGACGGAGTATTAGGGCCACACATGAAGATAAAAAATATTTTTGCCGTGACGAGATTAAAGTCGACACGTCGACTAGTAGCCTAACACGTCTGTTCAGGTCCTCCTCCTGAACAGACGTAGTTTTCCGCACAACCTTTTCAGCGTCCTTACACTAATCACCACACTGTGGTTCTGCGCTAAAACAGCGAGGATCTCTTTATTGTTAAACCCGATTCTGAAATACAATTTTACCAAATTATCTACACAAGCCATTGGATTCAGTGCAGGCCCTGTAGAGCGGTTGCTATCTCTCCCAACTAATTTCAACTGTATTCTCGACATTTCGAGTTTAATGTCAACTTTAAAGTCGACAAATCGAGATCAAAGTCGTCATAATATTTCAACTTTATTCTCGACATTTCGAGTTTAATCTCGACATGTCAAAATTAAAGTCGACATGACATTTCAACTTTATTCTCGACATTTTGAGTTTAATGTCGACATGTTGACTTTAAAGTCGACTTGTCGACTTTAATCTTGTCTCTGCAAAAATATTTTTTTTCTTCATGTTTGGCCCTAATATTCCGTCATAGTACGCTCGATGCTAACACTAGATATGGTAGAATCACAACTGACCAAAAGTCTCTAATTTTCTTTTTACAACCATGAAAGCTTTCAGAGCCAAATATTCACTGGGTTGTTTTGTTCTGTTTGATTACGTTTTTTAATGAGCAGTTTTGGCCACTGCTTGACATCGATGTGGTCTGACTGAGTGAGGCCCACTATATAGAGCACATTGCGATCTCAGAAAGCCAAACATGGTTTGAACAAACATTGTGTGTATCGCAAGAGCCATTTGAAATATTTAATGCATTGTTTTAATACCTAAATACTGAAAATGAGGATGAAAAGTGAAATCCTGCAACGTTATCGCAGTCAGCTCTCTTTAGTGAGAGTTTAAATCCTGAGGGACAAAATAAATATTAATCTTGTCAATAGAAGGGATAACAATGTGCGCGGCTCTGTTTTACTCGTCTCATTAATTTTGTGAGCGAGTCGTGTGGACAGCCGTTCGAAAATTAAGACATGAACAAATATGCTCTTGTCCGACCAAAACGAAAATCAATGGTGTTACTTTCATAAAAGGTGCTTCTTCGTACATTATTTTGGGGGACGGGATACACATAGTTAGAGCGCTGTCGTTTATTCTTGAGTGATAGGCTGTATAGTCTTAGAATATAAGTGTTGATTATAATATAAATATATATTTGACTCAACCAATGTGTTTTAATAACAGTTCAATGGACTGTGAGGCTTATAAGAAAGGATTCAAATTTTCACAAATTTCCCCCTCGTTTTCACAGAGTTACACACCCAGTCTAATGGAGACCTCTGCCCCTAATCAGCTCAACTTTTACTGGGCACAAAACTAATTGACAGCATGTCCGAGAAGCCGTTGCTGTTGCAGCAAATGATTAAAAAGGAAGGTAAAAAGTATGGAGGCATATCACCTGGAAATGCGAGGCAGTTTTTTTCATCTTCTCTGCGATGCTCCATCAACTTTGGCGTTTAACGCTTGATGGGCTTTGAGTGTGAACGTATTAGTACTGCACCTCAGAGTGTGAACGTGTCAGTACTGCACCTCGGAGTGTGGACGTATCAGTACTGCACCTCAGAGTGTGAACGTATCAGTACTGCACCTCAGAGAGTGTGAACGTATCAGTACTGCACCTCAGAGTGTGAACGTATCAGTACTGCACCTCAGAGTGTGAACGTATCAGTACTGCACATCAGAGTGTGAACGTATCAGTACTGCACATCAGAGTGTGAACGTGTCAGTACTGAACCTCGGAGTGTGGACGTATCAGTACTGCACCTCTGAGTATGAACGTATCAGTACTGCACCTCTGAGTATGAACGTATCAGTACTGCACCTCAGAGTATGAACGTATCAGTACTGCAACTCAGAGTGTGAACATATCAGTACTGCAACTCAGAGTGTGAACGTATCAGTACTGCACCTCAGAGTGTGAACGTATCAGTACTGCACCTCAGAGTGTGAACGTATCAGTACTGCAGCTCGGAACACATCGCCGAGCCGTCTACTGCGACCTGTTCTATTCAACACAGAACAATTTCTTAAAGTTAATATCAAACGTGTGCTGTCTTTCTCTCTCTCATCTGGTTTGTGCAACGTGCTTCACATTGAAGCTCTTCTGTAACCCAGTCGGACCCTGAACCAGAATCGATCCTAAAGCCACAACTTCCTCCGATCAGCGCTGACCTGACAGTTAGCCAGTAGTATAGCGTGCTCCCGGTGCATTGGGGACGATTCAGGTCATCTACAGATAACGTGCCCTCGCTCATTTCAATTGATCGAAGAGTCGTCGTTTCTTTGGAGTATGACAATTTAGCCTCGCTGTGTGTGCGCAACAGAGTTCATTCCTTCAGTGTTGCACGGGTCCGTCCATACATCAATGTTTATTATTCTATATGTAATCACAGGTATTTCAAAAGTCATGAAGACCATATGATCGAAAAATATCAATGCACCTGACCAGACTGCATTTACTGGGGAGAATAGCACTTCTGAGAATCAAGAATCAAATTAATTTGGCAGATTAAATACAAGGCTAGGGTATGTAGGGTACAACCCTAATACAAGGGAATCTTTAGGGCTTGTGTGAGTGTCCTTAATCGAGTATCCTTAATCAATATGGGCTGCAATCGTAGGACTATTTATTTTGTGTTTATTGGCACGATAACACTTTTTTGCACCAAGGCCGGTCATTCCAAGTTCAACACTTCCCCTGAATCCAATTGTGTGTGTGTGTGTGTGTGTGTGTGTGTGTGTGTGTGTGTGTGTGTGTGTGTGTGTGTGTGTCTGTGTGTCTGTGTGTGTGTGTGTGTGTGTGTGTGTGTGTGTGTGTGTGTGTGTGTGTGTGTGTGTGAGCATGTATTGTCTGGCGGTGCTGGAGCTCTTCCAGGCTGGGACAGGCTCCCATGAGAAGATGGTGGCGCTGAACTTATGACACCGTCTGAGAGAAACATCACGTCTTTTTAGGGCCCACAGGACCTGCCACAATTCCCTGATTCATCTCTAACCTACTCACCCCCCTCTCCCCCCTCTCACTCTCTCACTCCCCCCTCTTGCTCTCTCTCTCACCCTCTCGCCCTCTCTCTCTCTCTCTCTCTCTCCCTCGCTCGCTCTCTCTCTCATACACACACACTGCAAATGCCAGCTTAGTCTCTTACTTATGTCTTTGGCTTCAAACGCAGCGCTCAGATGTTTGTTATTTTCCACTGCATCAGTGGAATGTGTAACTGACACGTTTCAGAGCCCTTATGTATCTGCTCTGCATAATACCAAGTGGTTGAAACAAATTGGGACAGCAAGCTTTGGTGGGGTTGGAGATTTCCATATCGGGTTGGCTGTTGTCTGGTTTGCAGAGAGAGAAAGCTTATTTTGCAGTTGTTGTGGTTGTCTTTAAAAGGGGTAGGGCAACTATGTCTCAAAACCGATTTGCTGCAAAACATCCTTATCCGTCATCTACGAGTCAGATTCAATCTCCATGACCCTGGTATGGTGCGCTCTGGATATGAGTTGCACATGCTTGAACATGTCTACTTTATGGATGATGGATGTCGTTTCCTAGCATGACTAAAGGAGGCATTTATAAATCTGCTGTGTGGATGTGTCGCCATCGCAGTAGAAATGACAATAAAGAAACAATAAGCATTTACGTTAGATAAGGCTTTGCCAAATCAACTGAAGATATAATATGACACTCTTGTTTGAGGCTATTTTAAGAGACTAAGAAAGGCTTGAATACAAAATGCCCCTGTGGTGTTTTTTTTCTTTTTTATATTTTGGCCAATGAGAAACAATTCCAGTCTTTCCGAACTCCCACCAGATATTCCACTGCAGCTGCCGTGTGCAAAATTGTTTCTCATTCCATTCCTTTCCTGTGATTCAGTGTCTGTGAACCACACATACTGCTGCACACACACATACACACAAACATGCATAGATCCACACACTCACGCATGCATGCACACACATAAATACACACACACACACACACACACACACACACACACACACACACACACACACACACACACACACACACGCACACGCACACAAAAGCATACAGGGGACATGAAGCCACAACCTGAAATACAATAACAATTATGTGGCTGTCTAGTGGAGTCCATGATGAAGGTTCGGCCTAAAACGATTGAAGCCCTTATTTATGGCTGCTGAATTGTTCCATTAATAATCAGGCATGGCTGCAGCCTGGGTCTGTAACCAGGCTTTAGGTCCTCATCGCAGCGACCGGGCTGGTCAAAGAACACCAGCCCCGAGGAGTTTGAGGCATAACCCCCAAGCTCTGAAGCCTCCTCGCCTTCGGCGGGGAATCGTCCTACCAGGGAGAGCGATGGAGGGCTATTGACAGTGGATTTACCGTCCCCCATCATCGCCATGATCGTGTTGTTCTTCAGGTGACGGCGATTATGGAGCCTCTGTTAAACATCAAGGTCCGGGGCGGGCAGTGATGCACGTCGTCCGCTTTGTTTTTATGGACTTATAAAACCAAACGTCCTGTTTATCTCCTCCTGGTACGTCCTCATAGCGCCTCTGACCTTCTCTGGCGAGTGCGACCGGAGGTCTGACCTCTTTAAGGACACTGTCAACGATGTCATTAATTCAGACGTGGCTCAAAGGTTGAGACAGAAACACAGACAGAGTCACGCACACAGGCACGCACACACCCGTTCCTCCGAACGGGTGTCGGTCTGTCTTCCTCGTTTAGGAGCTGGAACCACAGCCGCCAGCCCCCCTGAAGAATCCATCGCGCTGACGAGACGACGCAATTGGATACATCCCCATTAGCCGCCCGTCCACATACCGGATCCCCTAGCAGCAGGAGAGGCAGTACATCTGTCCCGAGCAATCACAGGACAGACGTCCCCTCCTGCTCGTCTGCTGCCTCTCCAACCGCCCTGGCAACTGTCACCATGGAGAGATGCCTGACTCAAACACAATCAAACGGGAGCATCAGGAGCAGTGGATACTGTCGGCCATTTGATTGACTGAAGGCAGACAGCTGTGAGGCCCACACACGTCCACACGGTGGAACAGATCAACAATAAACATGTTGTCCGCATAAAAGCCCCCCCCCCCCTGCACGCCGGGACTGGCGTCCGCCCAAACGCAGGAATGTGTTTCCTCGCCGACCGGAGAACGGGGTACTGGGGGTGGTGTGATTCAGCAATCTGTTTTCTGGCACCAGCGTTTGGATGTTGCTTCCAGAATGCTACAGTGCAGCTGTCGCTGTGATCTGGTTCTGTTTGCAGTGTGTGTGTTTAGCTGGCCTCAATGTTCTGGAGTGTGTCAGGGTTTTAAATGTGCTGACCAGAGACTGGTGCTGACAGGCAGCGCACAATCCCAAGCTGCAATCGCTTTTAGGCTCTCCATGATTCACTGCCGAGCTACTAGCAGAACAACAGGGAGTAGATGAGACTCCCCTCAGAGTATGGATTTCCTCAACCTTATCTTACTGTATACATACCACCCATCATTTAGTGTCTTGTTTCTGTTGAGATCCAACTCAAGAGAACTCAATACAAATTGAGACAAGGCCCTGTTCTGAATCGCACCACTGGGAGCACATTTGCAAAAGCATTTGTCAGCGAATGTAGTGAATCATAAAGTACTGTAAATGCTACTGTATCGCACTGTATGAGACTCATACTACTGTCATGGCAACTAGAACTCCCTTATGTGTGTGTGTGTGTGTGTGTGTGTGTGTGTGTGTGTGTGTGTGTGTGTGTGTGTGTGTGTGTGTGTGTGTGTGTGTGTGTGTGTGTGTGTGTGTGTGTGTGTGTGTGTGTGTGTGTGTGTGCGTGCGTGTGTGTATGTGTTCTTACCACAGCCTGTGAAGGTGAAAGACTGGTACTCTGAGGGGTTGTATGGGGTCTGTGTGTGTGGGGGGGAGCCCTCTGGGGGAGGGCTTTGTTTTCGTCTCTCAGCGGTCTTCAGATTTCACCATCAAAGGTCCTTGGAATTGTTTCTACTTCATGCTTTATTTACTCAAATACTTTCAATCAGAGCACAATATTAAAGCTCTAGATGAAGTAACCTTTTCTCACATCTGAAATTGTTAGGCAGGCAAAATGCCACGCTGGATGGGCATGGCAGATGGCAGTGTTTGTTGTACATTACAAGAACAAATTATTCCCCATCTATGCTTAATGTAATTAATCAAGGTTGATTTAACGTGGCTAACCACGATGATAACACTGCATATGATAAGAAAAACATACTTTGCCTGTACCTATTTTTTCTCTTTTCTTTTAGGCATCTTTTTAAAGATAAAAAGTTTTACTCTGTTGTTTAGTTTCATAACCTTTCAATCAGCAGCGTCTGCCGGTACAGATCCATATCTACCAAGCCGCAGCTTATTGGTTATCTGGATTTGTGCATCGTGACCCAGACTTTCCAAAACCATAACTTTTCATTTTAGGAGAGGAGATTGCCAATCATTTTTGCATTGGGGTCACCAGCTGAAAACACAATTGTCATGTTTCTAACGATTTCTTATGGTAGCTTTGAATTTACAAGTCCAAAATGTGTCCATGTGGACTTCGGGGCCAGGGTCCTTTAAATGCAGCCCTCTCTAACACAGCCGATGACTCCTGAGTAAACAAATCTATCATTTAGATTGATGAGGCTCACATCGCTCTATCCACATCTTCCTGTGGTCCCTGAGACCAAACAATCTTTTCAGACTGTCAAGTCGCCACAACAGAACACTCAACACTGTGATCTATCACACATGGAATCAGGAATGGCCAGTCTCAAATTGACAGTAATTACTTGAGGAAATACCCTAATGGCCGAGCCTGAGAGACAGATAATGGGATAGTACTGAATTAAATTAGCCCACACTTACTGAGCCCACACTTTCATCCAAAGCAACTCACGAGTCTGGTTGAGAACAGTCACAGCCTCCTAATTAGAATCACTCTACAGTTTTGTTCAATGCAGCCAAGTTGGCAAAAAAAGAGGCCAAAAAATGTGTGCAACCGGATAGCTCAATGAATCAAAAGCAAGCGAGCGAGATGCATAACCCCCGTAGCGTACGTTTTATTGACTGTGTCGGACATTGGAGCACAAGTGTTTCCAGTGTGCGTTTTATTATTTATGAGGTTTCACCAAGGCCTCAGCAGATGTGGAGCAACGCTTCAGACAAGGTGCTGAAGGTCTCAGGTCCGATGAGGAGTGAGGGCTGGAACACAACCTGCAGGAGTACCAACACAAAAGCAGAAGAGACAGAGGAGGAGAACGAGTGGACAGCAGGGGCGACAGGGAGAGGATTGGAGGAGCTCGTGCTCGCGGCGGTGGTTAGCATGTCTGTCCTCAGTATGGGAGGTTGCCTGTGCGTCAACCCTCCCCCCCGGCAATCTGTAGGGAGAACACACAGGTGTGGCGTGGGCTGTCAGCACAGCTCTTGCCCAGGTAGTCACCAGACAGCCTCATCCCACGTTATTTCGTTATTTGCTTTGCTACAAATGCTTTTATATTTAGCCATTTCATTTTAATTTTCTTCTTTATCCTTCCCTTTTCTCTTGTCCATCCCTTTTCTCTTTTCATACACGGAGCGTGACAACCTGAAAGCCCTCCTCGTGTTGATAACCTTTAAGTTAAGGAGGCCTGTGGTCTTTTTAAGTCTGCATCCGCTTTAAACAGAAGACACATAAATGTCAAAGCCACCTCATTAAATACAGAGAAGTATTAAAACGTATTGAACCAGACAATAAGTCTTGATTTTCCATATTAAGGTTGTAGACCAAGTCTCTGGTCACAATTGTTCCTAATAAGCCGGATCCTTACATCACCCATGCCACACTTAACAGCCTGAGGATTGTGATGTCCTTATTATCTGCTGAGTGTACAAGAATGTAATTGCAAGCGAGATTTGCATGCAAAAGAAAAAGGATGAAAGGGAGACAGATTAAAGCAGTATTATTAAGGTGTTGAAATGGAACTGCGATGTGATTCAGTGTGCAGACGTTTTTTGAAGGAGCAAATGGGATTTCCTTTAATCAACGTAGGTTATGGCCACGACAGGGGGGTAGGGGGTGACACTGCTCATTTGGGAAGGATTGCCGGAAGATGAATCTGGCTTCTTTTAATCAAGCTGACATTGTGATATCATGCCTTATTTGTGTGTGTTTATCAACTATTCACCCATAATTAGTATTAGTCCCATAATACTAATTCAATGTTACCAGAAAATATATTTTTATATTTCCAGACAAGCATCTGGCATTGGAAATTAACTGAATTAGCAGCATTGATAAAATGGTATATCGATTAATGATAGGGTAAAGTTTAGGTAATAGTTTTTATTACACTAACTGCATCCTTAGGTTACCAAATAAACAAATGAGAAACCGTGTGTCTGGAAGAAAATATCAGAAACAGAGTTCATTGCCAGAGTTTCAAGAGTCCATGTATCAGGAGATCATGTTGAAGGCTCCGAGTGATAAAGGGAACTCTTCCAGGGAAACACTTTATCCATCGTCCCTGACCCAGCTGCCGCCCTACATAGAGGGGCGGCCGGTGTCAACCCTTTGCCTCATATTGCATCATGAATCTGGAAAGAATATTTGGGGTGTTTGGTGGCAAGCTAAACCACAACACGGTTGTATCTTCTGTGTTCTTTTGTCTCTTACCATCACAAGAGTACTGTAAAAAGACGACCCTCCCCCCCCCACCACACCCAGAGGAGGAGGGGGGAGGTCATGAGGAATCATTATGATTACGGTATCTGTTATCAATAAAGATAATAGTTAGACATAAGGTTAGTTTGTGTCTACCGTATTAAACCTGTTCATATTCCTGTAAGCCTCCCTCTCTCTCTCTCTCTCTGTCTCACTCTCTGTCTCTCTCTCTGTCTCTCTCTCTCTCTCTCTCTCTCTCTCTCTCTCTCTCTCTCTCTCTCTCTCTCTCTCTCTCATTTGAGGCGGATTGACACTGAGAGAGGAAAACGAACAGGAAGAGAATGTTAAGAACGGCATTCCTCCACGGTTATATCAGAACAGCCAGATGCCCTCTTTATGCATGTGTGTTTGTGTGTGTTTGTGTGTGTGTGCAGCATTCTTTCCCACTGTTATGCTACCCCGCTGGTCTGTGCACATGCACTGTGTTCTGCCTTCATGGACGCAGGCACAGGATTAACAAGACCTGTTCCCTGTTTATCCTAACATGAGAAGGTACACCCATTATTACGACCCTAGGAAGTACACATTCAAGCACTAAGATGTGTTTGTGTTCGAATTGGTCATAGGCACACAATAAGCGTATCAAACCACAGCTTCCAACAGTGTCTGCCTTTGCACGTACCAGCTGACCAAGCAAAGGGTTCCGTTCCTCCGACCGTGGTCATTGAGAAAGCATCTGTCTATGGGATTCAGCTGCAGCTGTTACTGCCGTTGATGCGTTTGGCTTTGCAAGGTCGCCTTGGCCGCATGGATCCATCACTTCAGCTAAAACCTGTACATTTACCCCAATAAAATGGATGAGGGAACTCTTTCTACTCCTTATCTGAATAAAATCTAAATCTGAATCTGTGCAGTAGCAATTTTGTTATTTTCATGGTTTCTATCCAATTACTGTGCCCAATCTTCAGTTACCAATTAATCAATTCCATATAACTTCCATGTAAAAGCACTCCCAAAAAGCTACAAGTTGAAAGTACTTCCTGGTTTAATTTATTCTAACTCAATGTACACTAATTGGATTAGCAGTTATTGGCCAGTATAAGAATTGAAGAGAAAATGTCCCTGCATTCAACCTTGGTGTCTTCCCCACTTTACTCTTCCTCTTTCCTGTTTTCCATGATACCATTTTAGCCGCTTTCCGCTTTCTCTGCTTCTCTTTTGTTTTCTTTGTTTCCATTTAATTAGACTTATTATCCCAATTGTCGGAAACAAGATGATAGCTCAAATTACGAATGCCCTGCTACCGATACCAGCCCCCTGCAACGTGAGGTAACGCCTGTGAACCCAAGACTTTCTTTCTTTCTTTTTTTTAAGCCCAAAACACCTTATTTTTTTTAATCTGATAGTGTTCGAATTCTCGCTGAAACAGTGTTATTAAGTAATCATATCGGTACTCGATATCAGCAAGTACCAAAATGTAAGTTCTTGTACTTGTACTTGGTCTGAGTAAAAGTGGAATCTGTGCACCCCTAGCTAAAATACAAGATTGAGAATTATGACACCTGACCACGCTATGGTTTGATTTGTAGGCCAGCTGTTTCTACTGATGCTAGACACATGTTTAGCTCACATTCTAATCCAGCAACTCCCGGCAAACGCAGAAACAAGTCTGTTGTTCTGTATGGAAAGGAAATTACTCTCTATCCCTCAGTGTGCACTAGAGCGTGGCACAGAGAATATCAGAGATATTGGCTCGGTTCCAAATAGCATACTTTGTTTTTTTATTTGTAGTACCTCAGGCAGCTACTCTTACAAATGAAATACTGTTGCACACATGAAGCATACAATTGGGACAAACTACAGGTGATTTCACTGATTAACCCACCTGTAAAGCCACCACACGACTTTCTGTGGCTTTGTCGGTACTGCATTTCCCCAACTATGATTTGGGCACACTAAACATTTGTTTCAGAAAATAAGTTGGAAATATAATTTGTTAAGGTTTTCATTTGACTTCCTCCATTATATGAATTGAGAACCCATGCTAAAAGGTGGCCCTCCAAATAATCAGGTGCAAGTGGGTTAGCTCCAAAGAGACAGGAGTCAATAGATCCCTCTGACCTTATTGCTGCCCCCCAGAAGCCCCCCAGAGCTGAGCCTCACATCCAGAGACCCACGGCGGACCCTGATCCCCGGTGCAGAGGTGGAGCGCTGGTCAGAAGATCATCAGAAACATATTTTCTCCCCAGCAGTGATACCATTAAATATGTACCTGGATCTGGAATGTGTGTTCCGCTGAAACAATTCTTGAAAATGAAGATGCACTGAAGACCTCTGAGGTCTACTTAGTCCTCCTGTGTTTAAATAGTCAAAACAACTCTCGACCAATCATATTGTCAGATCCAGACTCTGGACCTGACCTCGCTTTTGCAGACTTTAGTAATTAGTTTGAACATTATAATAAAGATTGTCTGTTTAACATCAAAATACAGGCACCTTCCATTCTGAAGCATGGCCGTCAAACAGACGATGGAGGACTTGGCAGTGTGCCCTGCGTTTGTGTTCTTGTTTATATTAAGATGTCACTATGTATCCCCACAGATTCTCGTTTCGCTATACAGAAAGTATTGCGTAAGTCACTCAGTGGCGTCTAGAGTGAGCGGTTGTTGTTTAATATTGGCAATCCGGTCAAGTGCATCATATTCATCTCACAATATTTATTCAAAGAACTAACATGCCGTCTCCAAACTCAGTGGGAGGTTGTGGATTCACAAGATGGAAATATCCTTTAAGTCTGGGAGCTTATCTTCATGCAGTCCGTTAACCGCGACTCCCAATCTACCCTGGTGTCTCTAACACGCCACGCTCGTTATAGGTTCGGGAACGGGCTGGGACAACATGTTTCAGGAGCTATGTTTGGGGATGTGTCCTCTGGGGTTGAGGACTGTAAGGTAAAGTGTTTATTAGGACTGTCCCTTTGAAGTGAGCCGCTAAAAAGCCCAGGCGTGTCCTCTGTCTGACAGACTGGTCCACGCTGTCCTCTTCTGCCCCCGCTCCCCCCCACCACTCATCATTATCCCCCTCGACAAACCCCCCGGGAACATTTCCTCTCCCCTAATCCATCCATGTGTGGGGAGAAAATTGGGAATTAAGTGGTGGACATTTGGGCTATTTATGAAGGCTTTGGCACATCATTAAGATGCAGGGAGGGTGAGGGAGGGCGGCCCGTCCCCTGGGTCCTGTGGTACCCTTACCCTGTGGATATTCCCTGAACTCAGATCAGTACCTCTCATGGGGGCGTAAAGATCCCCACCAACGTGCCACCGTGAGTGCCTTTGAACGTTAACGCCCGTCTCCTCAAAGGTCACGCGGGTTTGTCCCGAGTCCAAACTTCAAAGGACGCTGCACATATTCCACTTGTTTGGGTTGCATTCGTCTCAAACCGGTATATACACATAAAATATATTTATCTTCTATCCTCTTGTTGCGCTATCGGTGTAATAAAAGTGGTTGAAGCACAGGATTGTTCAGTCACTTCAGCAGCTGTCGCTGGCCCCCTCCCAGCGAGCGAGGAGATCCCGTCGTTCCCCGTCGGTTTGGCCTCACCCTAGCAGACCGTCACAGGAAGACTCTGTCCTATGGAATGTCATCCTCCAACAAAACAAGCCCATTCCTCAGCTGGCTCAAGTTACTGACACATCCTGGCACTGTGAGGCCTCTTGCTAAAATCGGCTGTAAGCTGAGTCTGTTCTCGGCCCAAATCCTTGAGTTTAAAATCGTTCATTTTCTTTGTAATATTTGTCTGTTTCTCTTACCGTCTCTCTCTCCCGGGCTCTCTTTGTTTACCACGAGCTTCAGAAGCGATCCCGGGGTAATTAAGAGGGCAAAACGAAGACTTTGAAGTGAGATATTTGGCCTCAGAACTAAATCTTGCGTGTGAGACTTGTTTGGCCGGTTATTTTCCTTGAATATTTTCTGTGATGTTGCTCTAAAGCGTGAGAGAATTAGCAACACAATGTTGTCAAGCTTATTAGGCCATGATGCAATGTGGCACAAAACCCAAAACATTATATAACTCGACAACTAAAATGCCTTTCTAGTTTTACAATCATCCCTCTGTGTCATACGTAGAACTTCAAGAAGCATTCACTGCTCTCCTTTTTAACCTGATTGTTGATAACAATTTCTCTTTGACCCATTTCACAATAACATAGCAAGGTTCACCTCAATGATGGGTCGACTTCAAGCTTGTACCTGCTGCAGGATTTAATCTGTATAAAATCCACCAATTGATCCCATCTGCTGACTACAGCACAAAGTTGTAAAACACAAAGTTTGCTAAAAATCTTTACGCAGAATAATTCTAATACATTTCATATTTCTTATGAATTTGGCAAGGAATGATCATACACTTAATTTCTTTGTTTCCCTTTTATTGTCTTGTCATAATGGAGACGGTTAGTGACAGACAGTGAGGGAAAATAACAGCAACTAAACCTCTTAGCAGACTCCTGGGTGAACACCAATACACTGGAGGACGTAGCGGGTATTTTCTTCAGCCTCCTCCAGCTCCATCAAGTCACCCACTTGAGCATAGGCCTCTCTCTCTCTCTCTCTCTCTCTCTCTCTCTCTCTCTCTCTCTCTCTCTCTCTCTCTCTCTCTCTCTCTCTCTCTCTCTCTCTCTTTTTCGCTGTCTCTCTCTCTCTCTCTCTCTCTTTTTCGCTGTCTCTCTCTCTCCTGCTCCCACTCACTCTCCCCTCTCCTCTCTCGCTCTCGCTCTCTCTTTCTCTCTCCCTCTCTCTGGGCCTGTCTCTCTGTCTGACCCACCGGTGCAGCCTAATCAGCTTGAGAGGAGCAGGATGCAGAGGCTCAGATTGGAGCATGAAGAGCAAAGGGGCTGGTGTCTATCTCCGGTACCGCTGGTCTAACCCCAGCCGACCGGCCGTCAGCAGACAGGAGGCCACGCTCCCCTGTCCCCTGGTGGAATAAGGACGGAGGGAGGGCGGGAAAGGGACAAGGAGAGGCAGCAACTGAGCAAATAAGAGATAGAAGACAGGAAACTGAGGAATTTAAGGGAGAAGGAAATAAATGGACGGGGGGAGAAAGAGAGGGAGAGGGAGGTCCGTGCTCTGAGCTGACCACCGTGTGTTTCCCGGCTCCTCTCTCTTTCCCTCTTCCAAATCTTTTAGATATTTATTCTTCAGTTTTGCTGTTTCATCTCTGTCAAGGCAGTGCATTCTCCATCCTTCCTTCCCCTCTCTTCTCCATCTACTGTCCCTGTTTTCCCTGAATATAGCTGACCATATCTCACTGTATCTGCCTCCATCCCTTGCAATCTGTCTGTGTGTCTGTTTCTATATGTATGGCTTTCTTTCTCTCTATCATTCTCTCTAAACTTCTCTACGCCTTTCCTTCTCTTTCTGTGCATATTCCCCTCTATCTTACAATATACTTTTTTCTTCTCTCTATCTTTACTGTCTTCTTCAACTTTGAATCAATCTCTCTCTCTCTCGTTCCAATTTTTCCGTCTGAGTGAATGCCTTTGATGTCTGCAGCATGTTTTTAATGAGCTTGTTGGAGACAGTGACTCCATATCCTCTCGCTCTCTCTGTCTCTGGCCTTCTCTCTCTCTCTCTCTCTCTCTCTCTCTGTCTATCTGTCTGTCTCTCTGTCTGTCTGTCCCCCCCTCCCTCTCTCTCTCTCTCTCTCTCTCTCTCTCTCTCTCTCTCTCTCTCTCTCTCTCTCTCTCTCTCTCTCTCTCTCTCTCTCTCTCTCAGCTTAATAATGCTGCAGGCTCAACCCTCCAAAGCCCCTAACAGCCGAACACATGCAGCCAACACATGTGCACACAAAGGCACATGAACTCACACACACACACACACCCCTCGAGCATGACCTACTGTATCTTGTACTTGCACAGACCCTCAGACTTAATGAATATATATTCACACACACACACACACATATGGTTCCAAAGCTCAGCAGGTCCTTATGTTATAAACATAGTCACCTCAGTGACAGCGCAGGTGTACCCATAAACAGCAGCACGACATTTGCATATGCACAAAGGCTTTGCACCTGCAAACACTTTGTTAAATGCACGCACATACACACACAGACACACAGACACACAGACACAGACACACACACACACACACACACACACACACACACACACACACACACACACAGACACACACACGCTGGACATAGGAGTTTGTTACACGAGTGTCTCCTGGGAGCCTGCTGGGGTCTGATGTTTTAATCATCTGGGTCTGCAGCTTGCTAATTAATGACCCATCTGTCCCCCCTCACTGATGCTCCACATCAAACTCTGCTTCACACACACACGCACAGGCATGCACGTGCAGACACACACACACACATGCAAACATAGGTCCAAATACACACAAAGAAACACCATTCATACACACAGATGCACACAAACAAAAACACACACACAAACACACTAAAACACAACACAGACGTACACCCTGGTGCAATTCAAAAGCCTTTTTTGGCCATGTGTGTTCCTAGGTTAGACTGGTTGCCCTGCAGGACACTTGGTGCCACACGCACAGTTCCGTGCTGTCCTGTACTCCATGGATTATGTCTGTTCTCTACTAAACGGAAGCACCCTCCTGGACCAGTTCTGTGGCCTATGGACGAATATGGATGATAACATAATCCAAAATCCACCATATTCTGGAGCTGCTTTGTCTTTGAGACAGTTGATAGTGTGTGATCAGATCAGTAAGGCTTGCCTGTGTGTGTGTGTGTGTGTGTGTGTGTGTGTGTGTGTGTGTGTGTGTGTGTGTGTGTGTGTGTGTGTGTGTGTGTGTGTGTGTGTGTGTGTGTGTGTGTGTGCACGCGTGTGTGTGTGTGTAGGCCTATCAGATGA
The DNA here is from genome assembly GCF_026213295.1 of Gadus chalcogrammus. Lineage (NCBI taxonomy): Eukaryota > Metazoa > Chordata > Actinopteri > Gadiformes > Gadidae > Gadus > Gadus chalcogrammus. Next base: position 6,541,327 of record NC_079421.1, on the reverse strand, counting down.
GCCCCGGCAGAGTTTCAGATGCGGTATTGGAGGCGTCAAAGTCGAGCGCTGCGGTGAGTCTCCTGGCCGCCCCTGAAACCACACAAACACCCTGAAAGACACAGACAGACAGATAGACACCCTGATACACACAGACAGACAGACAGACAGACAGACACCCTGATACACACAGATGGACAGTTAGACACCCTGATAGACACAGACAGACAGACCGACAAATAGACAGCCACACAGACACAGACAGACAGGCACCCTGATACATACAGACAGATAGACGGAAAGACAGCCTGACAGACACAGACAGACAGACAGACAGACAGACAGACAGACAGACAGACAGACAGACAGACAGACAGAGGACAGACACCCTTAACATCCCGGTTGTCATGGACAGTCAAACATTCTGACAGTGACGGCCACTGACCGACTGACGAGCTGACAGACAAGACAGTCAGAAGGGCATGATGGATGGAACGATAAATCTGGACAGCTGATATAAGCAGGCGGAGTCGTAAAATGATCCACAGCCTAGAAGAGGCAACACTGTCCCGACATTAATACAGAACCCCAGCAGATGAACATCTGATATACTGATATATATAGTACCTATAGTGTATGGAGCCGCATATGCTGTTAGACTCAAACTGCAGAAAACATATACTCACTAGAGAAGTACCAGCACCAGACAGAAGACCTCAGAGAGATCTGCCAAGAGAGAGAGAGAGAGACGGAGAGAGACAGAGGGAGAGACTAAGAGATGGACTGAGAAAGAGAGAGAGAGAGACATACAGTGAGAGAGTGAGAGAGGGAGAGACAGACAAAGACGCAGACAGACAGTGAGAGAGGCAGAGAGAGAGAGAGAGAGAGAGAGAGAGAGAGAGAGAGAGAGAGAGAGAGAGAGAGAGAGAGAGAGAGAGAGAGAGGGACCAGCATGAGCTGATCAGGGCGGTGCGGGCCAGGTGCGGCAGTCTGGGTCCCCCCCCCCCCCCCCTCCCCCTCACATGCATGCCCCGTCCGGCTTCAAACGCACGCTGCTTTCATCTGCCGCTCTGTTTCATGGCTGCCTCCGCACAGCCTGTTGTTGTTGCTGTTGTTGTTGTTGTTGGTGTGGTTGATGTTATTGTGGCCGGTGTTTTTTTCTCCAAATGCGTTTGATGCTCCATTAACGCCGTCGCCGATTTGCCTTCGTTATGTGGCGGGGTTTAATTCATGATGTTGTGTATCTGTCAACACTTTGCAAAGTGCTCTGGTGCGTGGATGAGTGTGTGTGTGGTTTGGTGTATGTGGATGGGTGTGTGTCTGTGGACGGGTGTGTCTGTGGACGGGTGTGTGTGTGGTTTGGTGTGTTTCTGTGGACAGGGGTGTGTGTGGTTTGGTGTGTTTCTGTGGATGGGTGTGTGTGTGGTTTGGTGTTTGTCTGTGGACGGGTGTGTCTGTGGATGGGTGTGTGTGTGGTTTGGTGTATGTGGACGGGTCTGTGTGTGGATGGGGGTGTGTGTGGTTTGGTGTATGTGGACGGTTGTGTGTCTGTGGACGGGTGTGTGTGTGGATGAGTGTGTGCGTGGACGTTTGTGTGTAGACGGGTGTGTGTGTGGACGGACGTGTTTGTGAGGCTGGGTGTGTGTGTGTGTGTGTGTGTGTGTGTGTGTGTGTGTGTGTGTGTGTGTGTGTGTGTGTGTGTGTGTGTGTGTGTGTGTGTGTGTGTGTGTGTGTGTGTGTGTGTGTGTGTGTGTGGAAGGGTCTGTGCGTGGTTGGGTGTTTGTGTGAACCAGTTTCTGTGTGGACAGGTGTGTTTGTGTGTGTGTGTGTGTGTGTGTGTGTGTGTGTGTGTGTGTGTGTGTGTGTGTGTGTGTGTGTGTGTGTGTGTGTGTGTGTGTGTGTGTGTGTGTGTGTGTGTGTGTGTGTGTGTCTGGAATGGGTGTGTGTCTGTGTGTGTGTGGTTTTGTCTTGGCTCTCGGACTAGTGGGTTTGAAGTGCTAATAGCGTATTATGTAATCATTAAATCATCAGCGAAGGCTTCTTGGTTTGATCCTTCAAGGAGAATGTTTGGTTGTTGATGCAAGTTGAAAGTCAAGCCCGCCGTACCAAGTGCTGTCATTGTGTTTATGTGCGTATGCAGTAACCACTGAATATTCATGGTCATTCCGGTTCCGGACTGACCGTGTTTTATGAGCAGAAAGCCTGCCAACTGGGCAAACACGAAGTAGGGTTGTTTATGTTTGCAACTTGTTCTTCCCAGGCTGTTTAATGTTAGTTGTATTTGATAATGAATCAAAAATATTGATGGGATGATCAGCAATGAAAATCATTCCCTCAAAGTTCCCACAAACTCTGCATGGCAAGCCTCTATTCAGTCCTAGATATATCTCATATTGTTTCCTAGGCTAGCAAGAAAGAGAGTTCTAGGAGAGACAGTAGTTTGAAGAATTCACATCGTTGTACCCTGGCTTATGAATACTTTTTCTCATTAATACTTTGTTTTCTTATTCCCTCGACTGGGAACCAATATGCATATCTAAATATTTAGCTCCTCGCCGAGGCTGACAAAGAAACATAATTACAGCACACACTTCATTATTCATGTGATGTGCATGGCACATACATGACAAATTAAACGGTGGTTTTAAATACCTCCATTGGCCATGCACCGTATTAAAAGTCTACCCCAAGTTTAGACCATTGATAATTCTACATTGATTTGAATTTAGAAAGGATTTTAGATGGGATCTTGTTTGTTTCATTAGGCCTGTTGTTTATATCGCACACGGTTGAGTATATAGGTCAGGTCTCTAAGGACCTAAACAGGCGCAACTTGAAGAATGTGGCATATAGCTGGTTGTGCACGTAACCTGTGGGTGCAGTATAGCGTCTGTAACATTCAATGAAACATAACCAACTGCTTCCAACCGAGCCATATGTTTCTGATCCGCTTCATGAGACAAATATGCCGAGTGGCTTCCAGGATCATTATTTTAGTGGTCGATAGGGACGGATGTGAGACCCCAGTGGAAGGGAGCCTGTAGCTCTGTGGTGTATCATTAAAACCACCTCAGAAACCATTTGGGAATAGTGTTGCTCGCAAATCCACACATAATTCAATTAGAGAAAGTCAGGCCAATTTTGTTGGTGGTTTTCTGGCATAATTCAGAGGTTTTTTTATGCATGGAATTCTAAAAAAACCTTAATAGAATCCACAAACGGCTCCAATAGAATTAGTAAGAGCAGAGAGTGATGGTTGTTAAATGTGTTGAAACATGCTCGCCTTCACTTCACTTGAGTGAGTAACTGATTCACAGTGTAGTTTAAAATGTCAGTCAATCCCTGAGATGTGCTTCTGCTAAGTCAGTATCGGGTACCTTTGTCCCTTTTCACTCTCCATACTCCCGGACCTCCATCTCCCTCCATTAACCACACATCTCTTGCCTCCTCGTAGCAAACCCTGGAGAACAACCTGACCAACCTGGTGAAGAGAAACAGCGAGCTGGAGAACCAAATGGCCAAGCTCATCCAGATCTGCCAGCAGGTGGAGGTGAGCCATCCCGTGGACGTGTGTGTGTGTGTGTGTGTGTGTGTGTGTGTGTGTGTGTGTGTGTGTGTGTGTGTGTGTGTGTGTGTGTGTGTGTGTGTGTGTGTGTGTGTGTGTGTGTGTGTGTGTGTGTGTGTGTGTGTGTGTTTCTACCTGCAACTAGGTGTGCCTGCATGCACAAACGCCTGCATTAGTGTGTTACAGGCATGTGTATGTGTCCACCATCCACATTCATCTCCGCTCTCCCGCCCGTGACTTTCACACGTCCTAATTAATTTATTAATCGACTGCTCCTATAGACAGGGCTTAGCAACGTGAATCACTCCGCTGTAAACGGGGAGCAGTACGTGGGCCCCTCGGCCATCCTAACCTTCACGGTGGAGATTCTCTGGTGCCTACAGACGCCTGGTAGCAGCTTTGGCCCAGTAGTGTCTTGGTAGTGGCCGCGGCCTGGTAGTGGCTTGGTAGTGAGTGTTGAGTGTTGAGTGTGCTCTTGTTTGTTAGAGCGCAGCTTTAAATCCTCTGCCCTGTTGTTGTTGCTGCCTGCTGCTCCTTTTAATTAGAGGTTTGTTCCAATCTATTGTTCTCTTCTTTCTATCATCCTTTGTTTATGCGTTTCTCATTGTCTCTTGACAGTAGTCAATGCACTGGCAATAAAGAAATACTTGCTTCTGTCCTGGTCGCTGGCTGCTGGCCAGAGAATGATTGGACTCTAAATTGAACACTTTCTGTCTTTATTTCTTCCTTCTTAATTTCTTGGCACTATTTAACAGAACACAATTCCATTATAAATCCAAAATTGTATCTGTAGCGCTGGTACGATTTATTGTTGCAACTTCAAACCGGTTATTAAAGCTTGGGTATGCATGCAGTTTGGAGGAACCAGCCAGAGGAAGATAGATTTTGTATCCAACCCAAAAACTCCCACCTTTCCCATCAGGCCTCCCTCCAAAGCCACTCCCCTAAAGCGTATGACTAGCTTGCTCACTTTAGTACACTCTGGTAGTGTGCAATGGTGTCAGGTAAGTAGACAGACAGGTAAGCCATCCAATCGTTTCATTCGTGCCAAATGTGATGTTTGGCTTAGCAAACCTGCCACAGCCTCTGATACCAGATTGTTTATTTAGTTTATTTAGTGTTTATTCGATTTATTGATTGTTGTCGGGATGTTGAGAATTTCCACAAATACATCCAAAAACATGTCAACAAATATGACCAATATAATGCATAAAAAATATATTGCCTAACCCAGGTTTACATTTTTTATTTAGTTGTTGACATTATGGTTTTAAACTGGAGATAAACATATGCAGAATTTAGTATATTGTTATTATTTCTGATGGATATTACAGTATCAATGAGACCAAAAATATCAAGCTATGTTATAATAGCCATAGCTTGATAAGGTAAGATTGGGTTGTCTCCTAATTTCGATGTGAGTGTAAGCTTTGGAGAAAAGCCTTTCTATAAATATCAGCGGCGACAGCTGAGCATTAATGGGGCTTCTCCTCCTCCACAAGCCGGTGACTCAAGCTCACCGACTATCTCCCCCTGACTCTCCTTCAGATACCCCTGACATGTATGGAGCAGATACAGTCATGTCTAGAGTCTAGTGAGTCATGCTGCTTATTAGTCCATTCACCCAAAGACCATGTGAAGTTGAATATCTCTACAAAAAGCAGTGTTTAAGAATAATGAATCGCAGTCAGTAACAGGATCACATTCTCTAACAAAATTAAGGCAAATTAAGTTTTTACATTATCCTGAATAATGTAAAAAATATATGGTACTTGCAATTCAATGTTTAAAATATGTCAGATGTTAGCAGTACAATGATATTTAAGCTCCCTAATTCGCTAACAATTTAATAATAATAAAATACAAATGTAAAACAATCTATAAAGTTACACACCATATCTCTAAGTGTTATTAATGATTATTATGAATATAATTTGTTCTTGTATCTTTGTCTTGGTATTGTAGCGTAGGGTGAAACGTTATCTGCGGTTCTTGCACCCCCTTTACCGGACAACTACAGGAACTGCCTTTATTTACACAACACCCACAGAACACACAACCATCACAAGGCTTATCCTACCACCCTAAACATCGCAGTGGCGGAGTCCGAATTTCCCACCTCCACCTTCAACTAGGTGTGTACACTATAGGCCGATTTAGGGTCGTTTTAGACGCAGAGACGTAAGCACGTAATTTACACAAGGGACTTGTTTTAGACAAGTTTTGATTTACGGTTCCTTTAAGGTTCCTTAAGGATTGCGCGTGTTGCAAGGGGATTCTCCGCCAGAACAGTAGGGGGAGCAACGAACAAATCTGTGCGGGTGGAAGTGGAAATCGCTGGCTTGTTTATATTTATAATTATCATAATTCGTTCTTGTGTTTTCTTCTTCTCCTTCTTCAAAATTCTTCATTCGCTTCTGTCACGGCCTTTTAAAAATGGCGCTATTATGCTGTAAAACCGGAAATGTGAGACTCCTGAAAGGATGTGGTTAGCTGGCCAATCACAGTCTTTGCGAGCTGCGTAGGGCCGTAGTGTTTTAGTCGCATAGTCAGGAATTTTGGCCGACGCACTTAAGCACGTAAGGGGGGATATTTTACCGCGCAAGGGGGGGTTATGTATCTTACGTGCTTACGCGTTACGTCTAAAACAGAGCATATATCGGCCTTATAACTGCACCACTGCAACCACCTAATGTCAGAACCACAAAGGACCCAGGAGGCATGCGTAAAGTCCAACTAATAACGGTCTGGACCCTCAAAGGATCCTTTGCGGCACTCAGGACCGGTCGCCACAGTACTAAAGATGCCCAGGATGGTATATCGTTGGCAGTAGCAGATTCTCACAAAGCATTGTTTACCTTTGCTATTCCCATCGGTGAAGCGCTGTATATTCTGTGGCGAAATGTTGTGCCCTCAAGTCAAAGTAGATTGCAGTCAAATAACATGCACAGTAGATATGCAAGATGACAGCTCATAGTTCAGTGTATTTCATCGGTTGGCATCCTCAAGTAACCCTGAGGATGCATAACCTTATGTATCTGAAAGGATGGAAGACAACAAAGTAAGACAACGTAAGAAAGGTAAATCTATGAGGATCGGAGTGGCACGCATGGCGTAGACTGTGGTGCGAAGCAAGAAGAATCACCGACGGCTTTTAGGGGTGACCCAAATTCTTGTTTGCCTCGAATTCTATTGGCGTCAAAGACATGATCAAAAGCAGGGTGAATCAGCTTCGACATCCCAGGAGACCCCCAAATCCCCATTGGCTTGACAAGTCATCGCCAGCTCTGTTAATTCAGGTACACTCCTCATAACAGACAATCAGATAGATATTAAATTTGCTTGACCCTCATTCTCTTCTCTTCCTCTCCATCCTGGCCAATATTTGGTTCCACCTTTGCCGTGTGATGTAACCATCTGATAGAAGCACTGAGAAACGTTAACCTATTTAATGAAAATGCTTCTTAATAAACCATGGGTTGTACATGGAAGCCTGGCTCACTTAGTTCACCAAAGAGCTCCTCCCGTAGAAGGGGCAACACAGTACTGCTCCAGTGGTTTTAGAGCAACTCGTGTGCACGGTCTTCTTACACTGGTGACCTTGATGCAAAGTAGGCCTAATTAACAGTAAAGGTTGTCTTTGTGTTAGCGCACGTGTGTTATGTGCGCTAATGGAACATGTGTTTGAATATCATTTGACAACGATAGTCTGCTCATTGCCAAAGATTAGGTTCTTGTACAGTAATGTAGGTTGAGGGTTAGGGTTCAGAAGCACACACCCTGTCTGAGAGAGGACACAGGGTTAGGATCCGCTGCTTGCTCTAACTGCTGCCCTAATCCTACTGTCAGGGACCCTCTGACCCAAGTCTCCCTCCACTGGTTTAATATTTACAGACGCGCTTCTCTACTACACTTACAAACCTAGAAAATACTAATTAATGCAGCAACTATGTGACCCCTTTTAGAGCAGTAGTCTTCTACCAGCATGATGATATTAGAACTCCACTGAAATATTTATTGCAACTAACTAATTTCCTACTTGATAATCCCCTAACCATCCACTTCTCCCAAAGAATATATCTGCCCTCGTGCTCGCTTTCAGGGTGCGACTCACACCGTGGCATTGGGGGAGCTCAATCTACCAGTCACTTAGCATCACTCGCCCCCCAATCAAATGTGTGTGTTTGAACACCCTTATCAGGAATGGAGGCGGTATGGGGGGCGGTCAGAAGGGCATTGAATGTTTGCACACTCTTTTTGCCGGTTTTCATTGAATAATAGCTTTGCCAAGCTTCCTGTCCATGGCTGATTCCAACGGGACAATATGATTTCAGCCCTTCTCTAATCTTGCCACCAGAAAGGCTTTAATGCCACTGTAACTTTATTGTATGGCCTTCATCAATGGGCAGCATTGTGTTCATATACAGTGTTGCGGGAAGATGATGGAGGGGGATCATTGAAGATTAGAGGTTTGCTCAAATTGAACACATTTTACAAGTTAGGCCGATGTTTATGACCAAATAATTTGTTACAATCTCGATGAAATAGTTTGATACACAGAAATGTAAACAGACAAAACACTCTGTAGTTCATTCATATCATGTTTATTAAATCACCTCACCATGAGAAGTAGCTTAGAGATTGTTTGTCTTTTGGCCTCGTTTAAACATTAAGTAGGGCCTAGCTCTATTTATGCATTATTAATTCACCTGCCAGACGGCTGCGCCACCGTGTCAAAACTTCCTGGGCAGTCATTTTAATTAATAAAAGTATAATATAATTATAAAACCATAACTAAATCTGACCTGAAATTCAAACATGACTTGTATTTAGAACAATCATCAAGAAACGATTATACAACATGAAGATGATTTTCACAGTAGTAATACTAGAATTTCAGACAACCACTACAAGCTCAATGCTACAAAATAATGATGAACATAGCTTGTTCCCGGCTCTAGATGTGTCTCACATTATGACTGATCATCGTCGGGTACCGCCATCGCTAGGAGCTAGCAAAGGCACAACTTTTCTCGGTTTTGGGACCTCAGTGGTGACACGAGCTCCCTGCCGCTCTCAGGACCGCAGAGTCGCTCACTATCTTCCAAAAAAGACTCAAGACTCACCTGTTCAGAGTCAACCTCGACACTGCATAGCCACCCTCGCCCTTCTGGCCACCATTGTACACTGTATTGTATTGTGTTGTATTGTATTGTATTGTATTATAGTACTTAACTGTGTAGCAACTGCAGTAGCTGCTATCATTGCTGTAACACGGGGAATTGATTAGCCTAGCGATTGTTGTACTTGCACTTGGTTCTATGAACATCCTTTCTGTACCGACAGCGATATATTGATGCACTTCTTTTGACAAATGTACTTATTGTAAGTCGCTTTGGATAAAAGCGTCTGCTAAATTTCCTAAATGTAAATGTAAATGTAAATCATCATGACATACTGGCAAGAACTCAATATATCAGTATATATATCAAAATATAAATATATCAACATATCAGCCTCCCATTTTTTACATTGTTTACAAATAATTGGATAAATAAGTTACTCCGTACTGAATATGGTTAAGATCATCCAGTTGGTTCATGTAATACATAGCATCACTTACTGAGTTAAAACAACCTTTTGGAAGTTCTACTACCCTCAGCTCAGGAAAGAGTACATTTAGGTTTTGCTACATGTTGGACATGAATATTTTTAATGTAGACACCCAAGGGTAGGGGGCCAAAAAAGAAGAAGATAGGACAACATCTGTGTGCCTCCATGCTTCCTCCCTTGATCACTTATCTAGTAGGACTATTTCTGAGTCCTGTGGAGTCTTGTGTTCTCAGACTGAACAGCGTGTGTTTTGACCGGAGGCCTTAGACCTCCTTTAATACTACATTCTGGATATAAAATATCCAGCTGTGAGCAGTATATTTTGTCTATCTGGAGATAGTGTGTGTGTGTGTGTGTGTGTGTGTGTGTGTGTGTGTGTGTGTGTGTGTGTGTGTGTGTGTGTGTGTGTGTGTGTGTGTGTGTGTGTGTGTGTGTGTGTGTGTGTGTGTGTGTGTGTGTGTGTGTGTGTGGGCGTGTCTTTGTGTGTGTGTGTGTGTGTGTGTGTGTGTGTGTGTGTGTGTGTGTGTGTGTGTGTGTGTGTGTGTGTGTGTGTGTGTGTGTGTGTGTGTGTGTGTGTGTGTGTGTGTGTGTGTGTGTGTGGGCTGTGTGTGTGTACACATGTCTGACACATGTTGTTATTCAAGTGGCTTAGTGGGTGTGAGAGGACTAATGAGTTTTATGCAGAGTTGAGTGGATAGGGGTCTCAGGGGGTTAAGTAGTTTGACACTCTGCCACATGACATTAATACCACAGCTCTGTTAACTATGTGGACTGGAATAAAACTGACAGGAGATTGGTCTCTTCAATCACTGCCGCCCCTGTGTCTTAACGACGTGTAGTTCTGTCCACCAAATGATTTGCGCATAATCTGAGTCCAAAGCCTTCTGAACTGTTGTGACCTCAGTGTTTCCCCAAGAGAATTAGGAACATTTTAAAATAAGGGTTAAAAACGTAACCATTAATTAACATTAGTTATGTCAGTAAACAGCATTAACTAACAATTAACTAACAGTTAACTAATTTGCTACAAATCTTTTATTAATTGCCTCACCCTAACTCCCTAAGCGTTAACCGACTAGGGGGTCATCCTAACCATATTATTTATTAGTGCATTGATTAATACCATAAGTCAACATGAACTAGTTAATTATTACAAGATATTTATCGAACTGTTAATTCTCTGTCAGTATATTGTTGCTTAACGCTTACTGCATTGACTACTGTTAATTCAAGGTTAATAATCTGACCCTTTCTGTAAAGAACATTTGTTACGACTTGAAAACGGATACAATTTTTGTGCCAATTTTATGAGGAGAAAATAATAATAACAAGCATAATTAGCAAGGCTTTAAAACAAATACTTAAGAAAACTATTTTACAAAAATGTATGTCCAATATTTCTGACAAGATGACAGAACAGCATATTGAGGAAAAGGCCATGAAATTTTTTTTGCTGTAGCTTTGTGCAGCATACTTAAAATCATTGTTCTTTTAAGTAATTTTAAAATTGCTGGCTGTCAAAATGTGGATGACTTTGCTGATTGTATATCAAGTGAAATATTATTCTCTTGATAGAACACCTCATTCTTCTTGGAGTATTTTATCTAGCCCAATTATTAGTGCTAAAACAGTAGCAGCAGCAAGACAAGAAATTATTACTCATCGAGCTAATAAAAAGTGTAAGTGTGATGTAACTAGCCCGGACAAACTCATTCAACTAAGGTTGTAACTGCTCAAATTCATTTTACTCATGCTACTCAAGCAGGCAAGCATCTTCTGACCTCAAATAACTTTGTTTTTGGAATGAATGTCAAATATCACAGAGTTATGAAACTCCCCCCGCGTTGGCTTTGTTTTTCCGGAGGTTTCTCACCTGTCTTGCAGTTGCTTACGTAGGAGCGAAAAAGCTCTCTGCTCTGCTCAATATTTCACAATATTTTCCAGAGACTCTGAGCCTCAGACTCATACCTTGCTGCTCTCTGCCTTCTAATTATTGTTGTTGTTTGCCCTTTCCCTCCACTGACTAAACCCCAAGCTGTTAAGACACTCACTACATAATTGACTCTTCGGGGGTTGCCAGATCTGTGGGGCCGCGGCCCAAAGCCGGGTCAGTGTTTTACCGACATTAACACAGGTTTTCCCGGAGAGCTGGTGAAAGGTAGGCTGCTGGCTGCTCTGTCTGTGTTTTGGCAGAAGATATTCCGCAGATGGGCCGGCCTGGCATTCCAGATCCGCCCCACACATACAGAGTATATATTAAATACTTGTGTAAGCATTATGTACGATATATACAATGCCTCAGTCCAAACAAATTTTGAGGAATTAGAAGAGCCAGGCCAGGCTCTTCAGGCCACGTTCATCCCCTATTTTACATTATCGTCAGAATCAAGCTCCCTAGATCTGGTCAAAAGGGAGGTATTCACTATTGAAAACGTCATGTGTCAATTCAATTTTGAAGCCTCTATTTAACAGGCATGAGCAACTGGGACCATCATTATAATAGGGTAATTGGATTGTACTGTTCAATATGCTTTGCACCTGACTGGAATCCTTACAAAAAAAAAGAGCAATTTATAAGACAATAACAATAACTCTGAAATTACCAAAAATGGCATCTCTCACTTCTCTCTTTGTAATCTTCTCTGTAAGATATGGTTCATTTGGAAGGTAAAATGTAAAATCAAATGGCTGTCTTAAAGATCGTAAAAATCATTATGCCTTATTATAGTAACAGAGAAAAATAGGCATTGATAAGTATGCTGACGATCATAGAAGAATATATCTATTATTACCATGTTTAAAACAAAAAAGAGAGCCCCCAAGTATTGGAGTTGGAAGATCATTGATCCAGTTTAACCTCTGATTCTACTCTCTCTGCCGTTTGTGGAATTATTTGAAGGTTTAGGTCAGTCTCTGCCTTTCTTTGGCTCTTTGAGTTCCCCTTATCTGGCTGGGTCTCGGTCTCGGTCTCGGTCTCGGTCTCGGTCTCGGTCTCTCTCTCTCTCTCTCTCTCTCTCTCTCTCTCTCTCTCTCTCTCTCTCTCTCTCTCTCTCTCTTTCTCTATCTCTCTCTCTCTCTCTCTCTCTCTCTCTCTCTCTCTCTCTCTCTCTCTCTCTCTCTCTCTCTCTCTCTCTCCCTCTCTCTCTCTCTCTCTCTATCTCTCCTTCTGTCGTTTGTGGAAGCATTTTAAAGTTTAGGTCAGTCTCCTTTCATTGGCTCTTTTAGTCTCTCTCACTCTCTCTCTCGCTCACTCTCGCTCTCTTGCCCTGTGTTAATTCATATGGTGTGTGTGTGTGTGTGTGTGTGTGTGTGTGTGTGTGTGTGTGTGTGTGTGTGTGTGTGTGTGTGTGTGTGTGTGTGTGTGTGTGTGTGTGTGTGTGTGTGTGTGCAGGTGAACACTGCGATGCACGAGGCCAAGCTGGTGGAGGAGTGTGATGAGCTGGTGGAGATCATCCGCCAGAGGAAACAGGTCATCGCTGTGAAGATCAAGGAGTCCAAGGTACATGAAGAGTTCTCGCTCGACCGCCGCATGCGACCTGTTCACCTCAGGGTCTTACTGCCGTTTTGTGTGGACAAAGAGAGAGACCCATGACTATGTCATTAAAAAGAAATTCTTATCCAAAGTTTGAAAGTGAAAGCAATTTCACTTTCAAAAAAAGGTAGGATGAGGACTCTAAGCCACGAACCAATAACCTTTTTTTGGCCGTGACTCCAACACCATAGTCAATATAATCCTAACCCCACTTGACTATAATATTAGGATAAAGATGTTATTGATGTATTTATGGCTGCATGTATGCATGAATATCTTGCCTTTGTGTGTTGCCAGTTCATTGCTTTCATAGTGGACTGGGTGTCAACTAAGGCATAAAGAAACTCTTGCTGTTGTCTTTGAAATTATTTGTTAGTTCTCTCTGAAAGATGATTGGCAGGGACATGCCGTTCTGAAAAATCGGACAGAAAACTTTATTATTTTAAATACGTTGAGTGCTTGGAGCTTTTGATGGACTGTATCGTATTTTAGTTGCAGACTTTGCAGCTGAAATGTGCATGCTGGTATTCTGAAAGTCATTTTTCCTGAGCCGTTTCTTCTAATATTGTCCTACATTATTCTGCAACCCCCAAAACATTGCATGTACTGTATATATGTATGTTTGTTTCTGGGATGGTGATTCACCGAGGCGCATTTGTCCCCAATTTGAATGTTGAGGATATGGGTCCAACGGTTGGCTGGAACACAAATTATCTATATGTAACATGTATTGGACAGAAAAACATTTCAAAAAGTATTTTTATAGTTTCTACTTCCTAAAATACAAACGGTGATCGATCTCTCACCAATTTATAAACTGCGCTGCAAAAAACAATCCACAAATCAATGGTCCTTCCAAGAAACAAGCCCAGACCCTCTGTGTCTGTTTTACAAATACATTTCTAAAAACACCATTATAGACATTAGCTTTGAAATATAAACACTCTCAAGGCCTTCAGTCGACCCGTGAGGCACTGTTCACCACTAGGCATGTGGTTTAAGGTATCAAAACAGGGCTGGTTTGCTCAGGTACGCATGGTGCTGCATCTGACGGTAGGAGGAACCGTGTTTCAGGCCTGTACTGCTGTCGTTGCTGTCAAGGCCAACAAAGCCAAACTAACCAATCTGTGTTCATGTGTGGTTGATTCACAGCATTTATCATGCTGTGCCATTACTGTACCACTGCTTTTATAAGGGGCAATGTCCATTATTTTAAAGGTGACACATTATACCAGCAGGTATATTTAAAAACGGCTTTTAACGGCTAATCACACTCACACCTGGTGGTATAATATGTCCCTTAGGTTGAATGTTATTTAGTTGAGGGTCCAGTTTGTAGAATTAAGTAGCAGCTAGCAGTGAGGTTGCAGATTTCCACCAACTTAATACCCCTCACCCCCCACCCCCCACCCCTCACCCCCACCCCCCACCCAAACTACATTCAAAGAC
>NC_079421.1:6514689-6524689 GCF_026213295.1 Gadus chalcogrammus | reverse complement strand
TATCAGTCTGTTACCCCGGCCTAAGCAGTCTTGTGTAGTGAAAGCAGATTATGATAATGAACAGCTGTAGGGTCCAGAACATTAGGAAGGGCGTGGTATCGGAGCAATATCCAGTATCCACCGAGGCTTTCTGTACCCACCCCTGTGTTTGAAGCCATCCTCTGCTCATCTGTCGTCTGATTTACATAATTCCACTTAAAAAGACTCATATGTATGAAAGAAATCGATGGAAAAACATGCAGAGGCCATTTAAATGTTGATCTGTCCATTTTCTCTTTTAACCCAGAAACCCTTAATAACCCTAACCCTAACCCTAACCCTAATACAATAACTCTCATAGGTTTGGTTTATGCCCTTAAGATACTTTAGGAAAGGTATGGTTCTAATTTTGCCCTTAAACACTTTCTTTACAGAGTTAACTATGCATTAAGCTAATACAATTAGCTTAATAGTAATTACGCTGCATCAATAGGAAATAGTATTTAAGCATCCCCTGTGCGAAAGTAAGACCGCGTGTGAATGTTTTGATTCTCCGAGGCCCTGACAGTCTGAACTGAACTGAACTCTTTGTTAAAGAATGTTTCAGAAACATCTGACAAAGTATGTCCGTGTGGCAGTGAAGTCTGAGTGCGTTGGTAACAGTTTTGGAAGGTAATGTAAACTGGAAATGGACTGCACTTTAATATTGTGTCTTTGAACAACGCAGGCCGGTCAACGCACACACGCAAAACGGTGTGCACAAATATGGCTGAGAACTATCTGTCCACATCTAAGTCAATTTGAGTAGGAGCCTCAACTATTTTTTCTTCTGCAGACCATTACATTTGTTCAAAATGTGATTTTCTTTCCTATTCCCGACAGACCAAATTGATTTAGAGAGGAAGAAACCGCATTGTTGATTTAGCTGAAGGCAGACATGTTTTATTATGCAGACAGTGAAAAAGTTATATAGTGCAGGGGATTTTTTTTTTTGAAAAATCAAAAGGGAAAATTCCAGGACACCCTAGCTACACTCAAAACTCTGAAAGCTACATTTACTGATCATGTACATCAAAGTGTCCATTGAACATTTTTGTCAGTAGAGAACCATCTACACGTTTTTGGATGGAAGTATTATGAAAGTGCTCCACTAGTCCAAAGCCACATTCGGTTAACAGTCTCTACTCTGTTCTCTCTAAAAGGAAATAAATTACCATTTATGAGTCACTACTTAATAATTGAAGGAGAAACGTATGATTCTTTCTCAACGACATCTGTCACGTAGTCTAACGTGGCCGTGTGGAGGTTGGACTCCAGGTTCTGGGTTCAAACCCCAAACGTCCACAGTCGACCGCACTCTGCCTTGAGTCGGGCCATCCTACCCTACTCAACGCCTTGTTGTCTGTCTGTCCAGGTGATGAAGCTCCGTAAGCTGGCCCAGCAGATCGCCAACTGCCGTCAGTGTCTGGAGCGCTCCAGCGCACTCATCACCCAGGCGGAGCACAGCCTCAAGGAGAACGACCACACCCGCTTCCTCCAGAACGCCCGCAACGTGGCCGAGAGGTGGGTTGGTGTGTGTGTGTGCGTGCGTGCGTGCGTGTAAATCTCTCACAATTCCCGCTCCTCACACACACACACACACACACACACACATCCTGTCCCAATGACCTCTGGAACCGAGAGAGTACATCTGTGTCGTGGGGCTCATGTTGCTGCTAACTCTTTCTCCCTCTCCTTCCTCCCGTGTGACCTTCTCCAGGGTTGCCATGGCGACCGCCTCCTCCCAGGTTTTGATACCCGACGTCAATCTGAACGAGGCCTTCGATAACTTCGCCCTGGACTTCACCCGGGAGAAGAAGATCCTGGAGGGACTGGACTATCTGACAGGTAGCCTCATTGGAGATAGCCACCAGCTAGTGTCTAAGAGGAGTACAGTTCTTAGTCAGCTAAGAAAGATCACTGTTAGCCTCAACAGAGCAAGCTACCAGCGGTTGTCTTAATGGAATACAGCTCTTAGTCAGTCTCATATAGCCTATAGATTGCTGTTAGCTTCAACAGAACTAGCTACCAGCGGTTGTCTTAGAGGAGAACAGCTCTGAGTCAGTTTCATATAGCATATAGATTACTGTTAGCGTCATGACAGCTAGCAAATAAATACTGCCTTAGAGAAGTGAAGCTCTCAGTTGGCTGTAGATAGATAACTGTGAGCTTAATACAAGAGTGCTATTGCATTAGAGGTGGATAGTTCTTAGTTTGCTATTGGTCGTTATCTTAAGTCTGCGCTATGAATCGTTGTTTTAAATAATGTGTCCCAGTTCACCACAGTGTTTTCAGAATAACATCCGTGTGAAAACGTCCGCACTGTTTGAACCCAACTAGCTGGAACTAGTTTGTCACTGTTAGCCTCATCATAGCCAGACACTCATCGGTGGCTAGGGAGCGTGTCTATGTTCCCCGGGTCCTATGTTCCCCGGGTCCTATGTTCCCCTCTTTGTATGAGACTGGGGAACATAAGACCCTTTTTTAAAAAAAAGGGTCCTATGTTCCCCGCTTTTCCCAAAAAGGGTCCTATGTTCCCCACTATGTATGTGACCGGGGAACATAGGACCCTTTTTAAAAAAAAGGGTTCTATGTTCCCCGGTCTGTTACTTTTTCCACCATTACTGCCAAATTCCGGCCGAGATAACTACCATTGCATGTCTTAACCCTCCACAACCCTTTTGTGGAAGAGGGAGAGACGTCGGAGAACCAGACGCAGTCAATACATACGCCGTTAAACAAACCCCGAGAAGCCCAATCCCTACGAGAGCTCCCCGCGCTACGGCCATCCGGAGGCGCACAGAGCTTTTGGCCGTGATATTATTATACAATATATAAAGAGTATATAACGCAAACGGCAACAATCACTTTCTCCTCAATGCTGCAGTTCACCTCGGACTGCACTGCACTGAGTTGGCCGGTTGAACGCTGATTGGCTGTTACGTTACACATGTCACAGTGGCCACGCTGTTGAACGCCGATTGGCTGTCATCACGCGAATGTCGCGTCAAAGTTTAAATATTTTTAAAGATTGATAGATTGCGGGGAACATAGGACCCTTTTCCCAGAAAGGGTCCTATGTTCCCCGCTTTTCCCAAAAAGGGTCCTATGCTCCCCGGTAGGTATGGCTACAGGGGAACATAGGACCCTTTTTGGGAAAAACGGGGAACATAGGACCTTTTTTTAAAAAAGGGGAACATAGGGATGACCCCGGTGGCTAGCTAGCTCATAAAGTACAGCTTCTAGTTAGCTCAGCGAGTATCCTTGTTATCCTCTAGTGTCATATCTCATTAGTAATGAAGTGATATCTGTTCACTTCAATTTACTCCCTCTAATTTCTTTAATAATCAGTGCAGGAGGGCTCCCTTCTGTTTTGCATAGCCTACTTTATGTAACTCAAAACCCCTCACACCTCATTCCAGCATTCATGAAAGGATGGATAAAAATAGGGCCCATGTTGGAACATTGTCTTAAGAACCAGAACAAAAAACGAATAATTACGGAAATTATTAATGAACCGAATTGTGTGCTGTGTGAGCGCACACACACGCTCACACACATTTCTAAGATGTTGATGTTAATGAATTAGAATAAATAAAATCCCTCTCAATGATCTACCAGCTCCCAACCCGCCGTCCATCAGAGATGAACTGTGCACGGCATCCCACGACACCATCACGGTGCACTGGACGTCGGAGGACGAGTTCAGCGTCACCTCCTACGAGCTGCAGTACACAATCTACACCGGCCAGACCAACTTCATCAGTGAGTCCACACGCACACCCGTAAACACATGCCAAACCCTGAAATGTTACGGCTCTGCACTGCACCATCTACACCGACCAGACCAACTTCATCAGTGAGTCCACACGCACACCCGTAAACACATGCCAAACCCTGAAATGTTACGGCTCTGCACTGCACCATCTACACCGACCAGACCAACTTCATCAGTGAGTCCACACTCACACAACCGTAAACACACACGAAAACCCTGGTATGGTGCGGCTCTGCACTTTTTATCTGAGGCTAATAGGTAAAATGGTCTACAGCTGATATGTCCACTCAGAACCAAGCTCTGACCTCCCCTCAGTTTCAGGGATTTATCACCATTTTAAATGTGTGGAAAAAAAGATTGTGATCTATATCAAGCAACCTGGTCTCACAGGAATCCGTGAAATGACCACGGACGCTTAACTCAAAATCTGTGGAATCCTCACGGGAAACACGCACATTTCCGTGATATGGCCACGGATTTTGCTCCAATGCAAGTTGATGACACTCATATTCTGTGGCACGCAAACAGATCCCCGTCTCAACGACCGAATCGACCACTGGCACTTAACTCAAAATCCGTGGTGGACTCACTGAATCACTTAAATTGTCCGTGATATGCCCACAGAATTTGCTCCAATGCAAGTTAATGACACTCATATTCCGTGGCACACACACAGATCCCTGTTTCAACGACCGAGTCAACCTGGTCTCACAGGGATCTGTGAAATGACCATATATATATATATATATATATATATATATATATAGATATAGATATATACTATATATGAAAGAAATTCGTATTGACGGTATGGCACTATATCCCTATTCTCACCAATGCACCCATTTTCGTTGCTTCGAGGAGGTCTGTTGGTCTCCGTATATAATAAATAAATAAATATATATAACAAAATAAATAAATATAAATAAATATGTATTTATATATATATATATATATATATATATATATATACACATACATAATCATACATATATAGGCCTATATATTTATTTATTTATTTTGTTGCTTCGAGGAGGTCTGGTGTTCTCCGTCTATAATAAATAAATGTATATATATATATATATATATATATATATATATATATATATATATATATATATATATATATGTATATCATGCATACATACATACATACATATTTATTTATTTATTTATTTATTTATTTATTATATACAGAGACCACTAGACCTCCTCGGTCTATTCTGGTCTATTCAATTGAAGATGGGTGGGCGAGAATAGGGATATAGTGCCATACCGTCAATATGAATTTCATTCATAGAATTTCCGAGAGGATGGTCAATGGTCAGATACAGATCTCGTTATAACAATAATTTATATCGATGTATCGAGAAAGGATGTAATGATAACGGCAAGAAATTAAAAGCTACATGGTTATAATAATTAAATATAATTAACTTATAAAGCGTATAACGAGACAACGAGACGATCCAGTTGTGGGCCAGCAGAGGCTGCATTTTAACCAAATTCATGGTTGCTATGATGGTTGCAATCGACCGCCCCCCATATCTTTCAATTTTCCACAATGTAGACTTCTAATTAATAAGTTACTTTTGTAATCAATGTGACTCATTAATTTAATAACTCTCTGGTGGCTAGTTATGTCACTCTGAGAGATGCACACGGACATATTTGGTAGAGACACAGCTTATAAGCTATTTGTGAAAGCAAATCATCAAGCTCATGGATTTAACGATTTAATTAGTTAAATCGTTAATTTAATTCATTAAGATATCATGCGTGAGAGGTCATTCCTCCCCCTGAGTGTGTATTGACTATTTCTTGTGATTGAAATGCTCATTACAAGCTTCCTATTCATGTCTAGTGTACCCCTACTGTCCACAAGCACCCCCCCTCCCCATATTGATATGGAGAAGTGTTGCCACGTCCCAGTGGTGGCGACGTCATATCTATGAAAGAGGGCATTCAAATATACTACAATGATCATTCAGGAGGCCAAAGCCCTAAAGGAAGTGATGCAATAGGTAACTTCTGAGTCAAGGTAACAAGTAATCTATAGACCTGGGATCTCTTTTATATCAACAGGGGTCTCAAAGGACGCATGAGATTATTCCAACCCTAAAAGAAATGACTCAGCAAGTGCTCCATCTCGTTGCACCTCACCTAGCGGCTTTTTTTGGGCTGAAGTTCTTCCCAGACCTACACCCTAGCCATCCAACATGCATATCTGAGATCAGGACTCTCTTTAATAATGACAAAAAGTTAACTTTTTGTTATCTCATAAGGGGCGTGTTGCCAGCTCCTTTTGACCTTTTGACCCCAGACTGATTTACACCTCCATCCCACCAAAAATGGGGACCAGAAACTAACCTGAATTATGCACATTTACCCTACTGTTGGAGGTCAAGCCCCTTTTCCTGCCTTTTCAAGATAGCTAGAGATGCCAAAATGTATACGCATATTTCCCAGGGTCCCGAGAACGACATATCTGAGATTTCAAGTTCTAGCCCTTACAGAAAAAAAGTTTTCCCAAATGGACTGTTTTTTGGACAAAGCCTCTCAGAAGTGTTGCCTGCAAGACCTAGTGGATCAGAATGTGGTTGAAAGACAGTTTTTGAGATAGGATGGTCCTACCGCCCTGAAACTTGACTACCTTATTCTAGGGCCTAACTGAGACCCCCACACCGAAACTGGGCCCTCTCTGACCCCGAGGGCAGGGAGGGGGGGGGCTGAGGTTTTGGGTTAGGGTTAGGGTTAGGGTTAGGGCTGGCTTTTTTCCAGAGACCCACAATTTCCAGAGTAATCCCAAAATACACCCTGGTAGAAGATCTAATCAACTAATTTAGATTTAATTCTAGCAACGGCTTGTTGCCAATGCGTTTCAATGGAGCATTTGATGATGCTGTGTTAGCCTTTCCTGTAGGGCTGGAGCCCCCCAGTTGATAATTGTATGCATCCTTTTAGATCCTCTTTGATATAAAAGAGATCCCAGGTCTATGGCTTACTTGTTAATGTCCTCGCCTCAGTCACCTATTGCATCACTTCCTTTAGGCTTCGGCCTCCTAATTGATCATTGTAGTATATTTGAATGCCCTCTTTCATATATATGACACCACCCACACCGGGACATGGCAACAATTCACCATATCCATATGGGGGGGGGGGGATGCTTGTGTACAGTAGGGGTACACTAGACATAAATAGGAAGCACACTCAGTAGGAGGAATGACCTCTCACACATGATAACTTAATTAATTGTTTCAAATAACCCTGCCTCTTTAAATCAATGAGCTTGGTGTGGAAGGAGGCGGTCGATGGCAACCACCATAGGATTGTTGTTTTGACGAATCCTGCGCAGTCCGCCCCCCCCTTCTGAAGTAGAAAATAATCTCCAGATTGAAATGCATTGGTTTAATATTGAATTAATTAAATATTAAAATATATATTATCTGTACAATTATTTAGTTATAATGTTATGAGTAGACCATGTAGCTATTATCGTTATAACAAGATCTGTATCTGACCATTGACAATCCACTTCCACCAATCCAATCAACGAAGAGGGTTTTAACACCAACTAACACAGTGTAATTTTTTCTATGGGGAATGTGGTTCAGGTATAACCAGACAATATTTAAATATTTATAATATAAAAAACTTGCCTATTCGTAGGCCTACAGCATATCACACATTTGACGTGTATATAGAGCTAGACTATGATATGTATAAGGTTATAGGCCGAATTCGGTTAAAATGCAGCTTCTGCTGGCTCACAACTTGATCGTCCTGTTGTCTCGTTATACGCTTTATATGTTAATTATATAAAAAATTATTATAACCATGTGACGGTATGGCACTATATCCCTATTCTCGCCAGCATATCTTGAATTGAATAGACCATGTTCGTTGCTTCGAGGAGGTCTGGTGGTCGCCGTATAAAATAACTTAATAAATAAATGAATAAATAAATATGTATGTATGTATATATATATATATATATATATATGTATATATATATACATATATATATACTATTTATATATTTATTTATTTATTTATTATATATACAGAGACCACCAGACCTCCTCAAAGCAACAAAATAAATAAATAAATATATAGGCCTATATATGCATAAATATGTATGTGTATATATCTATATATAAATAAACGTACATATTTATATATTTATTTATTTCGTTATATATATTTATTTATTTATTATATACGGAGAACACCAGACCTCCTCGAAGCAACGAAAATGGTCTATTAAATTCAAGATGGGTGCACGGGCGAGAATAGGGATATGGTGCCATACCGTCAATATAAATTTCATTCATATACTGTATATATATATATATATATATATATATGTATATATATATCGTTGAGACGGGGATCTGCATGGAATATGAGTGTCATTAACTTGCATTGGAGCAAAATCTGTGGCCATATCACGGAAATTGGCTTGTTTCCTTGAGGATTCCACAGATTTTGAGTTAAGCATCCGTGGTCATTTCACAGGTCGATTCCTGTGAGACCAGGTTGATATCAAGAGCAATCAACCAACCCAAAAACAAATATATTACCGTTAGTGTGAAAGTAATCAAATGTGTAATTTGGTACGAAATGCTCTATTAAATATGGTGTTATAGTCAGAAGGAGCTCAAACCCAGATACAGAAAGAATGAGGACTCTAGAAGCCGATATTGACTGAAACACCTCGTCAAATCATTTGAAATATGCCCACTGGACTCAAACAGGGTTCTCTATGCTAATCCAAATGGCACTGGAAGAAATACACGCATCGGTTAGCGGTGAAGTGCAGAGAGCACAGAGTGATGAATAGAGACGGGCACAGGTGGAGCAGACGGAGAGGTGGATGGTGAAGGATGGATGGAGAGAGAGGATGAGAAGGAGAGCTGAGAGCAGGAGAGTGGATAATGGTTACCAGTGCAGGTCGGGAGAACCAGAAGTGCTACTTGCTAATGGCTGAATATGCTGACAGGCGCACACACACGCGCACACACTCAGGTGCACACACTCACGTGCACACACTCAGGTGCACACACTCACGTGCACACAACAGGATAGACGTCTTCTCATCTGGCCTCACCACTCATCTTCCCTCCTTCCTCTCCTCCTCCTCTTTTTGTTGTCCCCCTCTTCTTTCTCCTCTTTCATCCCTTCAACTCCTTCTCATTCTCCTCCTCCTCTTTCTCCCAACTGGACAGTGCATTATCTCAGTGGTGCACTGGGGGGCCCAGTGAGGGGCCCGGTGAGGGGTCCGGGCCGTTTGAAGCTGGAGCGTGCACGTTTCAGCTAGCCTGGAGTGATCAAGTAATCCCTTGATTACTTGATCACTCCCTCTCTCTCCCTCTCTCTCTCTCTCTCTCTCTCTCTCTCTCTCTCTCTCTCTCTCTCTCTCTCTCTCTCTCTCTCTCTCTCTCTCTCTCTCTCTCTCTCTCTCTCTTAATCTATGTCAAGGCTCTACCAGGCATAGAGGCAAATGGAGTCAATAAAAAGCAACAACACTTTTTTCCCTCCAGTAAACTGAGGCACCATGTAGAGAACTGTGTGTCTCTGTGGACACACTACAACCGGCAGACTCTCCCCTGCCATCTCTAATCAGCGCCAGCAGTGCTATTATTATTCCTGCTCTTTGTCACATTAGCGGGGGCCAATAGGAGCGAGGCAGAGCCCACACATCTGCCCGTCACTCGCTGGCTGTTTCTGTTTATCTTTCCCTGCATCCCACGTAACCTCTCAATCACCGCCCAGCCTCCCAGAGTCCCGCTCCTCCTCCTCATCAAACCCGCCCACAGATGCCAATATGTTTATGTGGCGCTCCGTCTGATCGGAGCAGACAGGTGGTTAAAGAGGCGTGGCCTCTCCCACGCTGAATGTTTACGTAGATGGTACCGCCCTCAGAGACTTATCCTCACCTGTCCACTTCTGATCGGCCACGCCCTGAAGGCAAGAGAGAGGAGGAGGCTCAGATAGAAACAGTGTGGTTGGACAGAATGGGTGCAGTATCTTATCTTGCACAGGAAGGAAGGTTTGTGGGAGACTCCTTTTAGAGTCAATGTCTCTCTATCTGATTCTGCAGCCCCTGCCACTATTCTCTATCTCTCTCTCTCTCTCTCTCTCTCCTATATCAAGCGCTTTCGCTGATGTTGCAAAGGCTTTATGTCGCGCCATTCATCA
>NC_079421.1:6492189-6509689 GCF_026213295.1 Gadus chalcogrammus | reverse complement strand
AGAGAGAGAGAGGCGGTGTCTGGATGTTTGCGTGCATTCTCGTATGTGTGCTTTTGTATGGACGTCTGTCCTCCGATGTTCTCAACAACCGTACATCCGACCGCCTAATCACTTGGTGGGTGTACTGCTGAGGACCCGAGGGCCGCAGGGCAGAGGGTGAAGTTGTTTGGATGAGCGGTTCTGGAGAAAGCTGCAGGCAGCGATACGGGAGGCCAGGCCGTTCCGGTCAGACACGTTCTGATCGGGCACCGCAGTGGTTGATACACAAGGGAGACAAGACAAGACGGCCTGTATGTTGTGAATCATTTTTTTAGTATATGCACTGCAGGTGACGTAGGAAAGAAACATAAAGATAGATAAGTGAGATTTTTAGTAGTTTGCGAATGTCTTCTTACTTGTCAAGGAAGGTAAAAAGCACAAGATAATGGGATGTCCTACCCCCCCCAGCTCCATATCTCTCTCTGGTTCCTCTGTTATCTTACCTGCTCTCTCTCGTGCGCAATCTCTCTCTCTCTCTCTCTCTCACTCACTTACTCACTCACTCGCGCTCTCTCTCTTTATCACTTTTTTTCTCGCGCTCTCTCTCTCTTTGGCTCTCTGTCTTGCGCTCTCTCTCTCTCTTTGTCTCTCTCTCTCTCTCCCTCTCTCTCTCTCTCTCTCTCTCTCTCTCTCTCTCTCTCTCTCTCTCTCTCTCTCTCTTCCTCCCTGAAATCCAAATTCAAAAAGCTTTATTGACATGACTATTGTGGTTAAACAAACAGTGTTGCCAAAACATTACAGTATTACAAATATGACGTTTATCAGGTTATACATGGTTCCTCTGTTATCTTACCTCTCTCTCCTTTTATGTTTAATGTTTATAAAAAGGAATTGTGCATCAACAAATGTTCTCGGAACTATTTAGCTCTCCTTTAGTATCTTTGCGCGTGCCTTTGTAGGAGAGCTAAACATTGATCGTCCTGTCAGCTCTGCAAAGACACATCCTTTGGTATCGTCTGGAAAACATCCTCCCGGAGCTAAACCATTCACCGCTGCCGTCTCCAGAATAGAACTAGGCCACGGGAACAGGGCGTAGGAGAGGCTATGTGTAGTGTTAAGGATCTGTATGGGGCTGCTGACATGGGAAACTACTTCCAGCTTCTATTAAACAAACACGCATTAGGCATGTGGCCCTTGGAAGGTGCGATAGTGTAAGGGGTCCGACTCCATGAATCTATGCATTTTTTATTGTCTGATGGGTGCATGGGACTGTGTGTGTGACTGTGTGTGTGTGTGTGTGTGTACCCGATTTAATGTGTATGTGTAAAGGCATGCATGCACTTATATGGTGAGCACGTCATCATTAATATGCAGGTATGTACGGTACGAACGAGTGCATGTGTAATTGTGTGTGTGTGTGTGTGTGTGTGTGTGTGTGTGTGTGTGTGTGTGTGTGTGTGTGTGTGTGTGTGTGTGTGTGTGTGTGTGTGTGTGTGTGTGTGTGTGTGTGTGTGTGTGTGTTAGGGATGGGCAAAATTATTCTTTTCCGGGAACTAGTTCTTTCAGTTCAGTTCACTATAACGATTCGTTTATTTGATTCGTTCGTTTTGATTCGTTCGTTACGTCAGATTACATCTTAAAAAAAATTTAAAATAAAAAAACTTTTTTTTATAATTTTTTTTTTTTTTAATTGGTCGTGGGTCCGGATAGGACTGTCAAGACCGCAGTCCGCCGTTTGGAGATGCTTTATAGTAGATGCTATATTTTATGTCAAACGTCCCACCAATATTTATACCACTTGCTTACTCTCTATATTTCATTCATGGTTTTACATTTATAATTTTATTTTACTTTACATTTAATTCTTCATTGTTCAGGCATTACAGAACTTGCATGGTCATAAATAAAAAATACGAACTGCAGTTTAATTTCTTTGTTTGTTCTTAAATTGACGTAGAATGGAGCAAAGACTCCTGGGATTGGGAAATGCGTTTATCCAATAAACAGATGGAGGTCAAGTCTATTTTCGAAAAAATGTAGGGGGATATATGAGTCGAATGGTATGACCCAAGATACGTCAGAGAGAGAAAGCGCGCATATTCGACGGTACCGCCTTGTCATTGGTTTACCCAGGTGCCATTCCAACACCATTGCAACCTCTCATTGGCTGAATCTTTGAGGAAGTTGTAGACTCAATCAATATAAGTCGCGGGGAGACGGAGCTCTGTTCGTTTGTATATTTTATTTACGTGACCATATGTTTGGTTTATGTTAAAAAAAAATAATCAAAGAACCAGTTCTTCTTGTTTTGGGGAACCAGTTCTTGTCGTTCACGTTCGGGATTCGTTCTTTGTAACGAATCAGTCGCGACCGACACATCCCTAGTGTGTGTGTGTGTGTGTGTGTGTGTGTGTGTGTGTGTGTGTGTGTGTGTGTGTGTGTGTGACTGGTTTGTCATATCCAATAGTGCATCCATGTGCAGGATCAGTGCGTGCACTTCCTGTCCGGTCACCACTCCTCCGCACGCCCGTCCAGGACTGCCCGTCCTCACATGGAGAATATGAAGAGGTGTGTTAGGTGGAGTGTAAAGGATTTGAAGTGAGAGAGAGAGACGGGTTGGAGTAGAAGAAGAAGGTGAGGGCCGATAAAACAGAAGACAGCACAACGCTGTTTAGAGAGATGAGTGGATGGGGTTGAGTGCCCACTGTTTGTTTTAGTAGTGGGGGAAGAATGTATTTACCCATTAGCTGAAAATGATCAAAAAAAATTGTGTATTCAACCAGGAGTTGAGATACGTTTTGAGTGTGCCAGTTAGGCCACTTTGTATGTAGACTACCATTCAAAAGTTTGGGGTCACTTAGAAATATCCTTCTAATAATAAGAAAATAACTGCTATTTTCAATGAAGATAACATTCAATTAATCAGAATCACAGTCTAGTCATTGTTAATGTGGTAAATTACTATTCTAGCTGGAGACAGCTGATTTTTAATGGAATATCTACATAGGTGCACAGATACCCATTTTCAGCCACCATCACTCCTGTGTTCTAATTCTACATTGCTTAGCTGATCGTGTTAAAAGGCTAATTGATGATTAGAAAACCCTTGTGCAATTATGTTAGCACAGCTAAAAGCTTTTGAATAAATGTTGGAGTTTTCATGGAAAACATGAAGTTGTCTTGGTGACCCCAAACTTTTGAACGGTAGTGTATTGTATTCGGCACCAACGGCCATTGATTCAATTCAATTATAGGCTGTAGATGATTAGTTCTATTTAATAAGACCAATTTCTGTCATCACAGCAGGCAGACATGCAGCAGACTCATCTGTGTTACTGCTGGATTGTTTCTCGTTCAAAAACCAGGCAGCATCGTGTGACTTTTAATTGTCTTCTCACTTCACTTGGATCACAGGCAGCGACATTCACGCCAAACCCAGCAACTATGTTCACTGTAGTCTCTTCCTCTTAATGGAGTATTGAACCATCACATTATTATGAATGCCAGTGAAAATAGTCTAGCCATAAACAAACCTGGCTGGTTTAATCTTGTTTTCAATCTCATTATTGTTCCTTCTTGTCCTAATGCTGTCATTATCCGATGTATTCCCACCCGCTATAGTGAAAACAGAAACAAGACAACCAGACTGAAGGGTTCAGATCCGGGCACAGGCTCACTATTCAGTCTGCTTAGGCTCTGTTCAAACGGCGGTATGTTAAAACTTAGGGGTTGGCATATAAATTACTCACACACACTCACACAGAACACACTTAACCATACATACACATGAATGAATGAACAGGGCCCGTGAAAACATGGAGCTCACGTACCGGCACATGATTGGACAATGGTCTGGGACAGTGACACTGTAATGAATCTCCTCCGACGTCTACACATGCTGTACCATGTCTGTGTGTTCTCCCGGGTACCTCTGCCTCTCCTCCTTCCAGGGTTACATAAGCTAATTGTCTCTTGATTTATAAAACAGGTGCAGCCCGGTAGGCCTAGGGATTTGTCGTTTTGTGTGCGTGTGTGTGTGTGTGTTTGTGTGTGTATGTGTGTGTGTGTGTGTGTGTGTGTGTGTGTGTGTGTGTGTGTGTGTGTGTGTGTGTGTGTGTGTGTGTGTGTGTGTGTGTGTGTGTGTGTGTGTGTGTGTGTTTTTGTGTGTGTGTGTGTGTGTGTGTGTTTTTCTGTTTTCTGTTTCTGTTGAGTGATTGAGTGAGCTTGTATGTGTGTGCGTGTGTGCGTGCAAGTGCGTGTGTGTGTGTGTGTGTGTGTGTTTGTTTGTATGTGTATGTGTGAATGTGTGAGTGCATTTGTGTGTATGTGTGCTTGTTTGTATGCATATATGTGTGTAACTTTTGGTCTGTTCTTTGTTTCCTGTCCCGGCATGCAAATCAATCCACCTCACCCTCCTTCCTCCTCATCTTCCTCCTCCCACCCTCCTCCTCCCATTGGAGAGCACAGTAAATGGATGTGGGTTTGCTGGGATGAGAGTGAGGTCGGTTCGTGGCGGAGAGAGAACATTATAATCCATACATATTTAACGGCACCATTGTTGAGGCGTGCGAGGCAAATCTCATTACATCTATTCTGGGGATTTCCTTCCTCCTATATTTCTTTGGGTCTGCATATGAGAAAGAAAAGAGCGACAGCTAATCTGTGGATGCACATTGGACAGCCTTGATGGGCAGCGCATATAGGACACTGGGACTCATTATTTTTGCTAACTGTTCTGAGCATCCATATTGACAGCAGATGACAGAATGACAGTAACAAAGAAGGAGAGGGTATGTGTGTGTGTGTGTGTGTGTGTGTGTGTGTGTGTGTGTGTGTGTGTGTGTGTGTGTGTGTGTGTGTGTGTGTGTGTGTGTGTGTGTGTGTGTGTGTGTGTGTGTGTGTGTGTGTGTGTGTGGATGCTTGCGTGCGTTTCATTAAGGGTGTGAATGAATGAATGAATGAAAGTACCGTTCTTTCTTCTGATAGCGGAACAGGAGATGGAGTCCTGGCTGAGGATGTTTCCTGACATGCGCCCCTTGGGGACACCAACCACTGTACTTCCTGTTAAAGGAGCCTTCATAATATTGACAAGCAGGCATCTCCCATGATGGGCCCCTGTCTTCTGCCGGCCCCTAAAGTGAACACATGAGAAGATGACAAGACTGTCAAACCGCAAGTGCTACATAAGAACTAATTGTTTCATTCAGTTCCATTTAAACAGCCATCGCTGTAGGCAACGATAAAACAAACTATTCTTTCTACGTTCCATCAGAGATTTTTGATCCAGACTCTTTGATCCAAAGCGACGGTAGACTGCGGACGTTGGTGTTCACCGTTTTAAACAGTAGAAATGGCGTGTCTGGGCTCACAACGTCAGTCTGCATCAGTGTGTCCTCCCAGACCCCCCCTGAGTCCTGTCACCGTGGCAGCATCTCACATGCTGAGGGATGGCGTGCAGGCTATTCATCTCAAACTGTTTCTGTCTGCGTGTGTCGGATGGTGTGTGTACACATGTGGTGTGTGTGTTTGTGTGTGTTTTAGAGATCGATTGTGCGCGGCGATAACCGCGACTCTGTCATCGAGATAGTCACCACCGTGACTGAGTTGCTGTTGCAGCTGCAACAATTGTTCAGTTATGCAAGTAGATCGTGATTTATTTCACTTCTCCATTACTTCCGTATATATTTACAACACTTGGTGAAAGAATGCCAGGAAGGAGGGGCCAGTAGGTCGCGGGGAACTAACTAGCACCAGTGTAATTGCTGGAATTGAAAATAAAGTCCATTACCCAGATACTATCAGTCCTCCAGTCTTCTGACTGTTGAAGAACTTCACAAGGTGGAAGCCAGCTCCCCTTCCCTTCACCTCTCTCCCCCCCTCCCTCCCTTCCCCCTCCCTCCTTTCCTCCCTCCCCCTTCCCTCCTTTCTCCCCATGTCTCCTAATCTCCTGATCTTCTCGTCTGTTACCCATCGCTGATACTGTTTCTTTCTCTGTTCCAGTGTTTCACTCCTTTCTGTTCAGTGCTCCCCGGTGCCTGAGCAGCTCTGAGCTGCAAGGCGGTGTTAATGGCACTGGGTGGGTTATCACTGCAGCGAGACACTGAGAGACATGGATAATTATTAGCGTATTATAGCGAAGAGAGAGGGACTTAATCTCGTTTATTGATAAAAAAAAATCGCATTGGTTGGAATTATTATTTGGTAATCCCAACGTTCTACTTGGTTGGTTTTTATTATTTACAGGAAGGCAGTTGGGCGATTTTGACTCCCGGTATTGTAATTTACAGAAAGATGAACTCTCTTTTATGAAGCAATTGTGCGTCATCAATACATTGCAAAAAGTTCCATCGATCATCCTCCCTCACTCAAACAACCCCTTTACATTCATGTTTAGGCTTTATCTGACATTCAGTCAGTCTTCATTGGGCTTATCAAACTCATGTGGTTCATCATCATTTCTAGGGCCCACTTACTAGTTACTTATTAGTAACTATATACTTCTATACACTTATTAGTTCAATGAATTCACCCGACCCGGCGCTCTCACACCATACAGCCCTGCTTCACGGTCCTCCAGTATACTGCATCACGTAGCGGGCCCGGCCCCGGGCCCCCGCTCGCAGGAGCGGCTCCCCCTGGAGGAGCCATGACAGAGGCTCCAGTGTTGGGAGCGCGGGGCTGCGCTGGCCGCGATAAGCAGTTCAAAAGACGGCGGCGAGGCTCCTAATTGGCTGCCGGCCCCCAGTCGGCCCTCGGTCGTCTCGTATAGAACAGGGCACAAGCCACCGTCGCTCGCCCATCGCCACGCGGATTAACGGGAGACAGGGGGAGAGAGAGAGAGAGAGAGAGAGAGAGAGAGAGAGAGAGAGAGAGAGGGAGAGAGAGGGAGAGGGAGGGAGAGAGGGGGGGGGAGGGAGAGAGGGAGGGAGAGAGGGAGAGAGGGAGAGAGAGAGAGAGAGAGAGAGAGAGAGAGAGGGAGAGAGAGAGAGAGAGAGGGAGAGAGAGGGAGAGGGAGGGAGAGAGGGGGGGGGAGGGAGAGAGGGAGAGAGAGAGAGAGAGAGAGAGGGGGGGGGGGGGAGAGAGGGAGGGAGGGAGGGAGAGAGAGAGAGAGAGAGAGAGAGAGAGAGAGAGAGAGAGAGAGGATATGAGGCAGAGAATAGGGGGGGGCTCAAAGATGAAGAGAGAATGAATATGAGAGAAAGGGAGACGGCACAAGAGACAGTTGGAGAAGGGGAGGAGACTTATTATTGTCATTAAGCTGGGGAGGATGAAAGGGGGGGGTGGTGGTGGGGGGAGGTCTTAATGCATGTGGGGGATGAGGAGAGAGGTGTTGCAGTTTGATGTCAGGTCCGGAAAGGGACCTCTGAACGACCTGTCACAAACACACACACACAGACACACACACCCACATGCACACCCACACGCGCACACTCGCACACACACACACACACACGCAAGCACACACTCACACACACACACACATGCACACAGGCGCGTATTCACACACCGACTGACGTATGAACTCTAACAGATGCAGTGCAAGTGAGCAAAGAGAGAGTGAGAGAGAGGGAGAGAGGGAGGGACTCAGAGGGAGAGAGAAAGAGGGAGGGAGAGAGAGAGAGAGAGAGAGGGAGGGAGGGAGAGGGAGAGAGACGGAGGGAGAGAGAGGGAGAGAGAGAGAGAGAGAGAGTGAGGGAAATAGAGGGAGGGAGGGGGAGAGAGAGAGAGGCAAATAAAGGGAGAGAGAGAGGGGGAGGGAATTCTCCGTGGACTCCAGTCCTCTGGCTGCACTCTCCATCCATAGCGCCGCATCTAAGATGTTCTCTTCCCTTTCATCTCTCCTCTCCCTCCTTCCTCTCCTTCCTTCCTCTCTCTCCTTCCTCTCTCTCCTTCCTCTCTCTCTTTCCTCTCTCCTTCCTGTCTCTCCTTCCTCTCTCCTTCTCTTTCTCCTCTTCCTCACTTCTTCCCTCTTTCCTATTTTCTCTCTCTTCTTCATCTCCCCTCTCTCATTCATCTCTCTCTTCTCTCGTACTCGTATCTCCTTCCCTCTTTCCCTCTCTCTCTCCTCCTTCCCTCTCTCCACTCTTCTCCTTGTCACTAACTTGCTCCTTCCCTCTTCCCTTCCAGTCCTCCTAGCTATTACACCTAAATTGCGGGTGTTGTTACAAATTGAGATGCCTGGACCCGAGGAAAGTGGTGGTATCCAACTGCTGCCAAATCGCCCAAATCACCACAATTTGCCTCCATTGCAGTTGAAGTGACTAGCGTCTGCTTTCTGCGTGAGCTTATCTTCAAGTGTTGTGTAACGGCGTGGAGGCACAGAGGAGGAGAGGATGGCTTCCATCATCTGCTGTCGGAGGTTTTTATTCTTGAGGTTTTTGTCCTTTTATTTCCTCAGCAGTGGCTTTGAGGCTTTGAAGCCGAGTGTGTTCTGCCCTGTGTTTCAAATCCTCCCCTCTCCTCCTCTCCACTGGTCTCTCTTTGAGCCGTCCCCGCCTCTCTCTCTCTCTCTCTCGCTCTCTCTAGGGCTCTTTGTCTCGCTCTCGCTCTCTCAATCTCTTTTACTCATGCTCTCTCTCGCTATCTCTTGCTCTCTCTCTCACCCTCCTGATCTCTCTCTATCGCACTCTCTCTGTCCTGTCCTCACTCGCTCTCTCACTCTCAGTCTCTCTCTTCCGCTCGTGCTCTCCCTCTCGTTCACTTTTTCTATCGCAATTCAGTTCAATTCAAAAGAGCGTAATTGGCATGGAAAATAAACATGTACCTTGCCAAAGCGGTCACAGAAATAAAACAAGAAAAATTGGTTGGTGCCAACATTAGATTCTCTGGTCATCAATGAGGAGGAAATACTTCTCTCTGGAAACTGAACCATCTGCATTATTACCTTGATCCATGCCTTTATTTTTAAGTTTTATCATTAGGGTTTGAGGTTCAGGAGAGACCCATATTTAAACTGAATGATACTCCAGCTCCATCCATCTTAATCCAAAGCCCTTTTTTTTGCTTGAACATGACAGTTAACAACATATATATCTGGAAGGGTCACATTTTTCTTAGTTTTAGACAATACAGTGTATTAGTACAGGTAATGATATAATTGATTGTGCTTTTGTATGCAGGCCAATATGTACAATAACGTATGGATCGTATATTTTCGACGTATACTATTCTTGATTCTTGAGATACTGTCTGACCTGTGAACACGAAGATGCCTCAACCCACTAATGCGCTCACCATTTAGGTTTCAGTTCCAGATTTGTTCCCAGCAGCTTGTCCCCCTCTCTCCTCCAGCCCTCCTTTCTGTCTTCATTCACGGCCAAACATTAACAACAGCGAGCCACCACCAGCCAGCGGCCTATCATCTATCTATCCATCTATCCATCCATCCCTCCCTCCCTCCCTCCCTCCCTCCCTCCCTCCCTCCCTCCCTCCCTCCCTCCCTCCCTCCCTCCCTCTATCTATCTATCTAATCTCTCCTCCCCTCCCCCCCCCAGGCCAGCCCTTCAAGCTGGACCCCAAGACAGCCCACAAGAAGCTGCGTCTGTCCAACGACTGCCTGACCATGGAGAAGGACGAGAGCTCGCTGAAGAAGAGCCACACCCCCGAGCGCTTCAGCGGCACCGGCTCCTACGGCGCCGCCGGCAACGTCTTCATCGACAGCGGCTGCCACTACTGGGAGGTGCTGCTGGGGGCGTCCACCTGGTGAGGGAACACGCACGCACGCACGCACGCACGCACGCACGCACGCACGCACGCACGCACGCACACACACACACTGCTGGGGGCGTCCACCTGGTAAGGGGAACACACAAACACACACACACACTGCTAGGGGCGTCCACCTGGTGAGGGAACACGCACGCACGCAGGCGCACACACACACACACACACACTGTTGGGGGCGTCCACCTGGTAAGGGAACACACACACACACACATGCACACACACTTAAACACACACACACATACAGACACACACACATGCTGCTGGGGGCGTCCACCTGGTAAGAGAACACACACACACACACACACACACACACACACACACACACACACACACACACACACACACACACACACACACGCACACATACACACACATACACACACACACACACAGACACACACACACACTAATACACCCACAGAGACACAACTATGCCCACACATACGCATGCATACATGCACACACACACACACACACACACACACACACACACACACACAAACACATACATATGTCCTCAGGCGCACCCCTAGTGTAGCTCGTAGCTCGGTAGACATATGATCAACCCCAAAGTCTACGTAACCGTGTTGGGCCTTGTGAAGCTAAACCAGCTCAAGCTGCTGTCAACGTTTCAGGCAGAGACACATCCAAGAGCGTCCAAGTCAGAGCCGTCTTTGATATCGTAGCAGCTAGCTGCTAGCAGCTAACTGGTGTCAACTCTCTAGATCGCGTCAGTCAGGGTGTGAGACGCGATGGCTCATGGGTCGCATCGTAAAGGGGAACTCGAGATGATCGCGTCATTGTCTACTTTGACCTGTAATTAATACCAAGGACAGTTCCTCATGACTATTTAAAACAGCCGACCGTGTCTAGACCAGTATGGCTATTTGTCATTGAAACATTGATTTGATGCAACATCATCTACAATGACCAAAAGGGTTTCCAGGTTAGTTCCTATGTTTGAAAGTAATGTTTAACGCTTTAAAGACACATTGCTGTTTAGGTAGCAAAGACACACTACTACAAAAACTAGTTTTTTATTCACATATACTTACCATGTTTTATTGCATAGTGGAAACCTACCTTTTAAATTTAATTATTCATCTCAGCATAAATTCAGCAATTCAACCACAAGTTAGAATTTCTTTGAAGTAGGAAGTGTGTGGGCGTGGGTGGGAGGGAGGGGGTGGGAGGGAGATTGTGTATGCAGGGGAGCCAGTAAAAATGAGGCCCCCGCATACTCCACATCAATTACCCCCCCTCCCAACACACACACACACACACACACACACACACACACACACACACACACACACACACACACACACACACACACACACACACACACACAAGTTATATAACCTATAACCGGCTCTTCCCAGGCATTTCATTAATCATGTCTGTCTTCATGGAGTTGTATTCTACTTACTTTCCTGTTTCCTCCACTCACTCAGTCACGCAGATGTATTACTGAGTGTTCCTCTATCAAGGAATACATATGCATTTATTCCGAGGGTTGACAGATAATCACTACCTTTTGAACCCAGGCTAGCGCCTGCCTTCTTTGCCGACAGCGGTAACGTGAAGATTAAATAGTTTAGTGTCTGTTACCTCGGGGGGAGTCTGATAAGCATATGTGGTTGCGGGAGTTTGCTGAATCATAAGCTATGGATGTTTTATGGTACATTTTTTATGGAAAAACTTTGAATGGTAAAATGGAAAACGATTTTGTAAAGTGGTCCACTTAAAGGGTTTGGCTGGTTTGTTAAGACCCGTGTTCATTTCTGACATGAGATGTAAATCCTCAGTGAGAAAAGTCTGAATTCTGAGCTGGGTTATGGTGCTATCCGTTTGTATGGTACACCGGTGTGTCCGACCCGCTCTAGCGAGAACGTGCCGTAATTTCCTGGCTTGCAGCACTAATAGCGTTCCCGTTTCTCATTGGCTAGTCATTGTTATTGTTAGTTACATTAGCCTCTTTAGCAAACCAGCTCAAAAACAAACAACACAACTTTACAATGTATTGCACGCACAGCAAGACCCTGCAATGCATAAATTGGTGACCGGAATAAAGTAGCAATGTAATCAAGAGTGTAAGAGCATTTGAAATCAACATTAAAATGACAAACGTGGTACAAATACAAAGTATATAATTCACTTCACGCCACAGTTATTTTAGTTGTCTAGTCGTACTGTCAGCTTCACTGAACTCGGTATGCTCTCAGAACTACGAGTGGGAAGGTTTATACTACGACCAAAAGGGGGCGTGCCTCCGTGAAATGACGCAAGAAAGCTGGGAGATTTACACCTTACGACTTGTACTGTTGGACGTACCATACAAAATGGATAGCACCTTTTCTGTGAAGGTATTTTTAAACTGATTTGAACACAGAGTACCGTATTTTCCGGACTATAACTCGCGTTTTTTTTGTAGTTTGGCTTGCCCTGCGACTTATATTTCGAAGCGACTTATATGCCAAAATTGTGCGTACATAATCCTCGGCCGCAAGATGGCACCGTCATTCATTAGGCCTACAACTGAACGCTGCAAGCCTACTGCACCACCGAATAAATTATATTCTCGTCGTCATCGTCCTCAATGTCCTCCGGTTCAACCAAAGCTACCCCAGCCTTAGCTGCAATGTTGTGCAACATAGCTGTCACACATATCACAGCGCATGACTTGGCCGGCGAAAACTGGAGCCCTCCGCTGGACTTGTGAAGGCATCTACGCTCAGGTTTAGGACCGCGGCGCATACGCGTCCGGTGGAATCCCGGTGTCACTGAATTCGGTATACTCTCAGAACTACGAGGGACCGACACACCTATATTGCTATTGCAATTTTATTCAGTCTCTCCAGACTAAACGTTCTTGTTTAAATGTTTAAAAATAAATGCGACTTATACACCGATGCGACGTATATATGTTTTTTTCCTCGTCATGGAGCATTTTTTGACTGATGCGACTTATACTCGGGAGCGACGTATAGTCCGGAAAATACGGTAAGCATTCTGTGTTTACACTGCCCACAGACTGAGAGACAGACTGAGCAGTTAGATCTCTAGAATGTTAAATGTCCTGATCTTGAGCACGCTGGGGAATTTTGGATCGAATTTTGGTGACCTTCTTATTGCTTTGACCCACCATTTGCAATGCGCTGGCTCAGTGGGGAACAGGGAAAGTGGTGTTCAGTTGACAGTCTCGTTCGACACACATTATTACAAGCGCGAACTGAGCAATTCACTTTGAGTCTGAAGTGAATGTTTTTGCTGTGTTCAAATCAGTTAAAAGGAAAACACCATCCTGCTCTTACCCTCCAGATCCACTGAATTGATGCTCTCCATTTAGAAATCTGAATCATCACTGCCTATAACCCAGCCAGTATATTTGCACAGAATTTGAACCGTGTGTAAAGGTTTGAAAAGGTGTGGATTTGTTAGTGTGTGGGCACTGTTGGAGAAAGCTACCTTGCCTTTGGCAGTTAATATGTTCAGATTTAACTGAGACAAAACCAAGATACAACTATAGGAGCTGCTAAACACTAGTTTGTCTGATTTCACAGTGCGCCTGCACGCTGAGAATCGGTGAATTCTACCAAAATCCGGTAGTACATTTACATG
This sequence comes from Gadus chalcogrammus, assembly GCF_026213295.1. Lineage (NCBI taxonomy): Eukaryota > Metazoa > Chordata > Actinopteri > Gadiformes > Gadidae > Gadus > Gadus chalcogrammus. Next base: position 6,496,363 of record NC_079421.1, on the reverse strand, counting down.
TCAACATTGACAATGTCCCCAATGTAGAATGGGTTCTTAGTAAACAAATCCAAACCGTGGCGTCTTTTTGATCGTGTTAAAACAAAATAGGGATAGCAGACGCAAAATGGGGCTCGCGAGACATTTGTCGACCTAGAAATCCATTCACAGGACACAGACAGGCCTGGTGTGTAATCTCTCCTCCTCCCCCCCCCCCCCCCCCCACCCCCCTCCCTGCAGGTATGCCATCGGCGTGGCCTACAAGTCGGCGCCCAAGAACGAGTGGAGCGGCAAGAACTCGTCATCCTGGGTGCTGTCGCGCTGCAACAACAACTTCACCGTGCGGCACAACGGCAAGGAGATGCAGGTGGAGGCCAGCCTGCAGCTGCGGCGGCTGGGCGTGCTGCTGGACTACGACAACAACTCGCTGGCCTTCTACGACGCCATGAACTCCCAGCACCTGCACACCTTCGACATCTCCTTCCTGCTGCCGGTGGCGCCCACCTTCATGATCTGGAACAAGTCGGTGATGATCCTGTCGGGGCTGCCCGTGCCCGACTTTGTGGACGGGGGAGCGCAGGACCAGCAGGAGCAACAGCACCTGCAGCACCATCAACAGCACCAGCAGCAGCAGCAGCAGCAGATGGGGCTCTGCCGGCAGGAGTCGCCCTACGTCTCGGGGATGAAGGCCTGCCACTGAGAGGGCGGGGGGAGTGTGGGGGGGGGGAGCCATGTGACGAACACCGACCCCTGATCCCCAGCCACTCCCCACCCAAACCCCCACCCACCTCCCCCTGCGCACCTCTCCTATCCCGGGGTCGGACTGTGTTGGAAAATTAGGGTGTCTTTGGGATTATTGCGGAGAGCAGATCCTTGTTCACCATGTTTCGTGTGGCCCCAACTCTCTCTAACCTTCTGGGAGGTCGGTTGGAAGCAGAGAGCTGAAAGACGTGTGCAGCGGGCGGGGTGCGCGGTCGATGCTATTAGCTGGTTTCCGTCCGACACTGGAAACCCATCACATTGAGGTTCATATGTGGGAAGTTTTATTTTCTTCTCGTGTAAGCAGCCACGCACACGCAGGAGTGAAGAGCTGACCTGCAGTGGGCAGCGGAAAACCCGGTTCTTTGGATTTTAATTATAATTGGATGATTCGTTTTTCAAAAGATTATGTTAATAACAAAAAATATCCACACTCCAAACCCCAGAAGCCGGACTGAAGACCAGAGTCTAGCAGCATGAGCAGAGTCAGCGGGGGGGTCCCGGCAGACCGCGGGGGGAACACCAGGACTGGAACGGCTTCTCCACTTGTACTTATGCAAAAGTTGTCGCTTGTTATTTTAAAACATTTAAAAAGAGAAAAGAATCAAACCGTGTTTAACTTGTATCAGTTGACCTTATTAATCGCTATGCCTGACTTATCGATATGGGATATGCTTTGATCTTGTGAATTAAACACATAACAGAAAATAAGCCGTTGGCGTTTTGGTAGTGCCTTCTTTAAAGCCTACTGCAAGTCAACAGCTTGAACTGAGGCCAGCCATGAACCTACAACACATGGTGTCAGAAAGGGAATCACATTGTGTTCCTCTGCAGAAACTTAAATCTTGGCTTGTCTTATTTTGGGTGGTTGGTTTTTAGAGTGGCCCAGTTTAACAGTTGACCATTTCCGAAATGCTCTCGGACGTGACTAACCCTCTTGTATCATAAGAGATATATTGGAGAATTGAAAAGTGTTGATTATTTATGAAGACATACAATGCTTTTTATTGTTCATCCCAGCATGTCCATGATGCACTTTTTTTTTTGACATGGGAATATTTCCCTGGAGTTTGGTCAGAAGTGAGGGGAACAGATCACATCTTGCTCTTCCGCTCGTTGTATTGAAACCCGTGTATGCGTTCCCTAACACAGAGAACACAGAAACACGTGTCCTCTCACATCTGTAGTTGTTGTGTTTTTCTTCCCCAGTCCATTTGTTAGCGTGATAAAGCTATGGTGAAAGACACACGTGTTACACACTAGAGTCACGTGCTGTTGTGCTTGGCGGACGAAAGGGACTCACACTCTTTTTCACATTGGGTTCATTTAAAGCAATAAAATCCCCTGGTGACGAAGCAGAAATGTTTGATTACTCTGGATGAAACTGACCAAGTGACCGAACCTTCCCTCATTTGTTCCCTCGCCACAAAAAATGTGGTTCTTTTGACATGAAAGGGATATGAATGGGATGTTATTTATGTTATTTTTCACCATGCTAAAAAGGGATGACACAAGAGAAATATTGGGCAAAGAAACAACCTGTTGACTTTGACACTGTTCAGGGAAGACCTCGATCTCATGAATAGGTTTGCCAAACATTTATTCACACAAACCAACACATGCACTCGACCTTGTCGCAATGTTGCATGGTACACATTATAAGATGCCACACAAAGTACACTGGGGAGAAATCTTAGGAACATAACTTATTTTTCGAGTTCACCGAAGCCTGTCTTTATTGCACTTCCTAGAGACCGTAAACACACTCAGCCCTTCTTCAGTCAAACAGCCGTTGCTAACTTTACGGTTTACGTCAGCTCTCTGGCGTGGGGGTCGTGACCTCTGCCTGGTGTTTGAATCCAGGTAGTAGTCGGCTCAGATCGAGACAATCAAAAGTGTAATTATTATAGAACATGCCTCACTGTTGTAGGAACGCTGCGTGGAGAATGGAAGAGAGGCACGCTTGTGTGTGTGTGATGTTTGGGCTTCAGCGCGCCATAACATTTCCCTCCCTCTCTCTTTGACGCCATGTGTAACACATCGCCCCCACAGACACTTTATGACACTACTGATGATAAACACACACACGGTGCTCCCTACTGATGCCAGCTGGCGTTTAGAGAGTGGTTTCTTCTTTTAAACGATGTACGCCCCTGTTCTCATAGTCTGCTTCACAGGGTGGCCTTTATTTTATCATTTTATTTTGAAATATTGTATTTTTATTTTTATTGCCGTTATGCAGAAACGGTCACATCGATGCATTTCCTTTGTGAGTGTGCGTCATGGCTCCACCCTGGAGGTTGTTCTCCTGGTCTGACCTGCAGCCGGCTAAACCCCGTCCTAGAGAGAGTTTGGTTAAGGACACCGGTGTCCAACCTTCCGTGAGCTGATCAAGCGATTCCGTCACATCGCCCGAGAGCTTCAGCCAATCACGGCCTGTGCTCATAGGTCAAAGTTGGCTCTCGTACCGATTGATGCTGTAACAGCCTGGGGCCAAGCTTTATTTATTTTTTCAAATGTTTTCTCCTTCCTTTCTGCCCGGATGGTCAGACATTACGTACCTGACTCACCCTTCAATCCGGGGCCCGTCGTGTTTCCACGGCGACTTGACTGATCTGAAATGACAACTCAAGTCATCCGTGTGGTCGGCAAAGCCGCGCTCCGGGGGTCCCGCCCGCCCCACTGCCCCCGCTGGCCCGAGGGCCCTCAGTGGCAGGGGTCAGCGGGACGCCTGGCCCTCTAAACTCCGACCGGACGGCTTGGGGTCGGGCCGTCGAGGATATTCACACGACAACGTAGAGATCTAAATGTACTCCACATTCATATGGGGTAGTTTGCAGTGTTTTGGGGGCTCTTTTTGTTTTGGTGTCACACCTCACAGTACAATATGATATATACATAGTGAATGACTTTCCCTAGTTTTCCACCCCTTGTAGTGCAGTGTAATTCCTTAGAGGCAATGCAATAGATTCTTCCACCAACTCCCAGTTGTTTTTTTATGGGCAGGGGCGGGGGGGGGGTTTTTGTGTACTGTGGGGAATCATTTTTTACGACTGAAAATGAAAATGGGCTTCTCTACCTTCGGGAATCGAACCTCTGTGAGCAGCACACAAAAAAAGGCGTGGGGTAAAAATACAGGGTGTTGGGCTCTCGAGAGGGCTTCTGTTTGACTATAGAATAGAAATACTTTCAGCCAGAGAGTAATGTAAATCATAGGGGGGATAAATATATATTATATATAATAAAAAATGTATGATATGCGAGAAATATATATACATCTATATCTATATATAGATATATAGATATAGATATAGATAGAAATGAACCAATGTTATTTATGTGAATTTAAAGTCCAAATAAAAGTCTGAACCCTAACGATGTGTTGTGTGTTCTTGGCTCTGGGTTAAGGGTCACACTTCTTTAGACACATTTGTAT
>NC_079421.1:6474689-6479689 GCF_026213295.1 Gadus chalcogrammus | reverse complement strand
GAAGCTTTATGAATGGACCCGGATCTCAAACAAAACTACAAATCAGGACGACTTGGCAAGCGTGCATTTTGTGTGAGTGCGAGTGAAACCTTTTTTTGTGTTAGTGCGTGTTTGAGTGAAATAACTATATTTATTCCAATGAACTATAGCATAAAAACATTAAACTGCTTTTCTCTTAATCTGGCCCTGCAGCATGTCAATAAATGTTGAATGATACCAGTTATTGACTGCAATCTACTCAATACTAACAGTTATAACTTATCAACAGTAACACTTGACAATAAGGATACTTTAATAAACCTTTAATTAACAATAATTTATGCCGAAATAAGCATAAAACATTGTTGACTAATGACTTAATAATCAAAATGTAAAGCAAAGGCGGGGAAAAGGATACTGCAAAGATTGACAATTGAAGGCTTATTTTCTTTTCAGAATAAGATTCAGATTTCTTTAATGTCTATCAAAATATTTTACAGATTACCCTCTTAAACACACATGCCTCACACCATAAATGTGTAAGACTGTTATTGGATAAATATTGGATACATCTTTCTGAATGTATGTTTAGAACCCTCTAGAACCCTTCCCAGCGTCTTGATGGGTTGGAGCTTTGGACATAAGGTTGACTATATATTTCTTTCCCCTCTGATTACTGGGACATGGTTTGTCTAGGCGTTCAATGGAACAACTGTCAATTGTAACTTGTTTTGCGATATAGTGTTTTGCTTATGTTTTTCCACCACAATACAGCTATAGTGGATATCTTCAGATCTATTTAGATTTGATAAAGTTTTGATTACATTTTTCCAGTTAATGTTTTCATATGATATGATAAAAAGGCATTGTCCGAATTGCACAACAATGGGTAACTTCCACAATCATCTACAAAAACACATAACATACACAATAAAACAAAAATACAGTTTAGAGTTGATACGATTAGATATGTTCCCCATATCAGGACTTGATCCATTAAAAATTAAAAACATGAAATCCTACATTCATAATTTATTGTGCCATGTTAATCTAGGTTCAAGATTTTTTATTCAGCATTTAGTTTCTCAGTTTTGTTTCACTCTGTGGTCCCTAGTCAGTCTAGCACCAACACCATCCAGTTAGAAAATATCCTAAGAGCGATCACATATACATGGAAAAAAATTCTGAAAAAAAAACAAAAAAAAAAAACAGAATTCTGAATTTTTAAAGATACATAATTTCGCATGACAGAAATAAGAGGACTCCCAAGACATTTCTCTGGTTTATGAGAGGTATGTTCTCCTGCATTATGCATTGATGAGCTATGTTGTTTTCGTGCGTTCTAAACATAGATTGCTGACCTTGCATTAATGTTTAATGGTTGTGCATTATCTCCACCAAGCAACAAGCCAAATGTAGACTAAGTAATGATTGTATACATTACATGCTTTATAGAAACAGTATAACAAGACAAATATTATTGTACGTTTAGAAAGTTAAGACCATCCAAAGGTTGATCATCTATATTAGGAATTACATATGGGCAGTAATAGCCTGGATGTCCAGTCTCTCCTGCAACACTTCTGTTGTATAAGAGAGCCTGCAGGAAGTGACTGACAGTTTGGGCTGGCCAATCGGTGGAGCTTGAGCTGTGATGGAGAGGGTGGACCATGGGTTTCAGCACCTTGCCTCGTGGTTGACATGAGTCATGGGCAGCTCTGCGCACCATTGGCTGACTGAGACCCAAATCAGAATGCCAAATGAAGTGAGGGAGCTATACTGGTAGAAGAGATGCCTTGCATCAGAACAGGGCAATAGTAAAAAGTCTAAATATATTGCATAAATGTTTCACCATATACTTTATAGTTAATGTGCAATTTTCTGCAGAGCTGCAAATTTCAAAAAGCATACTGGCAGAGCCGGTCGAGACATTTGTTATTCATTGCATTCTTCAAAGTGCACTTACAACATTTAGGCCCATTTATCGCCCGTATAAAGCCGGGAGTGTGATACTGAAACCATTTGATGCTTAGGTTGGCTCTGCTATTGTTTCCGATTAAAACAAAGTACCATCAAAAAGGCCTTCGCACCACTTTCAGAACACATATCTTACTAACAAAGCAGTAAGGAACAGGGTTTTTCTTCTTTTTCATGTAGCGCTAGCCCCCTCGCTAACAGCCAGGTGATGACTGAGAAACCCTGAGAGCTAATGATTGGTTGAGATTCCTCCCTGTCCATCCATCTATGCACGCTAGACGTGCAGACTTCCAGCAGCAAGCCGGTGATTCGCTGATAATATATATATATTTGTTTTTAACTCATTTCGGCCACACGCTGCTTTGAGACGCGCTAATCAAGTAGACCATCAAGGCGCCTAATAGGCTGCCGACGAGGCGCCTTGATGTGTTTCCCTGACCCTGAGTCCCGTGGGCCGACTCTGTGAACACTGGGTGCACACAGGGTCGTGTTTACACACACATATTGCCCCTGTTCCTGGCTGGGCTCATCAGTTCAACTCCACACCTCACAGGGGGAGGGGATTTGTATAGAGATGTGGAATAGAGTTATTGAATGCATTTATTGTTCAAACTCTTTTAGCTGTGGTGGTGAGACCGAGAGTTGAAGTAGGTCGGGGTCCAGAAGGTAAACCTTGATTTATTACTTACTCTCTGATCTTATTCAATCATGTTTCAACAAATATGTAAAATAAACAAAAGTGTATTACTTATTACAAGAACCTGGATGAGAGCATGTGCATGACCGACTGAGTTGATTTAAATTTCAGCCTACAGATAAGGTGCTCCGTTTGTTTATGTAGATGTGGATGGATCTGGACTCTGATGGTGTTTTGGTATACAGTATGTATGTGTATGTGTGTGTGTGTGTGTGTGTGTGTGTGTGTGTGTGTGTGTGTGTGTGTGCGTGCGTGCGTGCGTGCGTGCGTGCGTGCGTGCGTGCGTGCGTGCGTGCGTGCGTGCGTGCGTGCGTGCGTGCGTGCGTGCGTGCGTGCGTGCGTGCGTGCGTGCGTGTGTGTCTGTGTGTGTGCCTGCGCCAAACGTGTGTCAAGCGTCCTCTCTGTGCTGCTCTCCCGGAGCCAGCGGTGTATTCTGGGAGGTGTCTGCCCTTGGATTCCACCCTAAGTCAGGACAGATCCGGAGGGCTTAGCACCGGCAGTGAGCTGCAACTGATGATTAATGCAGTGGTGCTGGTGCTGGTGCTGCTGGTGGAGGTTGTGATGGTGGTGGTGGAGGGTGTAGTCATTGCAGTGGATGTGGTTGAAGCTGGGGTTGTGGTTCAGTCTGTAGGTGGTGGTTGGTGTGATGTTGCTGCATGTGGTGGTGGAGGTTGTGCTGAAGTGTGGTAGAGGTGAGAGGTGGAGGGTGGGATGGAGGTGCATGTGGTGGTGGATGGTGCGATGGTGTCGGTGGAGGGTGGGGTGGTGGTGGTGGTTAGGGTGTTGGTGGTGGAAGCTGTGGTAGTGATGGTGGTGGGGGTGGAGGCTGTGGTAGGGATGGTGCGGTATCATGGCTGGATGATATGGAGAACCATCTGAAGCTCCATAGACTCGGGCTGCCCATGTCCGAGCCATCCCACAGTGGGCACTAATGTAGAAGAAGTATACTGTATGCAGAGGGCATTTATTGAAAATGACTGAATATGAAAAAGTCTAAGTATAGATATAAGTAGTACGATTATTCATAACTCCATAAATAAAGAATGTCATTCTAAATCTTTGAATTATTTGGCAGAGAATAGCTTAGTGTAGAAGAATGCAGCAGTAGAAAAATGAACATCGACTGTTTGTGTCCCTGCAGGAGTTTGTGTAAAAGTTGTTCTGTCGTTGCCTTGAAGCCCAAGTTAGGATGTGTGGTTCACAGCAGGTTTGATTCTGTTGGCCTGGTAGCCAGACTTCCAATCACAGGACAGTTCCCCGTACCATTAGTGAGTCCTCGATCTGTGATACAGTCTTTTTTTGTCTCTCTGTGTCTTTCTGTTCTCTGATTGTTTCAGTGATCAACTGTATGCCATGCTGTGGTTAACCTGCGGTTACCCCCCTCATGATTACATTAAATTGCCTCCAATGGAAGGCTTCCCTTATGAAGATCATTGTTTTAGCTATCGAGGCAAAAATAAGTCAGTGTTTGACTTATCAGGCCCACAAAATGATGCCCGAAGTTGAACCGTAATACAACTGCAAAGAAGAAGAGCTAAGGCATGATAAACCTTGCTTCTGTCTGTATTACTGTGTGAAATCAAATCCTTCTCACACATTTCTATATTCCATTTTGAGTTTAATTTATTTTTAATGTTCCTGAATAATTACCGAAATGGAAAAAATGTCTCCCTATTTAAAAACATCCATCATATGCCGTTAGATAATAGTACTTTGGTAATGAGCAATTAGCATCTATTTCTATGATAGAGATATTAAATAGATAATGCAGCTTTTAGATGAGTAGTGAATAACCTATATCTCCTGAAGTCCTTTAAACACACAATAATAAGTATTCACAATGAAAAACCCAAGATACTGTCAGGACTTTGAATGACCAAATCAACGAATGCAATTGTGTCTGTATATATTGTGCTTGTCTTTTCCACCCCTTTCACAGGAAGATTGCTTCGAATGCCTGAATAGATGCTTGATCCGTGCTGTTCCCTGTAACGCCGAAATAACTCCCTTCCCTCACACAGACCCATTCCCCCACAAGCCTTATCCCACAGGAATCTAAACTGGCTCAAATATACTTAGGTTCCTGTCAAACCTGCACTGTATATCTGTCCCAAAAGCACCTTAAAGCAGTGTGTTTGATAGAGAGGTGGAGCGCCTCCAGCAGCAGCAGGCGGCAACTTTATCATCAGGGCTTCTTGGTTGAAGGCTGTGTGATTGAACCAGGAAACACAATCCCTCGCTCGCCCCCCGCCCCAAACACATATTTATCTGCTGTCATTTGGCGGCGAGGCGCTAGGCGTGGATGTATCCCTGGCAGATTCTTATCCACCTGTTTTATTTGCTGGCT
>NC_079421.1:6432189-6472189 GCF_026213295.1 Gadus chalcogrammus | reverse complement strand
GAGTGTGTTTGTGTGTGTGTGTGTGTGTGTGTGTGTGTGTGTGTGTGTGTGTGTGTGTGTGTGTGTGTGTGTGTGTGTGTGTGTGTGTGTGTGTGTGTGTGTGTGTGTGTGTGTGTGTGTGTGTGTGTGTGTGTGTGTGTCATGTCTCCATGTCCTGAAATGTGAGGTTAAGAATGACTGGAATGGGACTAATGATAACTAAATGTAGCATTTCCCCACACTCTAGTCCAGACAGACCTTTGACTGATTGTTGAGAGGTTACTCTGGTGGTTCAACTCAAAATTGTGGTTCATAATGTCCACTCCAGTCACCTGAGACAGCTGTCGCCTCCGCCATCTTGAATTGATCGTCCGTTCTCAGAGGTCAGCGGTAGATATGTTGTGCTATCACAACTGAATAACTCCCCAGCGAGAGAGATGGACAGAGAGACTTTTTAAGTCTCAAAACTGCCCGGGCTGTTTTGTGCATGTAGATTAATTTGTATAACAAAGTAAAACAACATGAATGTGTTTTACTTTATTGTATTCTGGAATAGTACTTTATCATTTGGAATTGACATCGCACACGCACGCATGCATGCATGCATCACACGCACACACACAATGCCACATACTCCTTTAAACATTGTCTTATCTCTTTTCCCAGTAGTTTCAACGTAATTCTGATGCATCTATAAAACTGAGGTCAATTGGAGATGCTGTTAGTTCAATTCAAGAGCTGATTTGTGAGTATCCGTGCCCTGAGCATCGGTCTTGAGTAAACTCTGATTGGTTCAGTAAATCAATCTCAACCTGTTAATCAACTGCGTGAAATTCAAAACTTATTTTCGAGTTTCGAGATGTCGCATTCATCTGCTCTTTTCTGCTCTCTCTGTTTACAACTCTCAGATTTTATCTACAGTACCTTTAAATAAGACCATAAGCAAATACATTTTTCTTATTCCACACACCCACTGACAGATGGTGATGTTTGGTGTGTCTGTTACTCCGTATGTATCTGCTCCTGCATCGCACAACCCTGGAGTCCTTTTGGCACAGATCTATTCCAATCAGATTGATTCGTGCTGCCAGCAGCAGACTGTCGCGGCACTCTCAGTAACTGTGAAGATGTATGCAGAGAGCATTGTGCACATCAAAATGAACCAGCATCTAAAAATAAGTCCTGTAACGCGGCAGGACTCTCATAGTGCTGCTACATTATTCGATCATTTGTTTCGATCTGATGTGTCCTTTATAAAAGATTAAATGTCCGTTCGTAAGGCAGGCAGAGTCTCCACTAACTGTTTTAAACTACCGTGTCTGTTCAGATGAAAGGAAGATCAACGATAACTATTCCAACCAATCAGCTCCTTTGTAACCTCCTTTTGCAGGCCATGGCCGTGGATCGGAGTGCAAGGCAGGGAGGTTCATAAGACACCGGCCTGGGAAGACGAAGAAAGCAAGATCCGTCTAAGGTACTGGACACGTTAGATAAAGCCATAGAACTTCCTCAGCAATTCGAAATATCACAAAAAGAAATGAAAATAGTTAGAGAAGAGGATTCACAGATATCAGCAGTGAGGGTTAAACTGAAGCAATTCAGGCCAAGTAAGACAATGCCCTACAAAGGAAATTCTACTTATCGACAACAAGCATCGGTCAGTTCTTCAAAAAACTGCACCAAGTGTGGAAAAGACCCACAGCACAAGTGGAACCAAGGAAAGTGTCCAGCAAAAGGCTCTTTTTGATCCTACTGCCACAAACCCCACCACTGGGTGGCGGTGTACCACAAGCGTGCAGTAAACACTGTGAGTATTGACTCAGATAAAGGCTCACCAAATGCTGAGGGAATGCTGAGCATAAATATGATACAGCCCGAAGACCCCACTGATGATAAATGGGTCGTCAAATTGGAAATTCTGTCTAAAGAATTGAAATTCAGAATTGATACAGGCGCAAAGTGTAACACATTGACTCTAAATAGCTACCAGTTGCTTGCCCACACAGGTGAGCTGCAGCGCTCTGAGACAGTGCTCCACTCATACTCCAATCACCGGCTAAAGCCTGTAGCTTCTGTTAATCTACAAGTCAAGTCAAAAAAGTGTAAAAAGAGTGCAGCGTTTGAAATTTTCGACATTGCTCAAGAGAATGTGCTCAGTGGCGCTTCAGCTGAGGTGTTGGGGCTGATTGTGCGCCTTGACTTACTGGGGAGTGATGCAGAGAGGCGCTACACACCCTGACAATACTGAAACCCAGCGTGTTCCTGCTGGACTTGTTGAGATCCCAGAGGTCACGCACACCACTGGAACCATGCCAGGTAAATACACCATAAAGCCCGAACCAGGTGCAAAAGGTGTAGTTCATCCTGTACGGAGGCAACCAGCCGCTCTCAGAGGCAAAATAATGGACTGAAACAGCATGAAATGGAAGAAGATGTCTACATTCCCAAAGTTGAGCAGCCTACTAAGTGGGTGAGTTCCATGGTCGCTGTAGTTAGAAATGGCAAGGTGAGAATCTGCATGGACCCAAGTGACCTAAATAAAGTCATAAAGAGAGAACATCACCCCATGCGAACCATAGAGGAGGTTGTCTCAATGATACCAGGTGCTAAAGTCTCCTCAGTCCTAGATGCAAAATTAGGATTTCTGCTGATAGAGTTGGATGAATCATCGTCCTTCCTCACAACCTTCAATGCACCAATAGGTCGGTTTAGATGGCTTAGACTCCCCTTTGGTATAAAATGCGCACCTGAAATCTACCAGCGCATCATGGACCAGATGCTCGAGGGCATTGAAGGAGCTGTAAGTGATGGACGACATCCTTATAGCTGCCCCCACGGTGCAGGAACACGATGCAATTCTGTGCAGAGTGGTCGAGAAAGCTACAAGCTACTACCTGAAGCTTAACTTCAATAAATGCCACATACGCCAGCCTTCTGTGCCATACCTGGGACACCTGATAACAGTTGATGGTCTGAAGCCTGACCCAGCAAAAGTGGAAGCTGTTCAGGGCATGTCCCCACCGTTGGATAAAGAAGGTGTCAACCGCTTCTTGGGCTTCTTTACTTACCTGTTGAAGTTCATCCCTAACCTCAGTGAAATGGATGCGCCGCTGCGCCAGCTCCTAAAGAGAGATGAACTGCCCAGACAACCACTAAAACCAACGGAAACACCCAACCTTCCCTTTGAGAAGGTAGCATCAGACCTCTTCGAATTTGAAGGGAAACAGTATATACTGCTTGTGGACTATGAATCAAATTTCATTGAAGTGGAGGGACTGGATTGAGGGACACACGCAGTCGCACTGTCATAGACACACTTAAGGCGCAGTTCGGCAGGCACGGCATCCCTGCGACCATGAGGACCGACAATGGCCCACAGTACTCCTCAGAGGAATTTAAACACTTTTGCAAGAGTTACAGCATCCTACACGTCAAGTCTTCCCCACACATGCCTCACTCAAACGGTGAAGCGGAGCGTGCCATGCAAACTGTGAAGAGGTTTTGGCACAAGGCACCAGGCACCAGGCAATTATCTTGCACTAATGGATTACAGGACTACTCCCCTTGAGTCAGTAGGCCTTTCACCAGCTGCTCATGGGAAGGAGGCCATGCAACAAGCTGCCTATGGCACGTGAGCTCCTTGCACCAACGGCCTATGACCCACTGAAAGCCAAGCGTCTACTAGATCAGACTAAGAACAATCAAAAGTACTATCATGACCGCAAGAGAGAAGGCAAACCTTTTTTCGCTCTCAAGCCTGGAGATGAGGTCAGAATGCAGCCTTATCATGGTAGCCGCACATGGTCACCAGCGGTTGTAGTCAGACAGCACAGTGCTCCGCAATCCTATATTGTGGACAGTGGAAACAAGGAGTACCGTTGCAACAGTCAACCTCTTCGCAGGCACTCCAGCCGCCAACCGTCCACGCCACTGGATACGTGATGAGTTATGGACTGAGCCACCAGAGCAGACAGCTGAAAAGGAACTGACAGCTGAAAAGGAACAACTGTCTCCTACCCCAGTAAGGGACAAGGTGTGTTAAAGACACCTATTGAAGTGAAGTGCTGGTAACCTTCCTTCCCAGTTAGTTTGATCAAAAGTTAAAGTTAAAGTATTACATGTTTGTTACTTTGTTTATTTAAGTCACTGGACTGCAAATGGATGTCAAAGTTAATCTGACATGAAGTCAGGACATTTAAGCTGCTAACAATGTTTCTGAGTTGTTCCTAGGTACATGCCTTTTCTTTGATAAGAAGGGAGACGAAATATTTCCCATTAGATCGACATGCCACTATGCCGACGGTTCAATGTTCCGAAAACGGAACCCATTGGTCCGAAGGTCCGTTTGTCCGACTTTTCAAAAAGGAGGCGCATTAGGCCGACGGTTCAATATGCCGAATAGGCCAAGGCGCAATTCCACATGTGTGATTATGAAACCAAAAATAAAAGACGATGTAGGCTAAGTTCCAGCAGTGCACTTCACCAAGCCAGACTGTTGCTGTGGGCTTGAACGGTCACAAGAGGTGAATTTATGAAGCGCACGTTATACAAGGACTAATACTTTTCCCGTAAAGAAGTCAAACGGTGAGTGAAAAACAAACAATTGTTCTCTTTAGTGGCTGTGTGTGGGCCTATATGTGTTGTTCCCTGTGTTTACAGTGGGCTTTTAGCCTAAATAATTTCGCTGGTATTGATTGAGTCAAACTTATACCTCATACAGTGTGTGTGTGTGTGTGTGTGTGTGTGTGTGTGTGTGTGTGTGTGTGTGTGTGTGTGTGTGTGTGTGTGTGTGTGTGTGTGTGTGTGTGTGTGTGTGTGTGTGTGTGTGTGTGGAGAATTAGACCTACGCTCTCTGTCCATGGGGCTGAAACACCGTGTCGAAATGAAGCGCTGTCACTTTGCTCTCCAATATTCATCGTGAACGTGATATGTAGGCCTATGTTGTATTTTGGAGAGAGAGTGAGAGAGAGAGAGAGAGAGAGAGAGAGCGAGGTATAAAACTCTTTATATGTAGGCCTATTCGGCATATTGAACCGTCGGCCTAATGCGCCTCCTTTTTGACAAGTCGGACAAACGGACCTTCGGACCAATGGGTTCCATTTTCGGAACATCGAACCATAGGCATAGTGGCATGTCGATATTTCGGACCATTGAGACGTCGGAACAATGAGGTGTCGGAATTACGGGCAGGCCCAGGCTACGGTCTGTTCTGTCCCAATGGATTACTCGTAGTGCCGCATGTACGCATGCTCAGTTCAATAAAGCTACAGTTGGCTCCAAGGCTAAAGCGTATATGTTGACCGGAATATCTTACAATAAGTATAAATAACAAGACAAAATATGTTTCAACATTCTTAACTTAAGAGTTTGTTTGTGCAGAGATGACACGTTAGCTACATCCCAACAACCAATTATATTACCCTGCTACCTTCTTAAACATTCCTAGGTCCGCCGCGCATCAGAGACACGTGTGCAGAGGATAGCGACTTACAATAAGATTTGTCAGAAGAAAGAGAAACAACAATATATCGCTGTCGGTACAGTATACGGATGTTCATAGAAGTGTTCAGCATTAACAATCACTAGGTTAACCCATTCCCCGCATGCAACAAAACACACACGCGCACACAAACACAAACACACACACAGTCTGGCCTGTATAACTCTTCCGCGATACCTTTCTAAATAATAACATCTCTGTATTCTTTCACTTTTCTCTCCCTCTCATTTTCACTCTTTCTCTAATTAGCGTTGGGCTCAGCTGGCGTCCGCGCCCGGCTACCTGCGACCTGAGCGGAGCGTGAGACCCGGGGGGGGGACGGAGATGCGGTGCTTATGGGGCCACTCACACTAGGGCCGCAGCCCCGTGCCCGAGCTCATTTGCATACTATTTGCTAGTATGACCACGCCATCCGTATTCCAGCACGGAACAGCCCCTTGGCCACGGCACACTAGGGAGAGGTGTGCCGTGGCCAAAGTACAGATGCTAAATAGATGACACGCGCACATGCGCGGACACGCAACGTGAGCTGGATGACGTAGTCCTTGCGCGACCCTTCTTTCTTTATAGGTCCATGCCCTGCTTCCCCACAACAATCATTTTAAACAATGGCGGCAAGCGGTTCACGAGTGGGTTTACGTTGGTGCGATAGTGAAGTCAAGTGTTTACTTGTAATTTGGGCCGACGACAGCATTCACGTTGTTGTTCTCCATTGTTGTTATGGCGGCGAGGACGCTTGGTGATGACGTATTTACCGTGTTACGACGTGATGACGTATGTATGAAGGAGCAATCGTGCCCAGGCCACGGCCTTTGGGGCAGTGTGACCACGGGCCAGCGGGGGGAGTGGGGAGGGGGGGAATCGTGCTGAATCTTCCTGCAGCACGGAACAGGCAAACGGCCCAAGTGTGAGTGGCCCCTAAGATTACAAATGAACCACTAATGCACGATTTTTCCCAGAGTAACAAAAGGAAACCAAGAGCATCACGGCGTCAGAAGGCACTTTGTGGTGTTATCCTCCTGTCGGTAGAACCCGTTTCTAAAGCAGACAGATACACTTCACTTAAGATCCCCGGAGATGGAATCCTAATTCTGCTGCGGTGTGTGCACACACACGCAAAGAGCAACAAACAAACCCTCCTAACATGAAAGGCCTCATGAATATTCATGATGGAAGAAGGAGGGGCATGTGAGGCGGGTGGGTGAGATGGACCATCGCTAATATCACGTCTAATTACCTAGCAGGAGTAACACACACACACACACACACACACACACACACACACACACACACACACACACACACACACACACACACATACACACTGATACATGGATTAATCTGTTGTTTTTGTTGTTGTATAGTCATAAAATAACTATTGAATACAAAGAAAGTTCTCAGAATTTCGAGCGTATTTTTGCAAGGACAGTAGAATTTATAAATTGTTATAAAAGAGAAAGATAACGTGTTCTCTACAATTTATTTCATATCTTTTTTTATCCTGTCTTGTGCTTCTTTACATCTTGTTATTTTCCGTGAAGCACATGGAGAACCAAAGTTAGACACATGATGAGGAGAGCACAGACAGGCCTGACACCTGCATCACTTCTAATGTGAAGTCAAGGTGACCTTGACCAGAACATCAGAAGAGGATGAGAGAGTCTGTACTCCACAGACCATGTGCCTTATTCAAGAGATGAACCTTTCCAAATTGATATTGCACTCTGTCACCTACGTGATTTTCAAGAAAAATATGTGGTCTGCCCTGCAATTCCTCAGCAAAATATAATTATAATTGGATATTTGCTGGCATCTTCTGGCCAAAAATGTCAAGAGAGAATGACAATGACCAATCTGAAAGCATTTTTAGAGGCTGTTACGCACAGAAATAAATTAAGGTTTGTTTATTTTATTTTTTCGACGTTCAGAGAGCAGCAAGCTAAATGGAATAGCTATTTAAGGACCGCTTGTTTGGGTGTTGTGTATTAACTCGATGACTAAGAATACCAAATAGATCTGATCAGGATCTGTGGTAGCCTATTGCTTTAAAATGTGTGCCTATATTACTACTACAACTACTACTACCACTACGACTATTACTCCTACTACTACTACTACTACACACAAACACACATACACAAACACACACACGACACAACGAAACATGCAGTTGCATGCTTGATTTACTGTTGAGAAACTGTAAGGGGTCATATGAGGTTAACACACTCGAAGGCGCCCCAAGCGTCATAAAAGTGAAAGTAGTTTAAAGTTGCCTTTAGTTCCACCTTGTGGTTATTAATAATACCGCACATTATCTAGTGCCCATGGGCCTATAGGGCGGCTGTAACGTAATATTATGCTATTGAAATAAGCTGTTCTTTACTGCGCGATAGAAACAGCTCCTCACCACGGGGAAAAGGAATCTCTCAGCAGGAGCTCAATGTGGTGGGCTGCTCCTCCTAACTAATGCTTACATTATTAATGAATAGAGATGATCAAGATTAAATTATATTAATAACTTAAATGTGTGTTGTGAAATGATTGTGGCAATCAAGGAACTACGAGAGGGACAATAACACACACACTCACTCACTCACAAAGACAAACACAAAAACACACACACAAGCACACACACACACACACATTGAAATTCTTCTTTTTTTCAATTGAACCTTTAGCAACCTTTAGCAAAATGCGTTGGTCTGTCCAGAGGTATGCGAGACGGACCAGTCAGCTAATGCTTCGCAAACTCAGAGCCACATATTGTTATGACCTCTTTTGTGACATAGGAAGGTCAGGTCATGGTACACGAAATTAAACAAATATTAATGTGGTACAAACCTGGTTAATGTAGGGCCGTAACCAACGCCAAAATAAGACCTGAATAAGAAAAGACTTGAAAGTCCCAAAAAGAAACGCTCGATGACGATTATGACGTAGCGGTTAGATGTGGATGTCCACGTCCTACAGGCTGCAGCCAAAAATTATTGCATTTGCTGAAAGAGGTGATTGACTGGGAGTGGGGACAGGCATAGGGTTAGGTTGGTGCTTAGGGTCAGAGGAGCACTGAGGTGGGGGGGCAAGGGCCCAGTCCCAGCCGCAGGGCCGCTGGGGTGGATTGAGGGGTGGCGTTGCCCCGATAAGGGGCCAGCCTGTCTCTGTGGAGAGCCCCCCTCTTTCCCCGAGGTGGTAACCGGACCCTTTACCAACCGCTATCAAGCTTTGGGCACCTTCCCTTCTTCCTGTGTGGGAGTGCACGTCCTACCTCCTGTTCTGCCTCACCCCGGTCAGCAGTGGCCCCCTGGTGGTCCCGGAGCCATACAAATGTGTGGCAATTAAATATTACAATATTAAAATATTATAACCTCAATATTATTGTGACCGAGCGATGTAGTTCCGCAATGCATGCATGTGACATGCATGATGGCATCATATTAACCCTTCGACCAGTCAATAGTGCCGGCCAGAGCAGGGCACTGGGGGGGCGGGGGTGAGGGCAGGGACAGGGACAGGGACAGGGTGTCACCTCCGCCCCCCCAGAGCCCACACTTTGCGTCCTGACCTCACATTGTGCACGCCCCTCATGAAGTATTGCGTTTTCGGCTGCCCTAGCAGGTCACGCACATCCTTGTGGTTGGTTTGTACGACTTTCAAGGCTTTCTCGGACGTCGGCTCGGCCTCAGCCAACCACCCCCTCTGAATACGGATGTCCCATAGGCCGCATACGAGCATCGTATGCGGCTCTATTACTAATCCTATTATAAAGCATCTGTGTAAATTTGTCTACCTAGTCTGCGAGCTCCACATTGCTCCGTCACACTCTCACTGGCCGCTCTCATCCTTGTAATGTGACCGAAGCGGTTCAGTAAACTCGGTATATGTATTCTCACCAGGCTCGTCTCAGTGTGAGTTGAAATAAAAGCTCCTCTCTGAGTCGTGCGGTGTCTGGGGCCCGAGAGTCGTAACTAACCAATCCGCTGGGCTCTGGTCTGGTCGTTCCCCTGCCGCCGCCACACTGGTGTCAGAGGTGGGATGTGGATTGCGAAGACGGAGAGGGAATTCCCATATTGGGAAAGATCTCTGGTGCAACTGTTGATGAAGCCCACAAACCTGGCCACCTGGCCAGGACCGTCCCACACCAGCACCCCGAGTCAGACCCCCCCAGCTGGTGGGAAAATCACGGCGAGAGATTCAGTGAGGAGTCTACCGCTCCAGCTTTCCATCCCTGGCCCTGGTCGCTGCTCCCTTGTTGGTCGTCCGGGCCCCTTTAGAGCCCTGTGTCTGGACTGCAGCCTTGATTGGTGGACCCTACCTGGCCCTGGTAGACACGGGGACAGCCGTCTCCCTGGTGCTTCCTTGCGTCCTCCAGGGGCGGGGCATGGACGCCGACCAGCGTCCAGCTGACGACGGTGACGGGAGACGAGGCCGAACTGGGGGTAGGAGACAACTGGTCTTCGTGGCGGGAGACCGGGAGGTAGAGCCCGATTTCTGGCTGACATACTGCACTCTGTCCACACCCAGCAGGCTCAGGCTCACTCTGGGGCTGGGCAGAACAGGGCCTAACAAGCCCGCTGCCGGAGACGGCACAACATTTCATAGCGATTAAAACTGTTCCACTGAGCAACAGTCGTTCAGGGAGGGAGAAGCAGTGAGCTGTACAGGTCCGGACATGCGACACTTCCATCGCACCGCTCACTGGAGATGTTCCCTCATCATGCTCCTCCTGCTCCATCAGCCTCCACAGTCCAACCATCCCTGCACCACCCAGAGCGGCTTGCTCCTTCATACAGTTAGCCCCACAACGTCTTAGCCCGGCGACTGTCTTGCCGCCCCCACTTATCTAACTGCGGTCAAGACAGCCATCATTCGTCCATCCGCGGTTAAGCCAGCCGTCAGCCACAAATTCTTCGTGCGCCTTTACTCTAAACAGCCGTTGTGTGGTATCTCGCAGCGTTTTCATAATAAAAGGATAATTGTGGGGATACTTGTGTCTATAGGCGCGTTCATGGTCCTGGTGATCAGTCAAGCCTGGAACTTATGTATATTTTTGTCTATAGCTCACTTCAAAGTGCTAACATAATGCAATTTGCAAAGGCCAAAATATGCATATGTGAGGTTTTCAAAGGACATTTTCTCAAAATCGATACAGTAAAATCACATGGTTACTTGTGTACAAGTAGTCGGGACAACAGTTAGTATAGTCATATCAGTCAGCAGTGTTTGGAATAACGCCGTTTAAAGTAACGCCGTTAGGTAACGCCGTTATTTTTTCAGTAACGGGGTAATCAAACGTTTTCGTCATTACAACCCCATTACCGTTACTGAACCTAAAATGCGGTGCGTTACTATGAATTGATTAAATAAACTGCGTAATACAAACGCAGCCCTGGCGCTCCACACACAAACTGCTAGTGAGGAGAGCGGGTGGGTTAACATCCGAGATAAAAGATTAGGATTGGCTAAGGCAGGGTCATGTTTCATCGTAGCCAGTGTTTAAACTTTTTACACATATAAGCCAGGACACGCACGCCACACACAAACAGCAAACATTCGATGAAGCAGGAGAAATGGCGAGTCCGGATCAATCTGTTGAAAATTGGGCATTTTCAAGGTGGCAATATAAGCACTACTTACAATTCATTGAGGTCAAGGGCAAAAACGTGGATGTGAAGTGTACATTCCAGGACCAAGAGCGAAAACTTTATCAACATCCGTTGTGAGCAACTCCAATTTAATGAAGCATCTCACAATGACACACTCATCAACAAAGCTAGTGGCCAAAAACACCAATACCTCCACCACAGATGATAGCTCTTCATTCACTAGCAAAGAAGGACACGGAGCAAAGTCGTCCAGTCAACAAAAGCTAGATTTTTCTGCCCTACAACAAAATCCTGGCTGAACGCAGGCTGAAGTCAACCTTATGATAGCCAGGTATGTGGTTACAAATATGTTGCCATTATCGAAGCTGGAGGATACTGAACTGGACAATATCCACTCATCCTTTGCTATTTCTAACAAAATCACAGCTACTGTCACAGACAATGGTTCGAATTTTGTGAAGGCCTTTAAAGTTTACCAGCCCGTTCAGGGTGATGACTCGGGAGGAGGATGCTGATGATGTGACTTTTGTCGACCTTCATGATGCCTTACAAGACATGAATGTGGATGAGGATGTGGTAGAGGATGTTGTGACTTTGCCACCACACCACAGATGTGCATCGCACACAGCAAACCTTATTTCATGCTGTGATGTGGACAGGTGGTTACTCTCAAGGCCAGAAATAAAATCTGTGTACAGAAGTGCTACCTCAAAATGCACAGCTTTGGGGAATAAGTGTTAGCCGTTCTACAGTGGCTGCAGAGACTGTGGATGAAGTTTGATTTATTTAATTTGCTACAGTTACTGCAAACACACTTTATATTGTTTAACGGTTTATTTTTGAGAATATACTTAAAGAATGTCTACCAGACCAGTTGTCTCAGGTTGTGAGAGTTTGATTTATTTAATTTGCTAGTTACTGCAATCATACTTTATATTGTTTGACTGAATGCTTAAAGAATGTCTACCAGACCATTTGTCTGAGATTGGGAGTTTGATTTATCTATTTAATTAAGACTACAGAGTTGAACACACTTTTTGTTGTTCAAATGTTTACTATTGTTGTCTCAGGTTGTGAGAGTTAGATTTAATTTTTTCTACAGTTACTGCAAACACACTTTATTTTGTTTAACTGATTGTTACAAAGATACTAATAATTGAAGTGCAGGATAAACCTCTTGCTATCTATTGATGTGCAATAAATATTGAAGGCTATGTACAAGTACCTGTCTGGTTCTACTCATTTCAACTGACTTGTGAAAACTGCTCAGAAAAAATCTTTGACATGCAGTATAGCAACTTCGTTTTAAAGTAACGCAAATAGTTACTTTCCCTGGTAACTAGTTACTTTTATTATAGAGTAATTCAGTTACTAACTCAGCTAAATTTTAGAACAAGTAGTGAGTAACTATAACTAATTACATTTTTAAAGTAACGTTCCCAACACTGTCAGTCAGTGCCGGAACTTATGTATATTTTTGTCTATAGCTCACTTCAAAGTGCAAACATTATGCAATTTGCCAAGGCCAAAATACGCATATGTGAGGTTTTCAACAGTGGCGCCACCATGGGGTGGCGAGGGGTGGCTACTGCCACCCCAAAATCATTCTTTGCCACCCCATTTGCCACCCCTAAGACAATTTTTATTATGCATATTTATTTTAAATATATAATGTAGTCTAGATTTTTAGTTCGTAATGTGAAAACGATTTTGTAGCAAGATACAGCAGCGCTGCTCTTGCTGACATTGTAGCTAGTTCCCCCTCCCCCCTTGCTTGTTGGTGAATTGCTATGAGAGATTTGAAGGAAACGTGGAAGACGAAGACTGCAGTAGCACACAGCACTTGGACAACACCTTTTGAACAGCACATTTCTGACGAGAAAACTTCTAGTGGGTATGTATATCACACAATGGTGAACTCTCAAAGGAAATACATACATATGTTTACTTCATTCTTAAAACTGAACTTACTCATTACGTTTTTATTATTGTTGAATTCACGCTAGCATTGCTAAGCGGGAAAGTTAGCATAGATAACAACTAATACTGAAATGGTGTGTCAATTTTCAGAGGATGAAACGAAAAGGTACTTCGGACATTTCCAATTTTTTTTAAAAGAAAAATGCCAGTACAGCAGTGGAAAAACAGCCAGGGGAGAATGAGGAGGAACAGGTAGAGCTAGGCAATGAACTGGAAGAGGTGGATAGATCAGGGACAGAACACGCCGTGTCAGCGACGGTTCCTGGGCCAGCAGGTAAAGTTACAGAGATAAAATAGATATCCTTGCTACTGAAATGGATATTTCAGATAGGCTAACATCAGTAATGTAATGGCCAAATCATGTTTCAATATACCAGGAATGCGAAAGTTTGATAGGAATGCCTGAGGATTCATTTCGGTTGAGAAGAAAATTAATCGCAATAGGCTACGTGTATTTATTTATTTAATCTTTTTTTTTTTTTTTTTGATAAGCAAGCCATAAATTAGGTGGCCTAGGAAACTGTCAGGCTTACTGACAGACAGACAGAATCAGAGTTATAGGCGGAACAAACGGAGGAATAGGCTGAAAAAACTCCTCATCCGTGTGAACCCATTAGCTAAACACTAAACGCTAAACCTTGGCAGGCTAAAAGGCGCACATTAACATAAACTCACCCTGAATATGTTCAAAGACGTTCGCCCTCTCTGTAGGCTACGACCGTCACGTAAGTTAATCCAACACTGTAGAACACCCGCAAAGACTGTTGACACGTTGACACCGTTCAGAGAACCATGTTGCGTGTAGCATTTCTTGTTATGTAAAGTTACGTTATCTTGCGGTCATGGGTTTTCTCTAAATTACCTAAATGCCAGACGCTTCAATTTGTCCTTTATGGAAATGAAAAAGGCTACATGGCCTCCCAAAAAAAATATTAGGCTACATGTTTTTGGTCAGAAGTTCTGACCCAGAGTAGTCCAATTGGCCTATCCTACAGTCAAACTATGTCAATTAGCTCACCCTACTTTGACAGTCAGCTGACAATATGGCAAAGTCAGGTGACCAAGAGGGCGTATGCATTTGTTTGCATTTGTTTTAATCACAGGTTTGGTCCATTTCAATTCTCTACATTCATTTTTATTTGAAAATGGGTTGGTTTTCTATCGTCGGCTGAGTGTATGAAATCCACAGGGGAGAGGGTAGATTGGCAGTTGAATATGAGGAAGATTAAACATGGGTGTAGCATGTGAACTTTTTGTCAGTATAAATGGCTACTGAGGTTAAGTGATCTGGAGTAGTGTAAATTAAATGGTCCAGAACCTAAAATTGATGTCAGAGATGACCAATGTATACCAATACCAATGTAGAGATAAATATATTGCTTTAGCTTGTCAACTTTGAATTCTGAGTTATTACATATTCATGTTCTGTTGTACAGTAAATTGGTGGTTGATCTTGAGGAATGTATTCTTATGCTTCTTTTTAGTAATCAAGGTGATAATTTCCCTTGTGATTCATCCTAGATATATCCCAGTCAAGAGCAGAAGGACCCAAACAACCACAGCTCAGATTCTTCCCTCGGACCCTTGTAGGCGGTTAAAGAAGGAGCTTCATCAAAGACTGGTGAACTGTCCATAAATGGCTTGAGTACTCCCAAAGTAAAGACGCTGCCTTCTGTTATGCCTGTCGGCATTTCAGTCTTCCATCTTCAAGGGATTCTGCATATACAGCGGAAGGGTTTAAGCACTGGAAGAAAGCTACATTCAGAGATGGTGGATTTGCTGCACATGCAAAATCAGAATCCCATAGAAATGCCATGTTTTCCTGGAAAGACTATGACCAAATGCCACAAAGCATCTCTGCCTCCCTGAGCTCAGGACATGAAAATTTAATCAAAGAGAACCGTGAATATGTTAAAACTATAGGTGACACCCTACTTCTAACTGCAACACAGAATATTGCTCAAAGAGCTCATGATGAGAAACATGGTGAAAACAGAGGAAATTTCCTCACCATCATGGAACTGGTGGCCAAACATGACAATTTAGTGGATAAAAAAATGAAAAGTCAAAAGAATGCCACTTACCTGGGTCACGGAACTCACTGCCTAGCAGAAATGGTGCGCAACTCTATAATTAATGAAGTTGCTCAAAGTGAGGCCTTCAGCATTATGGTTGATGAAACAAAAGATATCAGTAAGAAGGAACAGATGTCCTTTGTAATTAGGTACCACTATAACGGCTCTATATTGGAAAGCTTTCTGGCCTTCGAAGCTCCAGAGCGCCTGGATGCTGCATCACTTTCACAGAAAATT
Source organism: Gadus chalcogrammus (assembly GCF_026213295.1). Lineage (NCBI taxonomy): Eukaryota > Metazoa > Chordata > Actinopteri > Gadiformes > Gadidae > Gadus > Gadus chalcogrammus. The sequence goes on along the minus strand of NC_079421.1, from coordinate 6,456,815 downwards.
ATACAATTAATGCAAAAGTATGGACTTGATTACAGAAATCACTTAGTAGGACAGGGTTATGATGGGGCCTCTGTCATGAGTGGGAAAAACACAGGTGTCCAGGCACGGATTAAGGCAGAGGCCCCATTAGCCTTCTATGTGCACTGCAATGCACACTGCTTAAATTTGGTGTTAGTTGACAGTGTGAAATGCCTCAATGAAGCAGATTGTTTTTTTTCTCTTTTGCAGAGGCTCTATGTTTTTGTGTCAGGGTCCCATGTACATCAAAAGTGGCTAGAGGTACAGAGAGAAATGTATCAGGGGGCACCAAGAGAATTACAAAGACTGATAGAGACACGGTGGGCATGTCGGTACAATGCATGCAAAACGGTTAAGGATAGACTGCCGGCTATCATGTGCCTACTGAAAAGACTCTCTGAAGAGAGAAATGGTGACAGGGCTACTGAAGCAAGAGGTCTGTTGGCACAAATAGATCTCCAGTTCATTGCCCTCCTTCTGACAATGACAAAAGTTTTTGGTAAGATTAAGTATCTGTCTGATGCTTTACAGTCCCCACAACTGAATTTGGGTGTAGCGGTTACCCTTGTGGATTCACTTGTTGACACATTGAACAGTTATCGAGAAGGCTCTGTCTTTAATGAAATTTGGGACAATGCGATGGCTCTCGCTGAACAATGCAGTGTTGGTGTTGCATCTAGACGTCAAGTCACACCAAGCTCTAGGCTTGAAGGCTATTGCATATCCACACCAATAGCTCAGAGACAGGTCAACACAGATAAGGAGTCTTTTAGGACGGGCTCGTTCATTCCAATTCTTGATGTCCTTCTCTCAGAAATTAGGAGAAGATTTTCAAAGGAGAGTTGTGTCATAATGGAAGGCATACAGGCCTTGAATCCAGGTAGTTCCACATTTTGTGAGAAAACTGTAATATTAGCTTTGGCATCACAATACAAATGCAACACTGAGGATCTTGAATTTGAAATCCCTCAACTTAAAAGGATACTGGGCAGGAAGCAAACTAGTGGCCTTGAAACACCATCCAGTTTACAAGACCTCACAGTCTTTCTCGAGCCATATGGAGAAGTATTTCCTGAGATGTTTAAACTTTGCAAAATTGCACTTGCACTACCTGTAAGTACTGCAGCTTGTGAGCGTAGTTTTTCTGTTCTAAAATTGGTCAAGACTGTCTTAAGAAATTCGATGAGTGATGAGCGACTGAGCAACTTAGGGGTGCTAAGTATTGAGTCAAAAAGATCAAAGGCCATAAGTCTTGATGACTTTGTGGATGTGTTTGCAAAAAGACACAACAACAGAAGAATAATCCTACTTTGAAAAGAGTCTGACAGGTGCAGGAATATTAATTGTGAATAGTTCAAATGCAAAACCCTCTCTAAGTTCATCTTCATAAATATGAAAAAATGTAGTTGGTTTTTATAATAATTTCCAAGAAATCTCTATCAAAGTGCAATCTTAATTTTATTTTCAAGTAAAAACAAAGCAATCCCATTTCTGTAAATTCATTGCAAATGAATGTATCTGAACTGTTCATGTATTGTCCATTGTTTTTTCAATGTTTCATTTCTGTTCATACAGATTTTGTTGAAAATGGCAAGCTTGTGAATATATTTAGGCAATATTCTAAGATGGAACTGTTTAATTGTTTTAATAGTTTAACTGTCTATTTAAATGGACCTATTATAACCTGTGCTGTAAATCTGTGCACTGCACAATAAAGCAATATCAAAAATATTTTTGGGGTGTTTTCAAATGTATTGTTAATTTAAGCAAAATTAAACTACAGTAATTGTCAAGGAAAAGTACAGTTATATAAATGGTACTACTATTTATCTACTGTGAGATAGGCGATAGTATACGTACACATGTAAAACAAGATTGCTTGTTTGAGAGTTGCCATTAACAGTCAAGAGATCAAAATATGTCTGTATACACCATATTACATAGATATAGATTTATTAGAATAAATAGTAGATTATTAAATTGGGTTATGTTTTTTTTTTTTTTTTTTGTATGCCACCCTAAGATTTGCTGTGGCCCCCACTGGCCACCCCTGGAATAATTTTCTGGAGGCGCCACTGGTTTTCAAAGGACATTTTCTCAAAATCTATACAGTAAAATCACATGGTTACTTGTGTACAAGTAGTCGGGACAACAGTTAGTATAGTCATATCAGTCAGCAGTGTTTGGAATAACGCAGTTTAAAGTAACGCTGTTAGGTAAGGCCGTTATTTTTTCAGTAACGGGGTAATCGAACTACTTTTTTCGTCGTTACAACGCCATTACCGTTACTGAACCTAAAATGCGGTGCGTTACTATGAATTGATTAAATAAACTGCGTAATCCAAACGCAGCCCTGGCGCTCCACACAAAAACTGCTAGTGAGGAGAGCGGGTTGGTTAACATCCGAGATAAGAGATTATGATTGGCTAATGCAGGGTCATATTTCATCGTAGCCAATCTGAGCCAGTGTTTAAACTTTTTACACATATAAGCCAGGACACGCGCGCCACACACAAACAGCAAACATTCGATGAAGCAGGAGAAATGGCGAGTCCGGATCAATCTGTTGAAAATTTGGCATTTTCAAGGTGGCAATATAAGCACTACTTCCAATTCATTGAGGTCAGGGGCAAAAACGTGAATGTCAAGTGTACATTATGTCCAGGACCAAGAGCGAAGACTTTATCAACATCCGTTTTGAGCAACTCCAATTTAATGAAGCATCTCACAACGACACACGCATCAACAAAGCTAGTGGCCAAAAAGACAGATACCCCCACCACATATGATAGCTCGTCATCCACTAGCAAAGAAGGACACGAAGCAAAGTCGTCCAGGCAGCAAAAGCTAGATATTTCTGCCCTACAACAAAAACCTATGACGCAGGCTGAAGTCAACCTTATGATAGCCAGGTATGTGGTTACAAATATGTTGCCATTATCGACGCTGGAGGATGATTCATTCAGAGCCATTATTACTAAAATACCTCAGAAAGGAGGGGCCTATACCTACACCTTGCACAAAGACGCTTGCTAAATACCTAGATGCTGACTACGCCAAAATGAACACAGAGCTTAAAAAGAGTTTTAAAGAGTTGGACTTTTTGTCTACAACTGCAGATATTTGGACTGCTCACAACCGCAGCTACCTCGGCATGACCGCCCACTGGATAGACGGTTCAAGGGCCGTCATACACATGACCACATTGCTACTGAACTGGACAATATCTACTCATCCTTTGCCATTTCTAACAAAATCATAGCTACTGTCACAGACAATGGTTCAAATTTTGTGAAGGCCTTCAAAGTTCAGGGTGATGACTAGGGAGGAGGATGATGATGATGTGACTTTTGTCGACCTTCATGATGCCTTACAAGACATGAATGTGGATGAGGATGTGGTAGAGGATGTTGTGACATTGCCACCACACCACAGATGTGCATCACACACAGAAAACCTTATTTCATGCTGTGATGTGGACAAGTGGTTACTCTCAAGGCCAGACATAAAATGTGTGTACAGAAGTGCTACCTCAAAATGCAACTTATTTTTAAAGTAACACAAATAGTTACTTTACCTGGTAACTAGTTACTTTTAGTATAGAGTAATTCAGTTACTATCTCAGTTAATTTTTGGAACAAGTAGTGAGTAACTATAAATAATTACATTTATAAAGTAACGTTCCCAACACTGTCAGTCAGTGCCGGACCTTTTCTATTTTTTTGTCTATATCTCACTTCAAAGTGCTAACATAATGCGATTTGCAAAGGCCAAAATATGCATATGTGAGGTTTTCAAAGGACATTTTCTCAAAATCGATAAAGTAAAATCACATGGATACTTGTGTGCAAGTAGTCGAGACAACAGTTAGTCATATCAGTCAGTGCTGGATATTATCTATAATTTTGTCTATAGCTCACTTCAAAGTGCTAACATTATGCAATTAGCAAGGGCCAAAATATGCATGTGTTTTTCAAAGGACATTTTTTCAAAATCTATACAGTAGAATCCCATGGTTACTTGTGTACAAGTAATCGGGACAACAATTAGTATAGTCATATCAGTTAGTGCCGGGACTTATGTATATTTTTGTCTATAGCTCAAACAAAATTGAAGTCTGTTGTCCTTTGTCAAGAAATCTATTAATTATCTGTATGACTTTATACATTTTAATGTTATTTTTTTCTATTTGAAAAGTGTCGGGCGTGGTTTGATGGCCCAGCTTTTCAGTGCGTTCACAGATCTCAGACTCTTTCAAATGACGTTAAATCTTAATAAACAACATGAAACTTTTCGGATTTGTTCTGTAAATTAATATATGCATCTATTATTTTTAGAGCTGTCAGTTAAACGCGTTATTAACGGCGTTAACGCAAACCAATTTTAACAGCGTTAATTTTTTTAACGCGAGATTAACGTAAATTATTATTTTAAAAAAAATAATAAAACATTTTTTTTTTTTTTGGGCTCAAAACAAAGAATCAGTAGCCTGACTGCTATGTTCAAGGCATATCTTTGTATGTTCATCGTTAAATTGCATTATAGGCTTTTTTTTGTACCGTCCTGTTTTAATCAGTATATGCCAATGTTGTTATCAATAAAAAAACAATTGCACAAGGCAAGCCGATGCACTTCTCCATGTTGATAAGAGCATTAAAATGAGAAAAATTTATGGGACAAAGAATTCAAGGGATATTTAGCATAGAAAAAAAAATATATGATTAATCGCGATTAATCGTGAGTTAACGATGGCATTAATGCGATTAATCGTGATTAAATATTTTAATCGCTTGACAGACCTAATTATTTTATTTTAAACATGTTTTTTTTTTTTTCTTGTTTTTTTTATGAGAGGTACGGGACCTGCCCAAATAAGTACCGGAACACAGGGAGGCCAAAATTAAGACATGCCGGATCTTGTTCCGGCAGGATCTGGCTCAAATTAACCACTGTTAAAGGCCCACTATGCAGGATTGGCTTCTTCGCTGTTTTCTTGGTTTGGCACACACTTTTCTCTGCACAGCGCCCCCTACAGCTTCATAGTAGATATTTTACAACACTGTCGTAACAACTCGTTGACGACCCTTCCCCATGCACTTCTACGCGAGCCATGTGCATTTTTTTTCAAAGAAGCCAGCGAGTGCGTGGAGGCATGTCCGAAGTAGATGTTCAAAAAGTGTAGACAAGGTTATACATTTTTTAAATGGTGTATTTGTATTGCAATAAACATAAATCCATCCTTTTTCATAGTTGACGGTGAGAATTTATATCCTAGATTATAATTGTTTTATCTTAGGTTGAACAGAACAATCATTGCAAGAGTTTTGGCCAACATAATAATCTAAATAAACAAGAACCTGGATTCGGGGATTCAGCCTGTATCTGGGGGACGAGAAAGACGAACAGCAAAAACCCATGGAAACAAAGGCGTTTCCATGGTTGCAACCAAGCAAGCTAGAAACATACAGGGCTCACAACAAAACGATCGAGAAAACACATTTCTACAGGGCTCACAACTAAATGGTTGAGCAAACACATTTGTACAGAGACTATCAACATCAAGAATGCCACGAAGACAAAGTTCAACCAAGGGTACTTGCAATTTCAAAAGCAACACGGCCAAGTCGGCGTCTGATTTGCAGTCTTCTTTTTCTTTCAGTTCATGCTATTCCTGAAAAGCTTGCCCAACGTTTACTCGTGTCTGGCCTCTCTGTCGGTCAGTCTCCCTTTTCTCTTCTTCTGTTCCTCCGACATTGGGTTTCGCTGTCTCTTTTTAGTCGGCTGATCTATGATGAATGTAACAATTCGTTAGTTACTTGTGTTTATATCGAGCCGGTTCCGTGTTTGGGGTCTGTGCCGTAAAGCAATTTGTTACTTTGCGAGACCCGAGACTCCTGCGAGAGTGGGCGGCGGGTCGCCGGCAGAAACATATTCCCTTTCTCCGCCAAGATGCGCAAGGGGGAGTCGAAACAACGAACAATCGAACAAAAATGTATAATAGAACCATCGCAATGACTCATAGCCTGTTATATTAAGGTAAATCAAGCCAAAAAAGTTTCATAGTTCCCCTTTCACTCGTGTCTGGACTCTTTTCTGGTCCATTCTTCTTTGTTCCACCGACAGTCGCCTCTTGAGTCCCTTATCAGTCGATTGATCCATGATGAATGCAACAATTGCCTCGCACCTGGCTGTTTATATCTAGCCGGTGCCATGTTTGGGGGTGTGTCTATGCCGTAAAGCATTTTCGAAACTACAATCTGACTACATTTTCGAGGCGCGATTGGATACTTCCGCTGCGTCACATCCGGATTGTGTCGGTCCGAACAGAGCAAGTTGCATATGCGCTTTTTCCTTGGAGAAGCGACAAGGCGCAATGACACACCCACCAAACGACCCAGAACTGGTTGCAGAACCATCAGAATAACTCTCAACCTGCATAATTAATGTAATTTTGGCTAAAAAAGTTGAATAGTGGGCCTTTAATAGGAGGTAGTGCTTGTTGGCGTGTTTCTGCAACAATGCAAAGTCCAGGTCACAGTTATGGACAGAGGCATTATGTCAAAGAGGGCATAGGGAGTGGGAGGCAGGTTGTCCATTTAGCAGCCTGACTGCGGCTCTGATGGACCTATATCTCCTCCCAGAGGCCAGTGGTTGGAAGAAGTGGTGTCCTTCGGAAAGAACACAGATCAAGTGAAAACCGTTAGCCTGAAAAACTGGATGGTCATCGCAATAGTCCTGGATGAAGGAGTATATGGAATCGGCCCATAAGCTACTCAAAAAAGAATATTTCTGCAAATACAAAAACAGAACATTAAAATATATAAAGTCATGCAGATAATTAATAGATTTCTTGACAAAGGACAACAGACTTCAATTGGTTTGACATATGATCTGTGAGAAACACACTAAAACTAGAACTCAGACCAGGCATTTATAAGTTTTTGCAAAAATGATGGCTGATGAAGATAAACAGACGGAACAGACGGAACCATGTGATTTTACTGTATAGATTTTGAATAAATGTCCTTTGAAAACCTCACATATGCATATTTTGGCCTTTGCAAATTGCAGTATGTTAGCACTTTGAAGTGAGCTATAGACAAAATAATAGATAGGTTCCGGTGTTGTGTCGAGATCTGTTTCCCCGTCGAGATGCGTTTCTTCTAGTCCCCGCCCCCGTCCGAAATTACCCGAAGGAAGCGCGCGTACACAAAAAGCTCGCCCACGAGCTGCTGTGCTCGTACCACATAGGCACTTTGGAGAGAGCTAAGGTTCAAAACTGACTTTTTTTAGAGGGTTTTATCTGAAGATGTTGTATTGTCGATTTCTATCAATAAAAAATATTATTTTTGTGAGAGACTTTTCATTTTAAATGTTATGGACTTTTGGAAGGAAGTGTGCTCATTCATAATACTGTCAGATACTGTTCCCCCTCTGTTCCATAGGAAAGGAGGCTCACACATCTTTCAAATTCATACTGCTAACTTCTTTCCCCACAACAGATAAGTCCTGTGATTTTCATGCTGATATCACTAAATTTGACCATTTAGAACAGGGGGAACGCATCCTGACAGCTTAGAATATTACTGTCAAATACTGTTCCCCTTCTGTTCCATAGGAAAGGAGGCTCACACATCTTTCAATTCATACTGCTGACTTCTTTCCCCACAACAGATAAGTCCTGTGATTTTCAGGTTGATATCATTCAATTTGACCATTTAGAACAGGGGGAACGCATCCTGACAGCTTGGAATAATACTGTCAGGATGCGTTCCCCCTCTGTTCCATAGGAAAGGAGGCTCACACATCTTTCAAATTCATACTGCTGACTTATTTCCCCACAACAGATAGGTTCTGTGATTTTCAGGCTGATATCATTCAATTTGACCATTTAGAACAGGGGGAACGCATCCTGACAGCTTGGAATATTACTGTCAGATAATGACTGTCAGGATGCGTTCCCCCTGTTCTAAATGGTCTAGACTTTGTATTAGGGAATGTGTGCCGCGTCAACGGGGTTTAAATTAACGTCATAACTTCCGGGTAAACCGGAAGTGACCCCGAGTTTTTGTAATTATGTTTATTGCAGTTTTTGTATATTTTGGCTACGCCAAAATCTAGCAATAATATAAAGGTCCAGTATGCTTAAGTTCGAATTGATGTTTTTGTGACTCTCAAGCCCATTCAGTTTGTTTAGTGAAAAGTATTTTTCTTTTTGTTGATTTTCGTTTTATTTTTATTGCCTTATGGGCCTTAAATTGGGAAAATAAAAGATCCCATCTTTTTCCAAACTTCTCGTCGGCTCCTGAGTGATTTTCCACCTAGTTCAAGACGCTCCAACGCATCTACCACTGACAGGGTGTCACATTATTGCATGTTTAATTCACGGATATAGAATTTTGGTTAAAAGTTACTGAATCGAATTGCGGTTTACAGAATCGAATCGAATAGTTCCAAAAAAAAATAATTGTCCTTGAATCGAATCGCCAACTACTGAATCGTTAATCGAATCGAATCGTCTGAAGCCAAAGATTCACACCCCTAGAAATGATACATGACCCCCTACACCGAATTCTGCATCCCAGCGAAAAATGTGACCCCAGGGGGCGCTGTTGCATATTTTCTGCAACATGCGCGAGTTTGAAGCGTAGACAGGCATGACTAAAACATAAATAAGCACCTCGGGGGGGCGCCTCGGGGGGCGCCTTTTTCGCCGAGGCGAAAAAATGGGTATTTTTTCTTGAGTTCGTCCGTGAACTTACATTTACGTTTAGGCATGGCTGCAGATGTAATGTGCTGTTGTAAACAGAGTGGAAGCGGCAAGGTGCTCAATGTTGCCAGATTGGAAATGGCAAAGTAACGTACCAAAGGCTCAAAATGGTCGTATTTGGAGGATAATTATCGTGGCTCTGGCAACCCTGAGATCGGTCGCCCAATGACAGACTCTCTCTACAGTCAGCTCGCGCAAGAAGGTGGAACGTAAGGGAGATACCATTTCCAGAACTTGGAAGGCCGTGATAACCATAGACATATACAATGGTAATAACTAGTAGGTTATGTGAAAGACCCAGAAACACAAATATGCGACGAGGCAAAAACAAATATGCGACGAGATAATGTCCGAAAACCGGACATTATCATAAATTAATTTTAAAAAAACGGACGCCCCGGACGGGACGTAAAAAGTGGACATGTCCGGGGAAAAGAGGACGTTTGGTCAGCCTAGAGATCATTTGGTTATATGATTATAGTTTGTTCATTAAGAGCCACCGGAGCCAGCGTACTGTGTGGCCTCATCCAATCAGAATGCCCGGCGGGCTAGTTCCCCTGTAGTTCACCTGTTTGTATCGCAGTTTATTGAACGCTTAAATGCAGTCGTTTAAACTCGGTGTGATCCTTGACTCATATCAACCAGTGAGAACATTTAAGGAAAGGAGGCTCACACATCTTTCAATTCATACTGCTGACTTCTTTCCCCACAACAGATAAGTCCTGTGATTTTCAGGTTGATATCATTCAATTTGACCATTTAGAACAGGGGGAACGCATCCTGACAGCTTGGAATAATACTGTCAGGATGCGTTCCCCCTCTGTTCCATAGGAAAGGAGGCTCACACATCTTTCAAATTCATACTGCTGACTTATTTCCCCACAACAGATAGGTTCTGTGATTTTCAGGCTGATATCATTCAATTTGACCATTTAGAACAGGGGGAACGCATCCTGACAGCTTGGAATATTACTGTCAGATAATGACTGTCAGGATGCGTTCCCCCTGTTCTAAATGGTCTAGACTTTGTATTAGGGAATGTGTGCCGCGTCAACGGGGTTTAAATTAACGTCATAACTTCCGGGTAAACCGGAAGTGACCCCGAGTTTTTGTAATTATGTTTATTGCAGTTTTTGTATATTTTGGCTACGCCAAAATCTAGCAATAATATAAAGGTCCAGTATGCTTAAGTTCGAATTGATGTTTTTGTGACTCTCAAGCCCATTCAGTTTGTTTAGTGAAAAGTATTTTTCTTTTTGTTGATTTTCGTTTTATTTTTATTGCCTTATGGGCCTTAAATTGGGAAAATAAAAGATCCCATCTTTTTCCAAACTTCTCGTCGGCTCCTGAGTGATTTTCCACCTAGTTCAAGACGCTCCAACGCATCTACCACTGACAGGGTGTCACATTATTGCATGTTTAATTCACGGATATAGAATTTTGGTTAAAAGTTACTGAATCGAATTGCGGTTTACAGAATCGAATCGAATAGTTCCAAAAAAAAATAATTGTCCTTGAATCGAATCGCCAACTACTGAATCGTTAATCGAATCGAATCGTCTGAAGCCAAAGATTCACACCCCTAGAAATGATACATGACCCCCTACACCGAATTCTGCATCCCAGCGAAAAATGTGACCCCAGGGGGCGCTGTTGCATATTTTCTGCAACATGCGCGAGTTTGAAGCGTAGACAGGCATGACTAAAACATAAATAAGCACCTCGGGGGGGCGCCTCGGGGGGCGCCTTTTTCGCCGAGGCGAAAAAATGGGTATTTTTTCTTGAGTTCGTCCGTGAACTTACATTTACGTTTAGGCATGGCTGCAGATGTAATGTGCTGTTGTAAACAGAGTGGAAGCGGCAAGGTGCTCAATGTTGCCAGATTGGAAATGGCAAAGTAACGTACCAAAGGCTCAAAATGGTCGTATTTGGAGGATAATTATCGTGGCTCTGGCAACCCTGAGATCGGTCGCCCAATGACAGACTCTCTCTACAGTCAGCTCGCGCAAGAAGGTGGAACGTAAGGGAGATACCATTTCCAGAACTTGGAAGGCCGTGATAACCATAGACATATACAATGGTAATAACTAGTAGGTTATGTGAAAGACCCAGAAACACAAATATGCGACGAGGCAAAAACAAATATGCGACGAGATAATGTCCGAAAACCGGACATTATCATAAATTAATTTTAAAAAAACGGACGCCCCGGACGGGACGTAAAAAGTGGACATGTCCGGGGAAAAGAGGACGTTTGGTCAGCCTAGAGATCATTTGGTTATATGATTATAGTTTGTTCATTAAGAGCCACCGGAGCCAGCGTACTGTGTGGCCTCATCCAATCAGAATGCCCGGCGGGCTAGTTCCCCTGTAGTTCACCTGTTTGTATCGCAGTTTATTGAACGCTTAAATGCAGTCGTTTAAACTCGGTGTGATCCTTGACTCATATCAACCAGTGAGAACATTCTACATATGGCAACTTTCTTTTTTTTTTACAGTAACGCAAATAGTTACTTTCCTGGTAACTAGTAACTTTTATTATAGAGTAATTCAGTTACTAACTCAGTTACTTTTTTGAACAAGTAGTGAGTGACTATAACTAATTACTTTTTTAAAGTAACGTTCTCAACACTGCCCGGCACTGACTGATATGACCATATTAACCGTTGTACTGACTACTTGTACAGAAGGAACCATGTGATTTTTATGTAGTTTCGGAAAAAATGTCCATTGAAAACCTCACGTGCATAGCCTACTTGATCCTTTGAACACCCTTGTTTGTTTTGGTAGTTTTCACGCCGATCTGGTAGCGATCGCAGCGATCCACACAAACGTAGGTGAAGGCTTTTATATTGAAAACGTTGCGAGATACCACACAAAGGCTGTTTAGAGTAGAAGCGCACGAAGATTTGTGTGACGGCTTTCTTGACGCGGATGAACGAATGACGGCTGACTTGACTAACCTTCCTCCAGGGAGATCCGGGTGTGTCGCATTAGTCAATGACCTCGTCCGCACTAAGATTTGTTCATGTGATAGAGAATTAGATGGAAAGAGAAGATAGATGATGTAGAATAATATCATAATATCATTCATCGTTTTGAGCTGTTCACAAAAGCTTGCTGTTGGAACCGCATGACGCAATATTGCGCCACCGCGCCGCACCACACAGGCGCGTTTCCTCCGCGTCAGCAGAAACGAAGAGACCGCGCGGCCGTCCGGGAGGACAGCGCCCTGTCCCTCCGATCACAGCACCCACTCCCCGCAGCAGGGGGAGCGACAAGTGATTGAACAACAGTTACGTAATGATGCTGAGGATATGAACTATGGCCATATGACCATTCTATGCACATCTTTATCTCGCTCGTGTGGGGCCAGATTATACTGTTTGACGAGTCTTGCGCAGCGTGTCGGCTGTTAGAGGGGGGAACCCCCCCCCCCCCCGGGATGTGTGACAGGTTGTTAGAGACCATTTCCCCTACAATGATTAGCCCACCTCGACCTCGGACCCTCCCCTCATGTACAGTCGAATTGTCAGTGTTGTGGCTGGCCACCTCCTCCTCCTCCTCCTCCTCCTCCTCCATCATCGCTCGGCGGTATTTAAAAGGGACCTGCTGCGGATCCACGAGTGGCCGTGGACTTCACAATCTGCGACTACTAATTTAGCTCAATTATATTGAAGCTCCCTTGGTGTTCAATCCATATACATTCAACAACAAAAAAAGAAACATGGACAAAGGTATGTTCAAATCATTCCACCAAAGTTTTTAGAAACGTTTCGAAGTGACTCGTTCAGCGTTACTGAATGGTGACTTGTTTGCACGGTTTAATTCAGGCGCGAATGACGAAAGGCTTCTAGCATATGTCATCGATGTCACTGGCATCACTGTCATCTTTCACTCATGTCTGGGAACTAACTGTTGCATAGAATCTAATCGGATGTCAAACAACAGCAGAACAGGTTGGCTGTTCTGATACAACAAATTACATATTAAATATTTAACTATTGTGACATGGGGGGAATAATTGATGTCACAAATTTCTATCAGAATATTTGATGAGATGATAGCCTATGTAGGCTATCCAACTTTACTTAATGCATAAACCTGTATAATAGGAACATAACCAAAAGTTTTGAAATCCATCTGCTGCTGTCATACAGAACCACTGAAACACAATCGCAGTTGTGTTAATTGTCCTTTTACTAGGACAATCTGCTTCGCCATGTGGTTTACTTGCACTTTATAAAACAATTGACAAACTCGTATTATGAAAGTTTGACTGAAGTTGCTTTACAGGGATTATTAAATAATAAAATAAAAACTTATCTAGCGAGGAAAACTGCCCTTACACAAGAATGGAGGAGAAATGCAGTCCATAATACCACCCTATGTTTTGGATGTAGAAATAATTTGCTATTCTGTGTTCCAGACATAATTCCCACAAGATTTGTTCCTTTAAGAATTTCAGGTTCAAGGTTAAGCTGCTGAACACAATGGGCAGCTGTTCTCCATAAAATCTAGAATAAATAATCCATTATCTTAATTAAAATTCAAACACTTCTGTAAAAAACAGAAGGGTACATTAAGTGAACATTATCATTAGTTAATGCAGTAATAATAATTATGACATAGTATTGCATAGGTATTGATAGGGTTAGTGGGTTAATGGTTATAGGATTGGAGATGTGTGCAACCAGAGTAACTTTAACTAACTTGAACTTTTAACATGAAGTAAAACCCAATGGTGTTCAGTTAACATGAACACCATTAGTTAACATGAAAAACATTAATAAATTATTACTAGACCATAAGTTAACTGAGAATGAACTGTCAATTAATGCTGAGAACTGCATTCAATAATGTTAATGAAATTTTAAATAATGCCCCCTTATTTTTAAGTGTTACCAATAACTACTAGACATAATACCACTTTCAGGGATGACTCATCGCATGACTCAATTCAGAAATATGATAGTCATGATGACAAAGGATCAAAGGGAAAACCCAAATAAACTGAAACCTATAGTATTGAAGGCTTTAATCGGCTCTATGGGGGAATCATACCTCATTTAACGTCTTCGGGTCCACATTTCATGTTTACATTTTTATCGTTATTCTATAACACTCAATAACACACCTACAATGCAATGCAGTATAGACTTGCAATATTATTATTAAGTTAATCAAGCCCTTATTGTAATAAGATAAGTCAAAAGGTTATTCAACTTTAATTAAGGTAATAACAGAGTATCAGTATATCATCAGAGGAAACAATTATTCATTTGCCAACAAACCTGATTTGTCAAATATTCATAATTATTATTGTTTTAAAGACCAGTCTTGGTTTAAAATAACTGCATTGTCTATGCAGATTTAAGCAACGCTAAAGATAGCCGATGGCACGGATTGCTGAAAAAAAATATTGATTCCTTGCTTTACCAACATGAAGGACCTGCCAGCAGGCTGAGGTGATACATGACCTCAAAGCAAATGCAGGAACAATCCTGCCACCGACGACGACACAATCCAACCAATATTCATTAGGAAGTTATTAGCATGCAAAACCCGTAGAAACCCTATTGGCCGACCCGAGGCTTACCGTTGCATGCTACCAATACCAGCAGGTCGAGACTCGAGGCTAGTGAATGAGTCAGAAGATACAACCTTCAGAGCTCCACTGTCTCAGGCTACAGTCGGTGTGGCGTGCAGCAGGAGATGACAGAGGAGTGCCTTTCTGTGTACCTCCCCCTGCAGGCCGCAGCAGCATGGTGCAGTTCTGGAAGGAGCACTCCAGGAAGGCCACGGTGGAGGAGATGATGCTGGACTCCCACGCCATGGAGCTCACCAAGCAGGAGCTGCCAGAGGTCCTCTCCCTACTGCCCAGCCTGGCCGGCCAACGGGTGCTCGAGCTGGGTGCTGGCATCGGGTCAGTGGAACACGGTCGCAGACATGGGGCTATGTCTCTGATGTGTGTCTGTGGCTGTGTGCGTGTACGTGTATGTGTGTGTGTGTGTGTGTGTATGTGCGTATGCATGTGTCCTTGTGCGTGTGTGTGTGCTTGTGCGTGTGTGCGCTTGCACACACACGCACACACACAGATTGTCACGGCTCAAAAGAGTACAGGAAACCACAATAGACAAAGGGATCTTGAGTAGGGACATAGTCTCTAGGGAGGTGAAGATGTCTCCTTACATGGTCGTAAAGCAGAAAAAAATCCTATTATGGCAGACAAAATCATGTCATGGTGAAATCACATAACAGATGCCAAAATACCAGAAGAAGAGACACAGTCGGGAGGTATCTCATGTCTAACTCAAAACTCAGCTCACGACTGTGAAATCAAATGAAATGTGTGTGGCAGGATAGCAGAACCCAGTTAGACCCTAGATAGAGCTCTTCTAAGCCTGAGATGAGTTGTATCAGCCTGGAGCCTTGAAATCTGATATTGACACTATATTTGTGAGACTCTAACACACACACACACACACACACACACACACACACACACACACACACACACACACACACACACACACACACACTCACAGGCTAACCCTCCCCTCCTGTGCCCCCAGGCGGTTCACAAGCCACCTGCTTGCCAGCGCTGCCCACGTGACGGCGGTCGACTTCATGGAGAACTTCGTTGAGAAGAACAGACAAGACAATGGTCACCATAGCAACGCTTCTTTCCTCCAAGCCGATGTCACCAAACTTGAGTTCCCCTTAAACAGGTAAGGTGATGTCTGGAACACTTGATGGCGGGCTAATGATTCAACAACCGTCACAAATTCAGGAAAGAATTGCACAGCAATAGGAATTCTCACAATATCTGTTTGCACAATTTTGCTATATATATATATATATATATATATATATATGTCAATTTATTGCAATTAAATGTTTTGTAAATGTGTATAGGTATGTGTATGACTTTGTAAGGAGTGGTATCCATATTGTCTCAACTGACCGCCCGACCCGGGCCGTCTCCAACAGCTACAGCGTGATCTTCTCCAACTGGCTGCTCATGTACCTGTCTGACGAGGAGCTGGGCCTTCTGGTGGAGAAGATGCTGGGCTGGCTGGCTCCTGGAGGCCTCCTCTTCTTTAGGGAGTCCTGCAACCACCAGTCAGGTACCAGGCCTGAGGATGCACAAGCACAACACAGGGCCACACCGTCACCTCACTAGCCTGAAGCCAGACATCACACTCGGCCTGTTGAGACAATTCAGATTCTTGAGTCCTTAATTTAAAGAGCAAGCTCCTACTCAGATTAAACTACAGCAACAGCACCACCTCTGGTGAGGAACTGGCTGTTGCAGATCTTTGTTTAGTCTTACACTGCTACAGTTTAGAAGTACAGTATAGAGAGTCAAGTGCAATTCAGTTGCATCTATTCAAAGGTGCTCCCCCTCTCCCCAGGCGACTGTAAGAGGGAATTCAACCCCACAAACTACCGGAGCCAGGGTCAGTACAGCCACCTGGTAACGTCAGCGCACTGGACCCAGACCGAGGGGGGCCAGAAGTTTGGTTTCGACATTATTCTGACCAAGAAAGTTCAGACCTACGTTAAGGTATAGCTGATGAGCTGATTATGAAAATGATTTCAGATTGGATGAGATTATCCCCAGAGCTACAGCAGCCTGGTCCAGGTCAAGAGATCATTGAGTTCATTCATCCATACACTGTGTACACTAGGATATACACAGTTCTGTAACTCTAACAAACTCAATTAGCGTCCCCCTTCACCCCCATGTGCTCCTCCTCCTCCTCCACATCCCCCCCTCATCCTCCTGCTCCTGCTCTTCCTCCTTCTCCTGCTCCTCCTCTTCCTCCTCCTACTCCTTCTCTTGCCTTCCTCCCAATGGTTCAGATGAAGAAGAACCAGAACCAGATCTGCTGGCTGCTGGAGAAGGTTCCCCGTCCCCAGGTCACCCCCAGCGGGTTCCTCACCTTCCAGCAGTTCCTGGATAACAAGCAGTACACCCGGCGGGGCATCCTGCGCTACGAGAAGATGTTTGGGGCCGGCTTCGTCAGCACAGGAGGCCTTAGCACCACCAAGGTTCCCTTAACCAGATCAACACGCTGACACCCAGGGGTGATGTGATCGTTACACAACCACAAAAAGTCTAGTCAGTGTCAAAGTCAAAGTCAACTTTAGGATATTGATACAAAAGGATACAATTTGATAAAATATTAAGTTATATTTACAATAAATTAATTCTAAAAATTGCAAAAGATAAGGCAAAACAAAACGATAAAAATGTAAATAAATTGAAATGTGCACTATGAGGACTTAGAGAGCCAAGCCCACACCCATAGAACTCTAAAGGTTGTGGTGCTGTAGAAGACGCCGATGTTCGAGTACAATTTAGTCACTACGATGCCGGGGCTTTTGGTTCAATAATGCGGTCGTGGTGAGATGAGACGCAATCATTCACTCTGCGGTTAAAGTCCAATCAGGCGCTTGGATTTGGAGTGCCTCAAGGTTTAATGGTTTCATTAAACAAGTATGAGTTGCAGAAACATTATTACAACGGTAGCAACATTTCCTTATGTGTAGTAAAACCCAGTGAACTGACTGAAGAATGAAAACGAAAAGGATAGTCAAGCCTTAGCAAAGCAACGATCACAATGCACGAAGAGAGTGGGAGTCATCACCGAAACTAAAAACAGTAAAATGCAAATCCTCCTGAAAAATTACAATCACACAAGCTGTGTGTGCCCTTCAGTAGAATATATAGACATATGCATACGCATGACAGCAGACTCATCCAACAAACCTTTTAGGGCCGCTCTGAGGGCCGAGAGGGCCCTTACGGCTCCCCTCTGGTGAAACCTGTTCAACAATAATGATCTGGTTAATGAGGATCTACCTGCAAGAATCTGTTTCCCCGCGTCTCAATTAATGTCGGGCAAGATTTCAGCACATAATATCTCCTGAAACTGCTCCTGCTGGATTAGGAATTCAACGTTTCTCCCTCTGTTCTTACAGGAGTTCGTGGACCTGTTGAACTTGAAACCGGGCCAGAAGGTTCTGGACGTTGGCTGTGGCATCGGTGGAGGAAACTTCTACATGGCCAAGGTACGCCGCCCAGTGTTGGGGCAACTCCTTTAGGAGATATGGCGACTAGGACAGATGAGACTTCTAAATGCAAAAAAGCACCCACTAGTTGAGTAGTATAGCAAACAATTTGCAGTTTGTATACATGTTTCCCAAGGTTACCTAGAGACCAGAGGCCCGGCAGTGCTGCCAATATTTGCAAACTCTGTTAGTTGGTGGTCGACAGTTAGGACCTTCAGAAATCAATAGCAGTTGTGACAAGCAGGTCATCCGGGAAAAACAAAGTTAATAGCACAACATCATACGCTCCAAGATTTATGAATTTAACTATGAATGCATTTGTCATTATTTATATTATTTTCAGCTAGGTTTATTGTGAAACAAAAAAGTTATTCTCCAGTTGGATATTTTTGCTTGTGAGCAAGGGCTTCAACCATACACCCTTATTGCTTATTTACTGCATGCTATTTGTCATTCTTTTAGACTCTATCATCACCATTTATCCTCTCTTATAGGATCAATGGATTACTTCCACATATTTCAAGTCTAGTCAAACGTATTTTGTGGATAAATATGAGAATAACAAAAGCTGAAATGAGTAGTCTGACGGTTAAGATCATTGTGTGTTTGGTGTTCAGACATTTGGAGTGGAGGTGCTAGGACTGGACCTGTCTGAGAACATGGTGGAGATCGCCATGGAGAGGGCGATCGATGAGAAGCTGCCCATGGTAAGTCATGCTATTCTCAGAGGTAAATGGAGGACATTATTTACACTGCATACACCACATCCACCACCTATTATCATGAACAACCAGTATGTCACACTCACCTTATATCGAATACATACAAAGACCACCACAGTAAACCAAAAAACTGGATTGGTGTCTCCTCATATATTTTATTTCTACATTATCAACAAGGCTATTTCAACATAATGTAATCATTCTACTTTGTCCAATCCCTAACTTGAAAATATGTGATACAATGAGTTAAACATTGATTAATTACAGTAGTTGTATGCTCAGGGTGTAAAGTGAATCTATGATTGATTCATGGCT
The DNA here is from genome assembly GCF_026213295.1 of Gadus chalcogrammus. Taxonomy (NCBI): domain Eukaryota; kingdom Metazoa; phylum Chordata; class Actinopteri; order Gadiformes; family Gadidae; genus Gadus; species Gadus chalcogrammus. Next base: position 6,437,909 of record NC_079421.1, on the reverse strand, counting down.
CTGTGGAATTGTTTAGGGTTTGGTTAACCGTAACTTCATGGTTGTTCCCTTGAACTCTATGACTCAAGTATAAGTCTCAGACCAAAGGGCCAACCACAAAACCACAAGTCGGCTGGGGACGTCAATATGCAACGTCAACTAAATAAGACTATTAGGTTCAGACTACGCCGGTTGTATATATATGTTCTAGAAGTAACATTATCTCTGTCTCACACTATCACCATATCAAACATTTTTACATTTACATTTAGGGGCTTTTTGCTGACGCTTTTATCCAAAGCGACTTACAACCATACCCCGCAGGGTGACAGCCAGCTCGTCGGGAGCAGCCAGGGTGAGGTGTCTTGCTCTGGGACACCTCGACACTCAGCTAGGAGGAGCCAGGGATCGGACTAGCAACCTTCCGGTTACCAGTCAACCCGCTCTACCTCCTGAGCTACGAGCGCCCGACCCTCTCCTCCCTAACCCCGGATGACCCCTCACTAACCCCAGCTGACCCCTCCCCTCCAGGTGACCTTCGAGGTGGCTGACGCTACCAAGCGCTCCTTTGAGGAGGGCTCCTTCGACGTCATCTACAGCCGGGACACCATCCTCCACATCGACGACAAGCTGGCGCTCTTCAAGCGCTTCCACGTGAGTCCCAGGCCCGCCCCCCCCACACGCCCCCCGCTCTCTGAAGGAGTCTGAAACCTTCTGCTGTCGTATGAGCAGGGGATACCTCTGGGGGCTGCTCCTTAATCGTCCTCAGACCATAGCCAATGGGTTCCCTGATCGTCCTCAGACCATAGCCAATGGGTTCCCTGATCGTCCTCAGACCATAGCCAATGGGTTCCACGATGGTTGCTCTCCACGCAAACTGTTTACACAACTAATGCCCGCTTAAACATGATTGGTCCAAGATTCTAATGCTACAAACCAGAGCGCTTCTGATGCTAAAATCCTTTGGTACAGATCTGCCTTCATGTGCAGACATCTGTTTATGGAGATAAGATAACTATCCGCCTGCCCTTAACCTTAGCGCACTAGTGTTTTATCAAGTTTCCAGTAGTGTCCCCAATGCGCCAACAAGCCCTCCATTCGTTACTCTCATCACACCCTCATGATTCCTCGTTGTCCAGTCGTGGCTGAGGCCCGGAGGCCAGCTGCTGATCAGCGACTACTGCTGTGGGGAGAAGCCCTGGACCCCCACCTTCCAGGACTACGTCCAGCAGAGGGGCTACGTCCTCTACACCCCCCAGCAGTACGGCCAGGTAGACCCCCGGCTGGACGTACAGCTGTCCATTGCTCTGTGGTACCAGGGGGAAATAGTTTCTGCTGCAACAAAAGCTTTGCTCAAAAACAAAAGACAATATATACATAAGTAAATATAAATATTATTGAACACGCATAAACACGAAAGGTATATCAATATAAATATAATCATAAATGTGCATGTGTTAATTATATTTTATTGGTAAATAAATCAATTGTGCATTTAAAATTGCATTTTCACACAACACATACAGTGTTACATATAAATCTGACTTTATAATATTCTCCAACTAACAGTCCAATAATCCCAGAATGGCGTTTCCGAATTGGACTGCAGTCTAACTGTGTGACTGTGTGTCCATCCTGCTCCGCAGTTCATTGAGGAGGCTGGTTTCTCCAGCGTGCGCGCGGAGGACAGGACTGCCCAGTTCATACAAGTCATCCAGACAGAGCTGGAGAGAGCAGTGGCCATCAAAGAAGAGTACATCGCGGTAGGTCACACCTGCCAGAGGGAGGGCACACACACACACACACACACACACACACACACACACACACACACACACACACACACACACACACAAACACACACACACACACACACACACACACACACACACACACACACACACACACATAGAGTGAGAGAGAAACTCATCACATTATAACTCAATACTGCATAAATGGATGGATGGATGGTTGAATAGATGGATGATTCCATTCAATTCTATATACTTGTAATTGTCCCATGTGGACTCTGGCTCGTGCTGCAGTTGAAATACATCAGTGATGGAGGATGAATCGATGGCTGGATGAGGGCTAGATGAGGGTTTCAACAGACGGTGCTCTGTGCAGGAGGTCTCGGAGGAGGACTACCTCGAGGTGGTCAGAGGCTGGAGTGACAAACTGAAGCGCTGCAACGTGGGCGACCAGCGCTGGGGTCTCTTCTACGCGACCAAATCCTGAGTCAGAGGCCGGAGGTGGAAGGAAGTGAACAGGAGAAGAGATGGGACACCTTGAGGCTCTACACCCGGGATCAGGGATGTGTGACGTGCCCTGGCCCATGTCCAGCAGTTCAGTCAACCATTCTGACACAGTATGCCGATGTTTGTTCTGTGAGACCCTGGATTACAGGGACGGGGTCAGGACGATCTCCAATTGCGTTTTCTGGGTCCTTGAGTTCATAGGAAGGTAAAAAAAAAAAAAACTCTCAGGATGTTTAAATTCATGACAAATAGTTTTCAGAATAAATTACTTTAAACCGATGCACGAATGTATTTCTTTGTGTATTTTATTTATTGTGCTGAATCAGATGGTGGTTTTAACTTTGGGTTAATTTTATTTGAAAGCTTATGTTCCCAACAGCAGGTCTTGCTTAAAGGAATGGATTCACACCCTGGGAAGGTTCTGGGACAAAAGGTCACCGTCTGCGTTGAGAGTCTACGCTCAATGTGTCACATGGCAATGATTACAACATATTATAGTTTTTCATTTACATTTACATTTAGGGCGTTAAGCAGACGCTTTCATCCAAAGCGACTTGCATACACACATTCACACACCGACGGCGGAGTCAACCATGCAAGCCGACAGCCAGCTCGTCAGGAGCAGTCAGGGTGAGGTGTCTTGCTCAGGGACACCTCGACACTCAGTATCAGGAGTCGAGGATTGAACTAGCAACCTTCCGGTTAAAAGCCAACAAGCCAACCCGCTCTACCTCCTGAGCGTGCACACTTTTTATCTATCATAAGAAGTATTTTATTTCATACGTGTATGGCAATTTACCGCACCAAATAAAATCAACACCCAATAAACAGCATAACAGGGAGCTAGGGACACATGTATTACAATTGAAAAAGTAATATTTATTTAATGTATCCTGTATTAATAATTAATAATTAATAATAATAATTAATAATTCATTATATTTATATAGCGCTTTCCAATGACCCAAAGACGCTTACAGAAGGGGGGGACCTAACTCACCACCACCAGTGTGTAGCACCCACTTGGGTGATGCACGGCAGCCAATCTGCGCCAGAACGCTCACCACACACCAGCTTGAGGTGGAGAGTGAGGGAATTGATGAGTCAGCCAATTGTACAGGAGGATTATTAGGGGGCCAGATTGAATGAGCCTGGTTGGGCCAGGACACCGTGGAAACCCCTACTCTTTGCGATAAGTGTCCTGGGATCTTTTATGACCACAGTGAGTCAGGACCTCAGTTTTACGTCTCCTCCGAAGGACGGCACCTTCCACAGCACAGTGTCCCCATCACTGCACTGGGGCATCGGGATTGATGAGTGAAGGGGCCAGAGGGAAGAGTGCCACCTATTGGCCACCATATTATGTTGGTTTTCATATCTCTCTTTGTCTCTGCATTATTTGCACTTTGCTTTTCTGTTGTGCTTGTTGTTTTAGCAGCAGACTCATGATTTGGTATTATTTTATTTATTGTCAGTCTACACATGATTAACCATTATATTCCTTCACCTGCCTTTTGCTTGGAAAACACTCTTTTACTAGTATACTAGTAAAAGACTTCTCTTTGCTCAGTGTTTACTCAAATCTCTGCGTGGCTTCACTTCAGTCAAAGTCCAGAGTTGTGAAGGTGTTCATAACTCTAGGGATTCAACCCCCCTATTGTCAGTTCAAATGGGGAGCAAAACATTGGTGTAGTCTCTACAAATGTTACAAATATACCTTCTCTATCTCTATCTATATTTTAGTTTGAGACTACTTTGGTGCCTTTTCCCAACTTACCATTTTCCATATTCAGTTAAAGTTAAAGTCTGATAAATGTATCTTATAATAATTCAATGATAAATTAATCATATTAATTATTAATAAGAATTTTATAATGATTAGTTGCATTTTAGTGGAATCAGTATTATAAGTGTTATTATCATTAATTAATAAGTATGGAATATACAAACTAGATCTGACAAAAATATATTTTATTTTGAAGATACAGTATATTCTACTAATGTTGGGGTAAATATGCAGTTTCAATTGCCAGTCATAGTTTTGTGTATGGTGTTATTTTGAACCGTAAATGGATTCTTTGAAGCGAAATATTTGTAACCTAAACCCTTTCTAAACCGAGAGCTTATTTACTGGGAAAGGCCTGCAGTATCATCAAAAACCACAAGGGGGAATAAAAGCTTACTTTTTCCATCCCAAAACGACTTCCTTATATCCAATCTTAGAGTTTCAGACATTATTTCAATCATTATCGTGTTTGTCTATCTATCTATCTATCTATCTATCTATCTATCTATCTATCTATCTATCTATCTATCTATCTATCTATCTATCTATCTATCTATCTATCTATCTATCTATCTATCTATCTATCTATCTATCCATCGATTGATCCGTCTGCTTTTCTGTCTGTCTGTCACTCTGTCGGTCTGTATTTTTGTCTTTCTATCTGTCTGTCTGTCTTTCTGTGTTTCTTGTCGTCTGTCTGTCTGTCTGTCTGTCTGTCTGTCTGTCTGTCTGTCTGTCTGTCTGTCTGTCTGTCTGTCTGTCTGTCTGTCTGTCTGTCTGTCTGTCTGTCTAGCAGGAAAAAGGAAATAACTGATTTCCATGGTTATTATACATATTATATATTATTATGTCTCGCTGTGTTTCCACGGGGTCGAGCTGATAATTATAATTTCGGTTTAACCTATATAAAAAGGAAATCTGAGTAGCCTCTCCCTTTTTCGCAATAATTTTTTCTCAATGACCAATGACCACATGTCGGGACTCGGGGGTTTCGGTTTATGAGGGCCCGGGGGAACCACATGCTCCACCAGATGTCACACAGGTTGTGTGTGTGTGTGTGTGTGTGTGTGTGTGTGTGTGTGTGTGTGTGTGTGTGTGTGTGTGTGTGTGTGTGTGTGTGTGTGTGTGTGTGTGTGTGTGTGTGTGTGTGTGTGTGTGTGTGTGTGTGTGTGTGTGTGTGTGTGTGTGTGTGTGTGCGTTGGTGGGGCAATTGCGTCGATGGGACGTCGAAATGCATGATAGTTTGTCTGGCTGGTTTTACAAACGCGTGCACTAACGGCGCGCGCCCACGTCGTCCTTTTAAATATCGGTGCGCGAGGGAGCAGCAGCCCATAGACCACCTGTGTGAGCTGTTATCGCGATGAGAGCACTGCTGCTGATGGGGCTGCCGCTGCTTTGCGCGCTGGCGCAGCCGTTGCTCTCCCCGATGGTGCCTACACCGCCTCCGCCGACCACGCGGCACTTCTACATCGCGGCCGTGGAGATCGGCTGGGACTACGTGTTCACGGACGGCACCGAATCCGCGTCTGAACAAAGGTACATTTGTTTAAATGTTGCTCTGTATGGCGTGTTTTAATTCTATTATTATCATCAGACTTTTGATTATTAAAAAAATAATGTATTATGGGCATTTGATTGTTGATTTGTATCATGATTTTCTTCCGGCTGATTTATTTGTTGCATTATTTAATGTATTT
>NC_079421.1:6419689-6427189 GCF_026213295.1 Gadus chalcogrammus | reverse complement strand
TAGCCCTTAGCCCTACTCCTCGTAGGGTGGGGCTGTCCCAATAGTCATTTATTTAAAGGGTAGGGCTAAGGGGTAGTGCTGAGGGGTAGGGCTGAGGGGTAGGGCTAAGGGCTTGGGCCAAGGGGTGTAATGGGATGGGCCCCAAGTCTAATGTCAACAACTCTTCTATTGAACATACAACCAGATGAAAGTCATTGAGATTAACTAAGGGAACGACCTCCTGTCTCCATTTAAAATAGATAGAAGAGTTCAAGAATCGCCTTGTCAATCAAAAGATGCCTATGATGTTCTTTTCCAGATCATCTTCAAGAACATGGCGAGTCGGCCGTACAACATCTACCCAACGGGCCTGATCAGCGTCCAGCCACTGGACAGGACTCAGAACAGTAAGGTTACATCCACACACAGGACTCAAATGCCTGTTCCACTGTTCTGGGAAAATAGTGCTGTAACACTGAAATAACTTCTTCAAAATGATCATTGCATTTTAATCACCTCATCCTGCTGAGGAAATGAGCAGAGATGGATCAAAGAATGTTGATTTGATCTATTTTGATCGATTCATGTCAAGTCAATTTGTCATTGTATCGCCCTTAATGAGAGTTCCGGTCTCAAATGGCTTCACAGGCCACACTCCATGCCCTCTCCTAACCCTAGCTCTCCAAAGACAGGAGGAAGACACTTGCTTTGGCTAGCTTTGAAACCATCCGTCTCTATAACCTAGGGTTTTAAACCCTGTTGGGTTTTAGAGATAAAAAAAACCTGTAGGTTGCTGGTTGTGGAGTGTCGAGGTGTCCCTGAGCAAGACACCTCACCCTGACTGCTCTGGGCAGAGAGGTGTGGCGCCCCCTGTCTGTATAAGCTAGAGAAAGGATGACTCCCCAGGAGACTCGACTTCCTTTCCCTTCCTTTCCCTAAACCCTGTATCGTTGTACAGAGGAGGCGCAGGACCTGCGCTCCATGGGGGTCCCCCCCAACACCACCTTCAGCTACGTGTGGAAGCTGGGCCCGGACAGCGGCCCCCTGGAGGGGGACCCCCAGTGCCTGACCCAGCTGTATCAGAGCACCGTGCACCCTGAGAGGGACCTGGCCTCGGGGCTGGTGGGCACCTTGCTCATCTGCAAGTACGAGGCCATCGACCACGTGGGACGCCTGGTGAGAGCCCCCCCCCCCCTAGGAACAGACTCTGAGGGGGTAGAAGGCGGTCTAATTGTTGGTCACTCGTGGTCGATTACATTAAACTTCATAGTCATTGGGCAGCAAAAGTAGAGAACAACAAAATGCAGTAAGCATCCAACAGAATGTGCACGTATGTTTACATATCGCGGTTGGGGTGGGAGTGCGTGTCTTGTGCCTTGTTCGAGAGCGCCTTAACTTCCTGAGAGGTATAGGTCATGTTTTAGTCATTTAAGTTCTGCTGAAATCATATGGTTTAACTTATTTTTTGTTTAATTTCATAAAATGCTATAATAAATAAAGTTCATCTATTCCCGTTGGTTTAATCTGGCTGAATGTATAAACTCACTGTGCAACACGTGGATCTCCTGGTACTTCTCTGACTGAGCCTCTGCCCTCAGGTGGGTCCGGACCAAGAGATGAGCATGATGTTTGCCGTGTTTGATGAGAACAGAAGCTGGTACATCGACCAGAACATCCACACGTACAGCTCCGACCCCTCCAAGGTGGATCCCAGCGACCCTGATTTCCTCAGTTCCAACATCATTTACAGTAAGTAAATCACCCCTCAATTCCTCACACTCCTCACAAGACTTTCCCTTTTGTAGAAAGGAATCAGCGTCTCAAGGGCTATGTTATTGGGTGTATGTTAGTGTCTGTTTGCATGCGTCACTCACACACGTCCCTCTCTTCAAGGCGTGAACGGGGGGATGTTCCGCGGGCGGGAGTTTGCGACCTGCCAGAGCGACGTCACCTTCTGGCACGTGGTCAACGTGGGGACGCAGAGCGACTTCCTCTCCGTCTACTTCAGGGGGAACCCCATCAAGCGTCAGGACGCCAACCAATGGGTCCTCACCCTGTTCCCCATGACCGGCGAGACCATCCCCATGGAGGCCGAGCTCATAGGTAGAGAGTAACCCATGGTAACCCGTCCAATGCAAGGTCCATCAAGGTCACGTTTACATTTAGGGAATTCAGCAGACGCTTTTAGCGACTTGCAACCATTCCTTACACCAACGGGGGAGTCAACCACGCAGGGCGACTGCCAGCTCGTCAGGAGCAGTTATGGTGAGGTGTCTTGCTCAGGGATATCTCGACACTCGGAGGGGCCGGGGAGCAAACTAGTAACCTTGTGGTTACAAGCCAACCCGCTCTACCTCCTGAGCTACTGCCGCCGAGATAGGTCATCTTCATTCACCTTTCCATTGTCTGGTCGAACCCCACAAAATCAGTCAAAATCAAGACAGCATGTCTTGGCAAGAGAGACATTGTTTCATACCATAGTCATTTCTAATTAAAGATCCTTTTGTTTCTCAGGAAAAAATTTCACTGCACAGGGTGTTGACTAAGAGATATGACATCATTATCTCTATCATAGACATAAACAGGGGAGTGGAAGTGAGTCCTTCCAATATTCATCTATTTAAACATGCTTTTGTTTTCTGTGCTCACATACTCAATCCTTCTTCCTTTAGCTCCTGTTTTTTTAATTCCTTTTTGGTCATGTTAGGGGTTTGAACTCCATGACTTCCGATTTACAAACACATCCTATGAATACCTCCACCACTTTAAAAGCAATGGAAACAAAATGTTAACCGCCCAACGTGATCATCACGTAAGAACAATTATGATGATTCCTGACTGTTTCTTGTCTTTGTTCCGTTTCAGGTGAGTGGGAGATCAGCGCCTTTGACGGCAACCTGAAGAGCCGTGGGATGAGCGTGCGCTACACGGTGACGCCCTGCGATGACAACCCGCTGGTGGACAGGGAGGACAGCCTGCTCAAGGACTACGTCGACAACATGATGTCCATGGGGCCCCGGGCCATGGGGCCCCGGGCCATGCGGCCCCACAACCGCACGGGGGCCGGGCGCCGCGGCAACAGCCTCCGCAACATCCAGGACCCCTCGACGCCCGACGCCAACGCCACCCGGTTGACGGAGCACGCCGACCGCAACGACACCAACGAGATCACGCCGGGGTACAGCACCGCACAGAACGCCACCGGGACGCCGTCGGAGAACGCCACCGAGACACCGCCAGAGGGCGATGCCGACAACGGCATCCCACAGGCGGTCCTGGAGGCGCTGGAGAGAGAGGAGGAGAGGTTGGCCGCTCTGGACCCGGAGGGCCGTGCCCCCCGGGGCCGAGGGAGGAAGAGGAGGCTGGCGGTGGACGGCGATGAGGTCATGAGGGAGGAGAGGGAGGGGGGGTCTGCGGACGGCGAGGCCGGGGGGGGCGTGAGACAGACCAGAGGCATGTCGGGGAGGGAGGGGTCCGAGGCCGGGGGGGGCGCGGAGGAACGGGGGGAAGCGACGCCGGGAAAGAACGAGACGCGCGAGGAGACCAACCACATCCTGGAGGACTCCAGCCTTCTCACGAGGCTGAAGAACGCGGCCCAGAAGCAGGTGGTCCCCCGCCAGCTGGAGCTGGACCTGGAGGAGGTGAGCCGCGTGGACCCCCAGCCCGGGGAGGCCGTGGACCCAGTGGAGCTGAGGGGCCTCAACCACACCGACAACAGGACCGCCCCGCTCTCCCTCTCCATGGAGTACGAGGACTACAGCTCGGGGGTACGGGTGTGTGTGTGTGTGTGTGTGTGTGTGTGTGTGTGTGTGTGTGTGTGTGTGTGTGTGTGTGTGTGTGTGTGTGTGTGTGTGTGTGTGTGTGTGTGTGTGTGTGTGTGTGTGTGTGTGTGTGCATGTTTTCAGTGCTTCATTCAAACATGACATCATACATGATGTTGGCTATTGTATCGTTTTTTTAAACTCCCGACATCTTTACCGATGATCTTTTTAATGGACATACCAATTTGAGATTTTGTATTCTTAATTTCCGTCGTAGGAGAATGACACATTCAGTGAGTACGGTACGATGGACCACGTAGACCCACGCTCCGGCACTGGAGACAACAAATACCGCAACTATTACATCGCTGCCGAGGAAGTGACCTGGGACTACGGGATCAGAATCCCCCCCCAGCTAATCAGACCCAGGTAGGGTGAGCCTTGCACCCGTGGGTGATCAGCTGCTAGTGGATGAGGTGTTGGACATTCAGAAAGACAGATAGGATAATGTTCAAAACAGGATATAGTGCAACAACATAAAATTTGTTTCTCACAACCTTCAAGCAATAATGCCATCAATTATGTGTGTTTGAACGATTGATATTTTGTCAATTGAAAGACTGATATTTTGTGTGTTGAAACATTTATATTTTTGTGAGTTGGAACATTGATTTTTTGTCATTTTAAAGTCTGATATTGTTTGGATTGAAAGTTTTAATCCAAACAATATCACTCTTTCAACTCACACAACATATATGTTTCAATTTGAAACATAGAGTGATATTGTGCATTGAAACATTGATGTTGTGTGTATTGTGAATGCATTGTCTGCCTGTCTTCCTCTATGGAAGCATATATGTAGCAAAATTCAAATGGCAATGCAATTTGGAATTACATTATGTATTTGACAATTCATTATGCAATTTTATAATGTAATTTGTAAATACGTTATCAAAGTGTATTTTAACATGCAAAGTGACAATGCAATCCTCAATTAAATTTGCAAAAGTTATAACAATACAAATAGAATAACATTTTGTCAAATTCTTTGAGTTCCTTTATACAAATTGAAAAGCTATAGCGCCCCCTTGATTGCAATCCACTTCGCCACGCTCTGTGTGTTGCGATATTCAAATGACATTTCAATCCGCAAAACGGAATCCAAAACGGAATCCAAAGAGGGAATCCAAAAAGTCAATATGCAAAGTGGCAAACGTATCAGCCAATCTGCGTCTGGGCGAGAACTACGTCACTTGCTCGTAATTTCCTTGTTCACTTCTAGTTCGTATGTATGGAAGCCCGTTTCCGCCACGTAAAAGAAAAAAAATGCAGGTCACAACTCATTATTTTGAGATAGTATCTCGTTATTTTGAGATAGTATCTCGTTATTTTGAGATACTATCTCATTATAATGAGATAACTTCTCAACAGGACCAGACCAGTCATTGTAGCCTAATTGTAGCTTATCCATAGGTGCTACATATAGCCTATTATTACAGTAGATTAGCTGGAGATGATGAACTCGATTATTAAAGATTATTTCAGACGGAGGTATACAAATGCTGAAATTTTGGCTCGATTATCTATGGAGCACAACATAAACATTAGTAAAAGAACTCTAGAAAGAGTGCTTCATAGAAATCAGCCATACACCACCAGCGTTCAATACGTTGGTTCCCCGTGCTTGGACCTAGAGTGACACAGTCTGGGGAAATGCCGTTTTCACTGCTGTGAATAAAACTTTGCATTGCGGCAATGTGTGTGTTCTCCGTACCGCGATCCAATCTCACTTTCAATGGGCGACCATGCTGCATCACTGAATCAATGAAATACCCCGCTATAAGACGTAGGTCGCTGTTAGGATTCGCTGGGTGTTTAGCCAGATCATCTTTGGCGAGAACCCATCAATGCAACCACTGATGCATATCCCATACGGCTTCAATTTGTCATATCCATCTATGTGCCAGTGCCACACATAATTCGGGCCACGACTCTACGTCTCAGACGGTGCCGTGCACGGAGATCCACGCCACCACCATCCATTTGACGCAGCAAGAGACGAACGGTCTCTCTGTCCGTGATGATCCCTGCCATCCAACACTTCTGTTGCATCCACCTGTAGCCATGTTGTTGGCCAGAGGACTGTAATTGGCGATGTATGAAATCGGCTACTTCTCCGATGTCCGCCTTATTGCGTCTTCGCCACAGCTGATTCCTATGAAGCACTCTTTCTAGAGTTCTTTTACTAATGTTTATGTTGTGCTCCATAGATAATCGAAATTCCCATCACTACTCCCACCCCCCACACATAAAACAGTCAGACACAATAGAAAGTGAAGTAGTTCCCGCCCAGACGCTGATTGGCTGATACGTTTGCCACTTTGCATATTGACTTTTTGGATTCCTCTTTGGATTCCTCTTTGGATTTCCTCTTTGGATTCCGTTTTGGATTCCGTTTTGCGGATTGAAATGTCATTTGAATATCGCAACACACGGAGCGTGGCGAAGTGGATTGCAATCACGGGGACGCTATAGCTTTTCAATTTGAATAAAGGAACTCAAAAGAATTTGACAAAATGTTATTGTATTTTTATTGTTATAACTTTTGCAAATTTAATTGAGGATTGTATTGTCACTTTGCATATTAAAATACAGTTTGAATAACGTATTTACAAATTACATTATGAAATTGCATAATGCATTGTCAATTGCATAACGTAATTACTTATTGAATTGCAAATTGCAAATTGCATTGCCATTTGAATTTTGCTACATATATGCTTCCATATTCCTCAGAGAGATGCGTCGAGGGATGAGGAAGTTCCTGCCTGAGTATAAGAAGGTGGTGTTCCGGGCATACACCAACGGGGATTTCAAGCATCCGGTGGTCATCGGAGAACTCCAGGAACACCTGGGCATCATGGGCCCCTTCATCAGAGCCGAGGTCCACGAACAGCTCACTGTGAGTACCGTCCCAAATGAGCTGCTCACTGTGAGTACCGTCCAAAATGAGCTGTTCACTGTGAGTACCGTCCCAAATGAGCTGCTCACTGTGAGTACCGTCCAAAATGAGCTGTTCACTGTGAGTACGGTCCCTAACGAGCTGCTCACTGTGAGTACGGTCTCTGACGAGTACAGTCCCTAACGAGCTACTCACTGTGAGTACGGTCTCTAACTAGTACGGTCCCTAACGAGCTGCTCACAGTGATTACGGTCCCTAATTAGCTGCTCACTGTGAGTACGGTCCCTAACAAACTGCTCACTGTGAGTACGGTCCCTAACGAGCTGCTCACTCTGAGTACGGTCCTTAACGAGCTGCTCACTGTGAGTACGGTCCCTTACGAGCTGCTCACTGAGCGACGCTGTGAACTCCTGTCTTGTGGTCCTAACCGGTGAGTGTTGTGTTTCGTTCGGTTTACTGGGGATTGACGGCTGAGAACAGGATGGAAGTGCAGGAGAGACGTTCTGTTTCACAATAATAATACATAAGTCATTATTCACGGTTCCTTCTGCAATGATCCAGAGTCAGCCAAGCTGTGATTGGTTGTTGTACAAAATACAAAAACACCTTCTTTAGATTACTGTTCTGAAGAGATCTCACATAATTACTACTTGGTAATAGCCTGGCTATTGCCAGACCAAGCTCAATCGTAGATGCTCGTTGGTCTGGGGAAGCTGCTGTCATTTTTTTCAGCACAAGAGGCGTGATCAATGGGCCTAGTTCAAAAGAATGCACAATTGGCTGCTTGCCGTCGCTTCC
>NC_079421.1:6329689-6409689 GCF_026213295.1 Gadus chalcogrammus | reverse complement strand
GTATCACACTTTCAGATCAGCAGCAACACATTAGTCTACTTTATATAAAACACTGAAGTCTTTCATGTTCACTGTTTTATTCAGTTCCACAGAAGGCACATTTTCACAACAACCAAATAATCGAATACTCAATACAGTTTTTTTCAATTGCTTGAACACATTTTGCAAAATTTGGCTCAATGTGTCAAAACTCAACACACAAGCAAACAAGACACAACACTGGGAAATACAGTTTTTTTCGATTGCTTGAACACTATGAACACATGCTTAGACCAAAGCAACACAACTTGAAGTTTTTGTTTCTATACCTTAAACACATGTAACCATTCCTTAAACAAAAGCGCTGCTTTGCACTTTAGTTGCAATTGTGCAACACACTTGCTCCTTTCTGCAACACACTTGCTCCTGCACACTACACACTATTTAATATATAAGACACTTAATTCAAAAAGGACGTCTCATTGTTCCATTGGGAAAACACATCTATTCAAAATCCTAAACACATTGGTTAATTGAGAATACTTACTTACACACCTAAACACACTTTCTTCCAAAACTGAACACCAGTCAGCCAGCTACAAAAAGGCCTCAGTTAAGCCATTTTGAGAACTTTGCAAGCATGGATGCAGCAAGAGCGAGAGGCAGAGGTAGAGGAGGAAGAGGAGGACAGAGACATAGAGGTGGACATGGAAGAGGCCGTGCAGGGAACATTACAGTTTTTTTCAATTGCTTGAACACGTTTTGCAAAATTTGGCTCATTGTGTCAAAACTCAACACACAAGCAAATACAGTTTTTTTCAATTGCTTGAACACTATAGACACATGCTGAGACCAAAGTAACACAACTTGAAGTTTTTGTTACCATACCTTAAACACATGTAACCATTCCTTAAACAAAAGCGCTGCTTTGCACTTTAGTTGCTATTCTGCAACATACTTGCTCCTTTCTGCAACACACTTGCTCCTGCACACTACACACTATTTCAAACTTAAGACACTAAGGGCCCTATCTTGCATCCGGCGCAAGTGACTTAGTCACTGGCGCATGTGTCGTTGCTAGTTTACAACTGGCGCAGAGCGTTCTTTTCCCACCACCGCCACTCGCCGGTAAATTAGGGATTGATCATGCGCCCCAAGGGGCGGTTTGGCGGAAGGAGGAGGCGTGTTCTGGCGCAAACGGTATTTTGCCGTTTCTGAATACCATTGCGCTACTGACCAGGAAATAGCTGGTTTAAAGTCAGTGGCGCGTTGTTCAGATGCTATTTTAAGGGCGCATGCATACATGCGCATGCGATGCATACGGATTGCTTGTGCACCTCGCGCATACACTTTGCTTCTCCCATCTACCTAGCCGCACATTCTTGGTAAATTATTTGGGAAAGAACAGCTGATGCAGCGGTAATAAGTTGTACTTTTAAATCAATGCATCTGCAAACACCGTACAGCAAACACATATTTTCTTGACAGAGACATGGTGTAGGCCTACATGCCCATAACTTTTAGGATTGAGTATTGAGTATTTGATCGTGAAAAACATTGTTTTACCGCAAGTGAGTGTTAAAAATAATGAATGAATGCGGGCCCGCGTGTGTGCTCTGTTTAAACACACGCAAACTAAACACGTAACGCATAATACAATCAATGGCAATGTCTATTACCGCGGGGACACATGCATATTAGGATAACATACAATACTGATAAGAAGCAATGTTTATAATGTATTGCGTATATCATTAAATAGAACCACAGTTACCGCATATCATATGTTATATCATATACGTTTTCTTTGCCGAAATTTATTTGAGGACTCAGTATTTCTGAAGTTGTGGAAGAAAACCCCTTATTCCATGTGTGAATTAGGCCATATTATTTGGCAAAAAACTGAGCCATTTGCAGTTTGAAATTCATGTGCATCTGTCTCACTGGAGACTGCAGACGCGCTGTCAAAATATCAACTCGTCCGATTCAAATGCGCTCATGGCTCTTAAAGGGGATGGGAGCTGGCACTCTCATTGGTTTGTTGGACGTTACGCCCAAACCACGCCTACGGTTAACTAGGCTGCTTCAGACCAACCCTTTTGACACTTGCGCCGCGACGCAAGTGTCATTTATCCGCCTGTAAAATAGCGCAACCCAGTCTCACCAATATGCGTACAGATCGCACGGTTTCAAAATGCACACTTTCAAAATGCGTGCAGTACATACGCCAAATGACCATTTCGCGTGCATATGATACGCAAAACCCAGCATTAACTACTGTGGAGGGCGGATGCGTCCATTTCGCGTGCATATATACGCAAAACCCAGCATTAACTGAATGGGAAATGCAATATTTTAGGACAGATTCACCATTAAACGTGTTTCTAATGACATTTCTAGTGAGAAATGTACTTTTTCCTTGAATAATCTTCAGTCAGTGAATGTGTATGATCTTTATTAATCTTTATTATCTGAATGGGAAATGCTATATTTTAGGACCGATTCACCGTTAAACGTGTTTCTAATAACATTTCTAGTGAGAAATATACTTTTTACTTGCATAATCTTCAGTCAGTTATTGTGTCTGATCTTTAGTTTTATAGTTATTAGGAAGATTTTATCGGCTCGCTCGCATGTTTCAACGACGTCAGGTTGTTAGGGACGCTGCTTTCGCTAAACTAGCAACTCACGTGTTTCCTGCGTTTGTGTTATTAAACCGTTACTTTATGTAACTTTTAATGATATCATCTTGTTAGAAACACGTATATCTGAGAGTCAACCCAGTCGCCAAAAGCATACGTTGACAGTGTACGTTTTCGTGAACACTGGATTACGTCGCACACACACACACACACACACACACACACACACACACACACACACACACACACACACACACACACACACACACACACACACACACACACACACAGAATAAAGAATAAATTCATTCATTATCATTCAACTTCAACATGTGTTATTACAGTATAGTGGTGGAGGGATGACGTATGTTGGCCAACCCGGAAGTGAGCGTCGCCCTGGGTTCCCTTGACAAAAAGCCAACGGGTTTTTCCATTTGATTTTGGATTATTGCAGAAAAATTTGCATCTTTGAAGCACCTCCTCAAAAACTGAAAATAAATAAAAATAACTATGCCCCAAAGAAAGAAATGTAAACCAATGCATTCCGAATGGGAGTGTTTCTCCGATTTTTCCATGCTACACAGAACGAAATGTAAACCCATGCAAATAAAGACTTCATGGTCATAATAATTTACATATCATTAATCTCCTGAGGGTGGTATTCTATTTTTTTCAACGGGGCTGCATCCAGTCACTTGACCGTCATGGTTGCTATGGTGGTTGCTATCGACCAACCCCTCTAATCCTTACATGGCTCTAAAAACCACGCGGCAAATGAGCTGCCGTAAATTGTGTTGTTTTTGTCGTAAACTAGGGTCCGATGGTTAAAAAATAGACAGATATTCCAAGGTATCCTTAAAAGGCAGCTTGGATGTTTTTATTTTCTGCAGTTTAGACTTCTTCTATAACCTATTTTTGAAAGCAAAACACCAAGCTCATTGATTTAACGAGGCAGGGTTATTTGAAACAATTTATTAAATAAATATTTATGAGAAGTCATTCCTTCTCCTGAGTTTTCTTCCTATTTATGTCTAGTGTACAACCCTACTGTCCACAAGCATCACCCCCCCCTCCCCATATGGATTTGGAGAATTGTTGCCACGTCCCAGTGGTGGAGGTATCATGAAAGAGGGCATTCAATTATACTACAATGATCAATTAGGAGGCCGAAGCCCTAAAGGAAGTGATGCAATAGGTGACTGGGTCGACAACATTTAAGTAAGCTTTACTTTGAGGTCTCTTATATATCAAAGGGGGTCTCAAAGGACGCATACGCTTCAACCTGTGGCTCCAGCTCTACAGGAAATGACTCAGCAAGTGCTCCATCTCGTTGCACCTGCACCCAGCGGCTCGCTTGCAAGATTTTGGCCTGAAGTTATTCCCAGACCTACAACGTAGCCATCCAACCTGCATATCCGAGAATCAGGCCTCTCTTTAATAATGACAAAAATGTATGAGAGAAATACACATTAACTTTTGTCTCATAAGCGGCGTGGTGCCGGCTCCTTTTGACCCCAGACTTCTGGGGGAATAGCTGAATCAATTCATTAGTCAATCAGAAGCATGTAAATATCTTGCCGGTGGCGTAAGAGAGCGAACAAGGTGTCCTTCAATATCTACGCTTCCAGGCGATTGCAACGGTGCCACACATGAGCATATTCGAACATGTTTAATGGTAGTAATTAGCTGTCGAAATTGGAGGCCTTAATCAATAATGAGCAGCTATTGATTTGCTTCCCGATAGAAATTTGTGACAAATGACATGTTATTTAGCATCTACACGTTGAGCTGAGTCCAATGACAACAAGCATGACACTCTAGAAAATGGTAACATGTATTTTACATGGTACACCTAGGTCTAGGACATGATCTCGGTGTAGCCAGAGGGCGAGCTTGATCTCATTGGACTCAGCTTAACGTGTAGATGCTAAATAACATGTAATTTGTCAAAAATCTCCATCGGGAAGCAAATCTATAGCTGGTCATTATTGATAAAGGCCTCCAAAATCGACAGCTAATTACTACCCCGAAACATATTCAGATATGATCATGTGTGGCACTGTTGCAATCGCCTCAAAACGTAGATGTCAAAGGACACCTTGTTTGCCCCGTTACGCAACCGGGAAGATATTTTCATACTTCTAATGGATTGATTCATATTTTAAGGTTCTCGGAGTGAGACTTTAAGCGGCTGCAGCAGAAGTGTTGAGACGAAAGATGATATCAAGACATTTATAGAATATTCCCATTCTCATTATGATTCTTCTTCATAACATCCGACCAAACATCCTTTACAGTCACCGAGCGAGGATTATGAAAGTCCAGGCCCCCCCTTCCTGCCCTCGGGGTCCGACCGGGCCAAGTTTCGGTGCGGGGGTCCCAGTTAGGCCTTAGAATAAGGTATTCAAATTTCAGGGCGGTAGGACCTTCCTATCTCAAAAACTGTTTTTCCACCACATTCTGAACCATTAGGTCTTGCAGGTAACACTTCTGAGGGGCTTTGTCCAAATGACAGTCCATTTGGGGAAACTTTTTTTCTCTAAGGGCTAGAACTCCAAATCTCGGATATGTCGTTCTCGGGGCCCCGGGAAATGTGTGTAAACATTTTAGCATCCCTAGCTATCTCGAAAAGGCCGGAAAAGGGGCGTGACCTCCAACAGTACAGTAAATGTACATATGACAGAGGTTAGTTTCTAGTCCCCATTTTTTGTGGGATGGAGGTGTACATTTGTGGCTTAAAGTGTGTAGACACAGCTGGCCTGTGGCCACGTTTTTGAAGTCTGGGGTCAAAAGGTCAAAAGGAGCCGGCACCACGCCGCTTATGAGATAACAAAAAGTTAATGTGTATTTCTCTATTAAATTTTTGTCATTATTAAAGAGAAGCCTGATTCTCAGATATGCGTGTTGGATGGCTAGGGTGTTGGTCTGGGAAGAACTTCAGGCCAAAATCTTGCAAGCGAGCCGCTGGGTGCAGGTGCAATGAGATGGAGCACTTGCTGAGTCATTTCCTGTAGGGCTGGAGCCACAGGTTGAAGCGTATGCGTCCTTTGAGACCCCCTTTGATATATAAGAGACCTCAAAGTAAAGCTTACTCATATGTCGTCGACCCAGTCACCTATTGCATCACTTCCTTTAGGGCTTCGGCCTCCTAATTGATCATTGTAGTATAATTGAATGCCCTCTTTCATATATATGATACCTCCCCCACTGGGACGTGGCAACAATTCTCCAAATCCATATGGGGAGGGGGGGGTGATGCTTGTGGACAGTAGGGTTGTACACTAGACATAAATAGGAAGAAAACTCAGGAGAAGGAATGACCTCTCATAAATATTTATTTAATAAATTGTTTCAAATAACCCTGCCTCGTTAAATCAATGAGCTTGGTGTTTTGCTTTCAAAAATAGGTTATAGAAGAAGTCTAAACTGCAGAAAATAAAAACATCCAAGCTGCCTTTAAGGATACCTTGGAATATCTGTCTATTTTTTAACCATCAGACCCTAGTTTACGACAAAAACAACACAATTTACGGCAGCTCATTTGCCGCGTGGTTTTTAGAGCCATGTAAGGATTAGAGGGGCTGGTCGATAGCAACCACCATAGCAACCATGACGGTCAAGTGACTGGATGCAGCCCCGTTGAAAAAAATAGAATACCACCCTCAGGAGATTAATGATATTTAAATGATTATGACCATGAAGTCTTTATTTGCATGGGTTTAAATTTCGTTCTGTGTAGCATGGAAAAATCGGAGAAACACTCCCATTCGGAATGCATTGGTTTACATTTCTTTCTTTGGAGCATAGTTATTTTTATTTATTTTCAGTTTTTGAGGAGGTGCTTCAAAGATGCAAATTTTTCTGCAATAATCCAAAATCAAATGGAAAAACCCGTTGGCTTTTTGTCAAGGGAACCCAGGGCGACGCTCACTTCCGGGTTGGCCAACATACGTCATCCCTCCACCACTATACTGTAATAACACATGTTGAAGTTGAATGATAATGAATGAATTTATTCTTTATTCTGTGTGTGTGTGTGTGTGTGTGTGTGTGTGTGTGTGTGTGTGTGTGTGTGTGTGTGTGTGTGTGTGTGTGTGTGTGTGTGTGTGTGTGTGTGAGTGTGCGTGTGTGTGCGCGACGTAATCCAGTGTTCACGAAAACGTACACTGTCAACGTATGCTTTTGGCGACTGGGTTGGCTCTCAGATATACGTGTTTCTAACAAGATGATATCATTAAAAGTTACATAAAGTAACGGTTTAATAACGCAAACGCAGGAGACACGTGAGTTGCTAGTTTAGCGAAAGCAGCGTCCCTAACAACCTGACGTCGTTGAAACATGCGAGCGAGCCGATAAAATCTTCGTAATAACTATAAAACTAAAGATCAGACACAATCACTGACTGAAGATTACGCAAGTAGAAAGTATATTTCTCGCTAGAAATGTTATTAGAAACACGTTTAACGGTGAATCGGTCCTAAAATATAGCATTTCCCATTCAGATAATAAAGATTAATAAAGATCATACACATTCACTGACTGAAGATTATTCAAGGAAAAAGTAAATTTCTCGCTAGAAATGTCATTCGAAACACGTTTAATGGTGAATCTGTCCTAAAATATTGCATTTCCCATTCAGTTAATGCTGGGTTTTGCGTATCATATGCACGCGAAATGGACGCATCCGCCCTCCACAGTAGTTAATGCTGGGTTTTGCGTATCATATGCACGCGAAATGGTCATTTGGCGTATGTACTGCACGCATTTTGAAAGTGTCAAACCGTGCGATCTGTACGCATATTGGTGAGACTGGGTTGCAACAGCGATAGTGCCGTAGAACCGCCCACAAAGCTACTTGCGCTTTGCGCTTCCCACTTGCGTTTCAGACCGTTAAAATAGGGCCCTTAAGTTCAAAAATGACATCTCAGTATATCATTGGGAAAACAAATTTATTCAAAATACTAAACACATTGTGTAATTGAAAATACTTAAATACCCAACTCAAAACACTTACTTATAAAAACACCTATCTGCCAGCTACAAAAAGGCCAAAGGGCAATTGTGCACGTCGCGGGGCAGCGCGGGGGAAATATATCATTGTGTCCCGCCATAAGCCTTCGAGGGTAACTGCACCATCATGCAAATATAGGTCCCTACAATACCCAGCCTATCACACTTCTAGGTCACTTCATGATGCAGCTGAACAGGACAGATCAGATCAGCCCAGGTTTGTTGTTGCCTGGGATAATGTTAATTTCCATCGGGCTGTTTTGGTCCGGAACTGGTACACCAACCATAAACAATTTGAAGTCGTATACTCGCCATTTCTAAACCAGTACAGTTGTGTATTTTTTATACATTTTTGTTATATTTGAGCTTACAGTTTTTTTCAATTGCTTAAACACTATAGACACATGCTTAGACCAAAGTAACACAACTTGAAGTTTTTGTTCAACACATGTAACCATTCCTTAAACAAAAGCGCTGCTTTGCACTTAAGTTGCAATTGTGCAACACACTTGCTCCTGCACACTACACACTATTTCATACATAAGACACTTAATTCAAAAATGACATTTCATTGTACCATTGGGAAAACACATCTATTCAGAATCCTAAACACATTGGTTAATTGAAAATACTTACATACACACCTGAAAAAACTTTCTTCCAAAACTGAACACCAATCAGCCAGCTACAAAAAGGCCTCAGTTAAACCATTTTGAGAACTTTGCAACCATGGATGCAGGAAGAGCAAGAGGCAGAGGTAGAGGAGGAAGAGGAGGACAGAGAAATAGAGGAGGACGTGGTGGAAGACGCCATGCACGGAACATTATTTCCGATGACATAAGAGCAACTTTGGTGGACCATGTCATAAACCGTGGTCTGACTATGAGGGAAGCTGGGCAGAGAGTCCACCCTTATCTAAGCCGTTTCACAGTTTCATCCATAATAAGGACATTCCGACTGGAAAACGGGTATGTCTTCAACTCTCTACTTGCTACTCTACTCAGGCCCCGTCCACACGAAGCCGAAACAGGCGAAACCGTTACGGTTTCGATCTATCCGGTTTCGCAGTATCTCCGTAAAGACGAAGCCAAGCGAAACCGGGTAGATCTGTAGAGACGCTGTAGTACACATGCCTGGCCCATAAGGGGCGCTGCTTCTGCTACAGAAATCCTTGTTGTTGTGAGTTCTGAGACTCCGCGGGCTTACCAGTCATTGGCTAGAGGGTCGAGGGATGGGGCGATGACGTCATGGTTTACGGTTTCAGTCGGTTTCAGGCGTCCACATGAATCCAAAACGAAACCGGGTAGATTTGAAACCACCTCCGAGGGTGGTTTCAGAAGTTTGCAGTTTCGGTCAGCGGATTCGCCGGCTTCGTGTGGACGGGGCCTCAGACTGTATCTAGAGTATTTGCAGTACTGTTCCATATCACATGTACTGTATTGCAGGGTGGCTAATGCTCCATTTTGAACGAAAGTGTTAGTTTTGTGACATACTGTGATTACCTATATTGAGATGTTTCAGTACTTTCTATGGTATATACAGTAAAGTACAGTATATACAGTACTGTAAAAAAGAAGCAAACCAATACAATAACATTTTGTGGTTGCTTTTTTCTAAGGAATGACTAGAAGACCTTCTGGGGGCGGACGCCAACGCCTGTTCACCCAAAAGCAGGAACTTGCCATTGTGGACCTGGTCAAAGTAAACAATGCAATCTGTCTCAACCAGCTACAGCAACAAATACTTGCAGATAGAGAAGTATTCAATATCATAGAGCGAGTGAGCATTTCCACTATCAGACGCATCTTGGTAAAGCATCAAATTACTATGAAGCAATTGTACAGGGTCCCACTTGAGAGGAACAGTGTCAG
This sequence comes from Gadus chalcogrammus, assembly GCF_026213295.1. NCBI lineage: Eukaryota > Metazoa > Chordata > Actinopteri > Gadiformes > Gadidae > Gadus > Gadus chalcogrammus. The sequence continues at coordinate 6,400,187 of NC_079421.1, read as the reverse complement.
GGTGAAAGGACTTTGACGTGAATATGTACAGGTAAGTGTTACAGTCCTTTACATTTACAATACAGTACTGGTGTCATCCAGTTACAGCTGAATATGTGCCATTGTATCAGTACCACATGGATACATTCAGAGAAGTACCAGGTACCTGTTTGATGGGGTGGGGGTTCTGTATGTGTAGTACTGTAGTTGAGTGTTTTCAGTAATGCCCTCCAAAATATGTATTACATGTGTTTTGTTTTGTTACAGAGCATCTTGGAGATGGATGGAGCTGCACAGCCTCATGAATGTATATATACATTCATGAGGCTGGATTCAACCTCAGCAAAACAAGACGACGGGGTCGTAACATAATTGGCCAAAGGGCAATTGTGCAAGTCCCGGGCCAGCGCGGGGGAAATATCTCATTATGTGCTGCCATAAGCCTTCAAGGGCTACTTCACCATCAAGCAAAATTAGGTCCCTTCAATACCGAACATATAATAACATTTCTGGATGCACTTCACGATGCAGCTGTACAGGACAGACCAGAGCAGCCCAGGTTTGTTGTCGTCTGGGATAATGTTAGTTTCTATCGGGTTGCTCTGGTCCGCAACTGGGTTACCAACCATAATTACAATTAGGGCATTTGGCAGACGCTTTTATCCAAAGCGACTTACATCGGTTAATACACACATTATCCATCATCAATTTGAAGTCCTATATTTGCCCCCTTACACACCATTTCTAAACCCCATCGATTTTATTTCGGCTTTGAGATGGCGCGTATATGACCGCCAACCACATGCTCGCATGCCTCTTCTGCAGGCAATGCAACAGGCCTGCGGAGACATCGACTTAGGGTCAATCCATGGATGGAATCGGCACACAAGGTAATATTTTCCCCAATGCTTAGCGGGACAAAACATTGCTTGTGATGTTGATGAGATCCTATGGCCAGACCCCAACAGACGGCAGGATCCATAAGACCACCCAAGCACAATTGCCATGTTTCTGTGTTTACAGTACAGTAGGGTTTATTTTTGCTCAAACTGTATTTACTGCACTGTAATGTACAGTACTGCAATGTACAGTATTTAGTATTTGATCTTTTGGTTGTTGTGAAAATGTGTCCTCTGTGGAACTGAATAAAACAGTGAGCATGAAAGACTGCAGTGTTTTATATAAAGTAGACCAGTGTGTTGCTGCTGAACTGAAAGTGTATTCATATGATGCAAGTGTGTATCATTTTGTCATCAGAGTGCCATTTTTACAAAGAATTGTTAGGTTACGATAGCAGAGTTTCAATTTGACATCACTGTTGTGTCTTATTTGCATGTGTGTTGAGTTTTGACACAATGAGCCAAGTTTTGCAAAACGTATTCAAGCAACGGGCAAAAATTGTAATGGATCTGTGCAGTGTGAGTGTGCTCGCTCCCAGCTCAGCTCTGAGTCACTGTTATTACCGCTGAAACACGGCTATCAACGTTGTTTTGTTCACTTGGAGATGTTCCACAGCATTCCCAATGATACACAGAGCTTCTCCCTTCCCAACGTGTTTCCCAAAATGTTTTTCTGCCTTATCCACCTCTGCCAGGCCTTGCGTAAAAGCTTAGCATTTACTGAGACATTGTACTGTTTCAAGTTCAACTGGGCAGCTGCCAGGGGAAATAGTTTTATAGAGAGTTCACACAGGACAATGGATTGGCTGGACAGGAAATAGCAAGATCAAGCAGGTATGTGGTTAGTTTGTGTGTGTGTGTGTGTGTGTGTGTGTGTGTGTGTGTGTGTGTGTGTGTGTGTGTGTGTGTGTGTGTGTGTGTGTGTGTGTGTGTGTGTGTGTGTGTGTGTGTGTGTGTGTGTGTGTGTGTGTGTGTGTGTGTCCATGTGTGTGCGTGTGCTACTGCATATGTGTGTGTGTGTCCATGTGTGTGCATCTGTACGTGCGCCTGTCCAAGATCTAAAACATGCACGGTGCTTCACGGGGCTATCTTGTGGTGCTGTGCTGCGGCCACATGTCATTCTCACGTCATTCTCAACTTTATCAGCGTCTATCAGCAGAGGAAGTGTCCAGCAAGGGACAGCGTGTGTTTGGCTTGGACCCGCACGCAGGGACACACACACACACTGGACAGAGCAAATGCTGGAACAGCAGAACCACAACATGGAGGCATAGTACATGGTAATCCCTCTCAAAACAAAAACATACTGCCCGGCAGGTGTTTTGGGGGTCCTGCTCGATGATTAAAATACCACGGTTGTGACGCTTTGAATTTATTTTCTTTAAAATGGTTATGAAATGTTTGGTTACTTGGCCAGAGAAGTATCCCACAGTCAGTAAAGTTGAAAGTATGTACAGCTATCAGATAGTTTTCTGATAACGTAACTGGTGTCGTGTACAGCAATCAGGTTATACTGACACATGGTCGTGTTCTGCCTGTAAAGATAGATAAACAATTAACAATGAATAAATTAAATGGTCGTTTTGCTTCTGCCTGACAAAGTTACGGAAAATTTCTTTCTTTGAGCAAACAATGCATCGCTTTTGAGAGGTTTTAGAACAGCATTCAGTTATATGATGATGATATTATAGACAGTCAAGAAATACAGCATGAACTTTAACGCAAAAAATAACTGAACGTCCGTCATTTTTTTGACAAGGAGTTGTCATGAGTGTGATACCAAACCTTTCAGATACACGTGGTGAGTTTGACACAGGTGCCATTGCCCCAAGTTGCTGCAATTAAACATTCGTCATTTTGTCAAAACAAAACGATGTGTAATTACTGTGTAGCACAGAAGTAAATAAGTAAGTAACAGTTATTTATAAGGCACATTTAAAAACAGTTTTCACTGGCCAAAGTGCCGTACATGGTGCAAACAAAGGCATATAAAATAACACTTTATATAGGGTAAGGGTCAACATTTTCAATTGTCTGACTAATAGTCAATCTCATTTTACTTCCAAATACTACTTCCAAATACTTTTTAGCACCAGGGTGATATTTTTATGTGTTTATGTAAATAAAAAGTAAAGCAGGAACTGACTTGCTCAGATAATAACAATACAAGGTAAAAGTTTTAAGGCCGCTTATTGCCCATAGAGCCATAGATCGTCTTCTTTGAGAAATAACCTTTACCATCGACTAATGTAAAATGTATTGCATACATACATGATAATCGTTCAGTTAGGAAATTGAGAACAATGCATTAAAAAAAAAAAACATCCTTGGACATCAGATCTACAATACAAATGCTGTGATATGTGCCAGATTTTACCTCGTGTTTCATTGCTGTCACATTATGGTCTATTGATATGTAAGACATTGCAGGGAAAATAAATACATACATATTTGTAATGTAGGTTTGGTGCACCCTCTACTGGACGGTTGCATCAGTTGCATCAGAATTCATTCCATGATTATGGTGACACTACCTGGCAGGAATGTATGTCTACTGTCAACACTTGTAGAAGTTGAATAAGCGAAGGTGGTTTAGCCATCAATTCTCTAAGTCTATGTGTACAGGATTTGTAAACGTGCTATACCTTCAGTACGCCACAGGGGTGAGCGTAAATCAGGGATACATTTCCTTCCCAAAGTTGCATGTGCCAACGTGCTTGTTAGATTATATTTTAAATCAAAACCATAACCCCTGAGTAAGCGCACCAAAAAAGCCACCGTATTGTGGTCCTACCGAGTTCAAAATAGCTAGAGGGACGATGAGCCAAGGAGGCTTTGACGGCTGAACGAACACATCACTGAAAATAGGTCAGACTGTATAACGGATTATATGGTTCTCCATCAAATGCCAAAACATTTACAGGCAAAATGGGGAAGAATATAAAGTTAATGATTATATGATGGCTCTGCACCAAATATATGAGAGAGAGAGAGAGAGAGAGAGAGAGAGAGAGAGAGAGAGAGAGAGAGAGAGAGAGAGAGAGAGAGAGAGAGAGAGAGAGAGAGAGAGAGAGAGAGAGAGAGAGAGAGATTAAGCAGTAAGAATAAAAAATAAGTATGGAGAAAAAAAAATTACAGACCGCGGGGACAGTTGCCATTTAATGCCTTTATTGTTTAAAATAAACAACGTCCAAATTGCCACTATTTAGTAGTGTTAATGTAGTTTCCAAAAAAATTCAAAATGACCATAAAACACACACACAAAATATGTAATTAGCAGCACATTGTGACTTTAAATGCTGTTGCGTTACCAGTATTCTCGAAAGATTTGATAAAAACATAAAAACATGAAAAACAATGTTAATCTGTGTGAGCATTTGAGGTTGATTGTTTGTTTTATTAAAAAATCGAGGCCAGAGACCAGTGAATGTAGATATTACAGTGGGTTAGACAATAACAGCTGAATAAATCAAAGGTAATCATTATAACGCTGGCATGAGAATTTAATACAAATACAAATATAGTTTTGTACAGTGTTTTTGAAAATATATGCTAAAGTGGGAGTGAGTGGGATATATGATCATATACATTTTTGTACATAGATTACAAAAAACTAAAATGATGTGTGATGTATAGTCAATGTTAAATTATGAACAGTAATCATTCTAAAGCAGGTCCAAAATCATTACAAATCTTAATAGTATGACAATATGAGGCTGAATCAAGAACTTATAGCACACGTTGTTCAAAGTTTACAAAATATTCCTGTATACATTTGATTGTTTCCGTGATTAAAAATACTTAACAATGGCAGCTGTGGAAAACGGAATCAAAGATCCCCAAGATTTCCCAAAGCCCTCAAGTAACAGAATCACACAAGTGGCCACGGTTAGGTGGTGTTCTGCAGGCTAACAAGACAGCAGGGTCAATGTTTCCCAATGTGTGTGTGTTTAGTTTAGGATTGAGGTAATCCATCCAAGACAGAACATGTCATGTTGCACAAACACCCAAGCTCGAGGTCAGAGGACAGTGATGGCATGAGTCTGCGATGAGCTGATCATTGACTCGATCCATCTCGATTCACTTATAAAAAGAAGAGTCAAGTGAGGTTGCCAGTGAAATTGAGCGTGATCATTTGAAAGAACAGAATGGAATCAGTATCGATAATATTAGTCAGTCAAATGTAGCAAACATGTCATATGTTAGGTGCATATGTTATAGGTCCAAAATAAACGCGACATCTGTTTTACAAAGTCACTTTCAAAGACACAAGCAGAAAATCCAGATTCCATTGGAAAGGCAACACTGCCTTTACCATTGTTGTAGAAAAAAGGTATTCTTTACATACAACATACAAGAGAGAGAGAGAGAGAGAGAGAGAGAGAGCGAGAGAGAGAGCAGTGAATAGAACTTACTCTAGTTTATCTCCCTGTCGTTTTGTACATTTTTGTCTTCTGTATAGCTACCAACTGCTCTACAGAAGAAAAAATCTTAAACAGCAAAACGTACTTTGAATTTTGATTAACAGCAACCAAGCACCAATGTCATTCCATTCATGTACACACACGCCGAAGAGAACAGCAATGACATTAGCAATCATAACTTTTACTGTTCTTAACAATAATTACCAAAAACACCTTCAAAACACATGGGCCCAAAACAATAAGTGTTCCACACCCTTTTCTTAGATTCTCCCCATTCCATGACCAGCTACGCATGCTCTCTCGTTCTCCTGAATCCCCACCAGGATATCCTGAGGATCTATGGGCGGACGTCTAGGAACCCATTTGGCAGTTGACACAGTCGCCGCAAGGCAACATGTGCTTCTAAAAGAGAAAAAATTAAAAAGGTATCGTAGACAGCAGCGGGAACCCATTGTCCTGAATATGAATAGTGAGTGCTTGGGTTACAATCTCCGAGGTATGGGTGTACCTGCTCCCCAATCAGGACCTTTTGCAAAAACCTTCTGTCCCCTCTGTGCTTCTGAACTCTGCCTCACAGGGAAACATTGTAGTCGGCCCAGTGTGCAGGGAAAACTTGAATTATATTTAAGAAAACCCTTAACAAAACAGCAGTGAAAGAAAAGCAGAGTGGTCTACAAAAACAAAGGTTACCAGACCCTCTGAACAAACATCATTGACATCATTGCCCTCATCTTCCTACCATCTACAGAGAGCTATCGCTAGGACGCACTCTGCCCCTCTTCTGGCCTCCATTAAGTCACGCTGAGTCAAATTAGTCCATGGCCTGGGGTCCATTCACTGCGTCATTCGATTAAAGGGTGAAATAACACTTAAAGTTCAGAGGTCAGAAGTTGTTTAAACTCGATGACGGCCGCGTCTCGCTGGTACTCGGGAAATGTTGATAAAAGAGGCTGCATAGTTGTGGTTCTATTTTTGTTTCGGGTTTTCTTTTGAATGAACGCGCGTGGAGATTTAATGAGAGAGAACATCCCAAAACAAAAACAGCAGCTAAACCATGCAGGGATTGTCTTTATCCAGGAGAAGGCGTTTTGGCAGAATTAACCCCCTCAAACATCCCCATGCCCATTGTCAGCATCTCTCTGCACACTGCAACAGATACCTCTCATGTCTGCATTGATTATTATGCACACACACACACACACACACACACACACACACACACACACACACACACACACACACACACACACACACACACACACACACACACACACACACACACACACACACACAAACGTACGTCAAAGCTATCCAAAATTTGCTGTTTTCAAATATGAACTTGGGACGGCGAACAATAAATCTCAAGTCACAAATGGTGATCACTTGTAACTGTTTTTAGTATACTACCAAGGAACATTTTCTATTGAAACAAAAAACTTTTTCACGTGATCATAGTGTCCAGAGTTTTAGCACCCTTCTAAAAAGAAAGACATGTTTGCAAAGAACTCCACAATGCAGAATGTATGGTTTTGGGGAGAGATGGCTGCACAGAGTATCATGAAGACTTGGTGTTGCGGTGGTTAGTTCTCCGGCAGATGGCACTAACCCTGTTGATATCAATTGCATAAAAGACACCACCCATAAGGTGCAAACACGATGAGCCTATAGAACATAAAAGCTGAGCTGTGATCCTATTCAGCCCCTGTGGTTTGGTTTGTCAGATCTTGGCGGTAGAATCAGCATGGCCGCCGCCAGAGGGGATCCTCAGTGGACTGTAACCCGAGGCGACGGGCTCCTATGTGTGTGACGTCTTGGTGCAGCATGTTGTGCGGTTGAGTTGAGGTTGATTGTGTCTGATCTCCCCCACCCCCCACCCACGGGGGGCTCACCTCTTCCTGCCCCTAAATCTAAACCCCTCCACCCCTCCCATGTTTCTCACAGTATTGATCCAAACGATTCTGAGAGATGAATTACCAGCAGCGAGAAGAAATGTGGTGTAACTTGTTATCTCAATGACCTTCTTATGCTAATTTACCATTTTAAAATGCACAATATACATATAATAATAACAATAAAGTCAAATAATTAGATACAGCCTCTTAACGTTAAAAACAAGATTAATTATTCTCAGTTATTCTCTTATTTTCTGTCTCTCACAACTCATTTTATTTCTCCAGATACAAATATATATATATAGAAAAATAATAAAATCACAGTTGATCGTCAGATAAAACATGTGTGGGGATTGCGTAACGCTTTCTGTGACTCTGATCCAGACCTTGATCGCTGAACCTCGTTCATCTCAAGTGTCTTCCTCCGTAGCTTCTCCTCACGTAAACCTCTTCACCTCTCTGCTCCAAAGTCATATTTTTTAACGATCCATCGAAACACATTGCTGTGTATTTATATATGTGTGTGTGTGTGTGTGTATATGTGTGTGTACATGTGTATGTGTGTATGTGAGTGAGAGTGTGTGTGTGTGTATATGGAGGGGGGGGGGGGGGGGGGGGAGAGGCAATGCGTAGGTGTAGCAGTTGCGATGGTGACCCAGTTTCTATAAACCTTTCACAGCTCCGGTAGAGGGTGAGATGAGGTTGGTGTGATTGCATCCCCAGTGACAGATCCATCGTGAGTCGGGAACAGCGAGAGGCTTGGCCATAAGGTGCTGGTGGTCTGAATCCCTGGAAGACAGCAAAGAAAAGCGACATTAAACACACACAGCGAGGAAACATTGGATGCAGCTGAACGCTCTGCACATGCCTCCGCACGCACGGCCTCACCTCGCATACTGCTGCTTCAGACGTTACCTTTATAGAGCTGATTCAGACGTTACATAGAGCTGCTTCAGACGTTACCTTTATAGAGCTGATTCAGACGTTACATAGAGCTGCTTCAGACGTTACCTTTATAGAGCTGATTCAGACGTTACATAGAGCTGCTTCAGACGTCACCTTTATAGAGCTGATTCAGACGTTACATAGAGCTGCTTCAGACGTTACCTTTATAGAGCTGATTCAGACGTTACATAGAGCTGCTTAAGACGTTACCTTTATAGAGCTGATTCAGACGTTACATATAGCTGCTTCAGACGTTACCTTTATAGAGCTGATTCAGACGTTACATAGAGCTGCTTCAGACGTTACCTTTATAGAGCTGATTCAGACGTTACATAGAGCTGCTTAAGACGTTACCTTTATAGAGCTGATTCAGACGTTACATAGAGCTGCTTCAGACGTTACCTTTATAGAGCTGATTCAGACGTTACATAGAGCTGCTTCAGACGTTACCTTTATAGAGCTGATTCAGACGTTACATAGAGCTGCTTCAGACGTTACCTTTATAGAGCTGATTCAGACGTTACATAGAGCTGCTTCAGACGTTACCTTTATAGAGCTGATTCAGACGTTACATAGAGCTGCTTCAGACGTTACCTTTATAGAGCTGATTCAGACGTTACATAGAGCTGCTTCAGACGTTACCTTTATAGAGCTGATTCAGACGTTACCTTTATAGAGATGATTCAGACGTTACATAGAGCTGCTTCAGATGTTACATAGAGCTGCTTCAGACGTTACCTTTATAGAGCTGATTCAGACGTTACATAGAGCTGCTTTAGACGTTACATAGAGCTGCTTCAGACGTTACCTTTATAGAGATGATTCAGACGTTACATTGAGCTGCTTCAGATGTTACCTTTATAGAGATGATTCAGACGTTACATAGAGCTGCTTCCGACGTTACCTTATGTATATAAATAGTGTTCCTTCAGAGGTCAGTGCTACCTCGGACGTTATATAGTGCTGTTTCAGACGTTATCTTTGCATAGTGATACTTAGACGTTAGCTTTGCATAGAGCTACTCAGACGTTACCTTTGCATAGAGCTGCTTCAGACGTTACCGTTGCATAGCGCTACTCAGACATTACTACTTTAGACGTTACCTTTGCATAGAGCTGCTCCAGACATTACCTTACCATAGTGATACTCAGACGTTACCTTTGTAGTGCTGCTTCAGATGTGCGTCTCCACGTCCGTGTAGCCTGGGAGAAGGCCCCCGTTGGAGCTGCTCTTGGGCTCCTGGGACAGCATGTGGTCGGCGGGCCCCGGGTCTTCAGGGGAGGCCCCCTGCTGGCCGGCCTGGAGCCTGCGGTGGATCAGGGGCACGAGGAACAGCACCACACCCCCGACGATGGGGGGCACCCCCGACAGGGAGAAGGCCAGTGTAAAGTCCCCGAAGTGGTCGTGGAGGAGCCCTGGGGAGGAGAAGGGGGGGGGGGCGGGGAGTGAGATGGGAGAACGGAATCCACTGATTGCGATTGGTCGCTGAAATGGTATAATCCGAAGCAGTGTGCTTCCCTTATTATGGGTTACATAAATGTTCATATTTTTTAATCATATTCATGTGGATCCAAACGGTCCGTAGCACTCGATTCCAGTTTTAAAATCAACTGATCCCCCTCCTTAAGCTGGCAGTGAACTCACTAAACTAGTCAAGCCTGTACCGTCGAGCCTGCACCGTCACTCCACGCTACTCACCGGCGAGGGGCGGCCCTGCCGTCATGGGGATGGCCATGAGGCCCAGCAGGTAGCCTATAGCCTGCGAGGCGCGCATCGGCCCCACCAGCTGGAACGCCACGGGCGCCATGAGGGTGAGGAAGCAGCCGTCACAAAGGCCCAGGAGCACGCAGACCGCCACCAGCCCCTCGAACACCCAGCACTGGGGGATCAGGATGCACATCAGACCCAGCACCATGAAGGAGGTCGCCTGCAGAGCAGAGGAAGAGAACCGGCTCTAGGTTAGTTATTGAGAAAACTGAAATGTTACTTTGTGAGATGCATGTTTGCATATCGTTAGCCAAATCGCCTCATAGTCAGATTTTGGCCAAAATGTGATATCTAACCTCACTCAACTCTCCTAGTGCACTGCGCCTCATTGGCTATATCCTAAGCCAATCAGATTGCTTTTTACATTTCATATTCACGATCCGCCCGAGTCATCTATTTTACTTTGTTATTTTTGAAATACAAGATGAACCTTAAAATGTCATTTTTGCTAGGAGGCTCACGATATTTATATGCAACATGTGTCGTTTGTGAGCTTTGCTGGTTGTACAGCGACTTACACCGTTTACTGCTTCGTTAAAAATAATTACAATAACAACAGAGCAGCTCTCCAGAGGTGGTCTTTATCTAAGGTAGTCTTCAGTACCGTTGTTTCCTAAGCATCAGATTAAGTGCAGCTCCGAAGCTTTTGTGAGCTGCACCTAAAAAATTCTCGAGTTCAGGACACAAAAACAAAACAAATACCTCAAAATCTACCAGGGTGATTTTGTTGCGTCAGAGGGAGAGGGACCCTTTGACCTTGTGTTCCTTCTGACTTGTTCACCCGTAAGAAACGTTCCTACGGAGAGCCCGCCGGGAGGGTTAGGGTTAGCTCCGTCAGGGAGGTGCTCCTTATGAAAACCCTGAGTGGATTGTTTACCCTCCATTCCCCAAATCTACAAGGGCCGCAATTGTGGAGTATACGTCTCTATCATGTGAAGTGAAACCAATACTTCCTCAAATAAACTCAGGTCCAATATTTATACCCTGGGAATATTGAGGAACGCAATGTGATTCACATTGTTTCGCTGATGCCAATGTGCATAATACTTGATGAAACCACACCTGTTCAGAATTTCATCTGTTCTAGCAGCAGGCAGCGGCCTTAGGGCCGTTTTGAGATGCTTTCAGAGAGCAGCCTTCCTCATCCATGTGGCAGCTTTCAAGATCAACAGGATAATGGCGTCGTTACGTACATAGGAGGAACAGGGTTTTTTCCTTGAGGCTATGATGTAATAGTGTACAGGTGAGAAAACCAGCTGTGATGTTTTCACTGGCGAACTTCCAACCAAACCCCCCTGAAATTGTGAGAATAATCGTTCTCCAAATGTTGTCTTTCTTTAAACCGTCATAAACAATGTCTGGGGTCGTACAGCTCGCTGTGTTTCTCTGCCGCGCCTATCCACCACACCTCATCCGTGATCTCCAACTGCAACTAGTGAGTAAATGCACCGTAAACCAGAGCTTCATCGTCTGTGGAGGGACACGGGTTGTGGATCTATTAGAACTAGTTCCTTGTTTGGGGGATGGGATGGCTACAGTGGGATCATATTGCCCCCCCTCCCTCCCCCCAGTGTAGGTGACTACAATTCAATTGTATTCAGGAATGCAAAATATGTCTACTCGATATTTATCAACAGGCCATTTTTTCCCCAGTGGTATGTGGCTACACCGACTCATCTATATATTATTTAATTAATTGACATACAAACATTTGTACTTTTAAAAAAACCAGAGTGAAATTACCTATAAAAGCGTTTTTAGATACTTGAATGTTGAATACGTGAAAACCAAATGGAATCGCGAGTGGAAATTAAAATCAAAGACAAAGATCCTTTTTATTAGGTTGATTGTCATTCATTCTACATTGAATATAAAGGTTGTTCCTTTCTAAACTCAGGACTGAACCAAACAGCATCCGGCCCAGCCTCAGTCATCAGGTTTATCTCCCCAGGTTTAGTGCTGGACCTCAACGGCCTGTAACCCTGCTGACGAACGGCCATGACCCCAACACTGTTGTGATGCCAGCGGCGCCGGAATGAATTTCAAAGCGGGGATTCTAAATAAATAAAATTTAAAATAAAAACAGCGCTCGCGTAGCCTCTATACTTTCTGGTTCGCAGCCTACCCTGCGGTCGATAATAATAATAAATAATAATACATTAAATTTAGAGGCGCCTTTCAAGACACCCAAGGTCACCTTACAGAGCATATAGTCATCATACATTTTTTAAAAAACAAGACATTGTGTAAAAATAAATAAACATAAGCAATAATAAATAAATAAAACAAAAACAAGATACATCGATGCATCCGATTGGCTGGTGGACATGACACCCTGACCAATAGGCAAGAGCAGACGTAATTTAAAGCTACAACGCTGTGAACAGACCTAGTTCATGCTGCAACCACCACACACCATGACGCAGACAAAAATAAAATAAAAATCGATATATTATTATTGATTTTTTAAAGTGGCGATGCAGTTGCACCACCTGCAGCACTCGTTCTGCCGCCTCTGTGTGATGCTCTGTCCTCCCCTCTGTCCGGATGTGAGGGCCTCTTTTCTCCATCCTCACCTGCATGTAGATCTTCTGGAGTCCCGGGACCAGGTCTCCGATCTTCCCGAAGGCGAGGCGGCCCACCCCGGACGACGCCCCGATGCACGCCAGCAGCACCCACTCCTTGTCTGTCTCCTTGAACTGCTCCTTGACGAAGCTCATCTGACGGGGAGAGGAGGTGGAGGACATCAGAACCCGGCCGGGGGAACCGACTTCACGTTAAAGGAGCTGTATGTAACGTTTGAGAGTTAAAGAAGGAGCGAGAGCAAGATTAAGCAACCAGAAAAATGTCGCCTGCCTCTCTGATCTGGGACAATGTACCTTTGATTGAAATGCAAAATGGATTTCGCCAACCAATCACAGAAAAGATTGAATGATTTTTAAAATGACCCAGAGGTCTATCGCAATGGGCTCATAGAGAAACAAGTGCCGTCAGCGAGAAATTTTACAGCACATTAAACTCACAAAATCTACAACCACAACACCTATCAACCTTGGATTTCACTCAAGTGTGTGTTAATGTCAGGTGTGTGATCCTTTTTAGTCAGAATTGCATTAGTTTCCAAAACGACAGGTCAGAACTGGGTCTCACATCCAGGTTTGTTATGTTATGTTTGAGTTCTACATCTGAGGCTAAGTGAGAACATGTGCTGACTGTGGGAAGCAAAACAAAAACCGAGCTGGACTCTCCATCCAACGAGCACATAAACAAAGCAGATACTTCCAACTCTGTCCTTCCCCCCTGGGGTCGTTCAGTCCACTGGGACAGGAACACCCAACTCGGTGCATATAGGTCAGCATGGCCCCTCTACCCCGTCCCCCACCCCCCCCAGCACCCCTGAAACCCGTACCCCCCCCCTCCTCCACTCACAAATCAACTTCCAAAGCGAGGAAAGCGCCAAGCCCCCTGGAAGTCCTGCTATTTTGAACAGGAGCAAGCCGCTCCTTTCCAAGTGTTCTCTCTCTTTGAAGGCGCGGCTACACAACACTGGGGGTTTGACATCAAGGCCGGAGGCTCGACGTGTTTGGGGACACAGGAGAGGCCGTACAGGAGAGGCTTCCTGAGTGTGAGACGGTACAAAGACCGGGTCTCTGCTCCTATCTGGGCCCGGGCCTGAAATAACAGGCCTGACTAGCAACATCCGACACCTGGATAGAGCAGCTCTCTCTCTCCCCCTCTCCCTCCTACCTCTCTCTCCCTCTTCCTCTCCCTCTCACATTCTCCCTCTCCCTCTCTCTCTAAAGGTTGCTCTGTCTCCTCAGTCTAAATTTGTGATTTCTGGACTACTGAAACGACCTCAAAACGGTTTTACATAAACAAACTTTGGTATGAACTATCTTAGTGTTTCATTAATAAAACACATAATCTTAGTAGTCACGTTAGCAGAAGTGGTAGTGGACAACTAGTAGCAAACTAACGTGTTAACTGTGTGTTATATTGCAGAGTGGTCGATGGCTTCTCTCCCCCCCCCCTTACACAGCGCCTGCTTCAGAGACGGAGCAAAGCCTTTAGCTTTATTCTCCTTTCCCTGCTGCCAACATTCCACTGGCTCCCCTTGTGCCCACCGAGGACTCATGTCTGCGGACCACCCGCCGGCAAGAACCAGTCCAACCTGATTATTTGTGACCGCTCTACCTCTAACCCCCTTTGTCTCCCCCTCTGTCTCCCTCTGTCTCTCGCTCTCCCCCCTCTCTCTCATTAAAATGCCCAGCCCCAAGGCTGGAGAAATACAAGTGCTCCTAATGACTACAAGACCCTACATCGCTTCTTGCAACAGGGGAACACAACGTTACCGTTACCATTACCGTGACAACCCACCAACAGGGCGCCGCGTAACAAACATCAGATGCTGCGTTGAGTGTAAGAGTGATCTGTGTTTTGGAGGACAAAAGATGGGCAGCCTGTTGTCACGGCGATGTCCTACCAGATGCATGTAGGGCACGAAGTATCCCAGCACCGCCGTGGCGACGCCGAACGCCCAGACGCGGTAGGTGACGATGTGGAACACGCGGAGGTTGAAGTACCTCCTGACCTGGGCCAGGGCCCGGCTCCCCCTGCTGGCCTGGGGGTCCGCCGGCCCCGAGGGCGCGGAGGGCATGCCCCCCGGCCCGCAGCCCAGCCCCGCGGGCAGCAGGGGTCTGAAGGTCAGGGCCAGCAGCGCCTGCACCAGCATGAAGATGCTGAGGATCTGGAAGGTGCGGCACAGGCCCAGGGGCTTGGCCACCTTCTGCAGCAGCACGGGCAGCCCCATGGAGAACAAGCTGGCCCCCGCCGTCACCACCCCGTTGGCCAGGCCCAGCCGCCGCCGGAAGTAGTGCCCCAGGATGACCAGCGAGGGCTGGAAGGCGAAGGAGGAGCCGCAGCCGAACAGGATGCCGTAGGTGAAGTAACGCAGCCGCAGCGAGCTGGAGGGGCGGGGCCGGGTGAGGTGGGGAGAGGGGGAAAGGATGCATGTTGATATTAATGACAAAAGAAGGGAGAGAACGGTATGAATGGCACAAAGGCTGAGTGAAAGGTCAAAGGTCAAAAGACCAGGTGAGCATTTAGCATTATGGCATTTTCCCATTGCTGAACTATGTGGAAGCCTTATTGCCTATTGACCTTATTGTGGTGAACCCCAGTAATAGTCGACGGGGTACCCTGGTGCCAGTGCGTATATAACACACAACAATAGGGTATATTGATACTTTAGTTTGTTTGGTTTAGGAATACATTTATTGATCTAGTATCGTCTCTCTCACGTTGCGAACGAGGTGCCGAGCAGCCCGATGAAGGCCACGGTGGCTCCGCCCACCGCCGTCCGCCGGCAGCCGAAATGGTCGGTGAACATGCTGACCACCGGGGAGCAGAGGAAGATCATCCCCATCGCTAGGGCCCCCACCCAGGCTGAGGAGAGGAGAGGGAGGAGAAGGAGGGGCAGGAGGAGGAGGTGGAGGTGGAGGAGCAGGAGGAAGAGGAGGGTGAGGAGGGATAGAGCGAAGAGAAGGAGGTGGGAAATGAGAGGAGGACGAGGACGAGGAGGAGGAGGTGGAAGGATAGAGCGAAGAGATGAGAAGGAGGAGAGAAATGAGAGGATGAGGAGTGGGTGGAGAGAAGAGACCATTTCAGAGTTAATAAACATAAAATGTAAATTGGGATTTATTTTCCAGTGGCAAAAGGCTTGATGACATTGATGCGTTTTGTGATGCGCTTATCCACATTGGAATAATGCGTCTGACAGTGGGCTGCATGAATGAGCAGCCAGTGACATAAAAAAAAGGATTTATGCCAGAAACGACCGTAATGTAGAAAAGGGGCGGTTAAACCGAGGAAAACCAAATACCGTTCAACGTATGATTATGAGTGGCGTTATGGAGACGGCAGTTTGTGTTGTGGTCTTTATTTCTTTGCCACAGTGATCTGGAATGCACTCTTGCATGCGGGCCAACGGGGTACACTATTGAATTTGGACGTATGCAAATCCAACGTTAAGCTCCATATTTACTGACCTAGTTTGTCTGCCATTGTACGGCCCGGGGCTGTGAATTTAAATAGAGAAGCTGCAGACCAAAGCAGAGTCGTCTGTATCACTGGTGTCCAACCTGTGTGCCCTCTCTCAGTTAGCTACACCGGACGAACACTAGAGGGAAAAAGCCTCAAATGTAATTTGCGATTCACCTTTGAATCAGACCCACTTTTGAATTGTATCATCAGGGCAAGCAAGCATAGCCACAGAGTGAATATAGCTTCTTTCTACTCTACAGTGTGGTGTCTTGCTTGCTGCTGTGCTGCAGAAGTTGTGCTGCTTTTTAAAGGACCACAGTGGGCAGGAAACAAACCCAGGTCGCTGCGTTAAGGACTGGGCCTTAACTATACACGGTTAGCCACCGGGGCGCCCTAAGTTGTGCTGTTTTTGTTGACTCTAGCGGGGAGACAACATGCACCCCGGGGTGTAAACACACAACCATCTGGGACTGATCCCCAAAGGGGACCAAAGGTAGCTTTGGTGTCTGCCCGCGAGTCTGCTGCACTCTGGGTCAGACCAAACCGACGGGTCGATGAGACCAATGGGGTGCCAGCTTACACACACACGCACATAAGCCCACACACACAGACACACACACACAAGCAAGCACGCACACAAGCTCACGCACACACGAGCACATACACACACACACACACACACACACACACACACATAGATAGAGCGCAAAGTTAATCCAGACAAATTTTAGCTACACAAACACACACCCACGTATACAGACACACATATGCAGCCATACAATATTGACACAAATAGAATGAGATGCAAAGGTCTACATATAGCTCTCCAAGTCTGGAACATTTCTGTCTGTCGTGTTTTAAAGTCTCAGTGCTGCCACAGCTACGCAGCCTTCACTGCTCTGACTGGAGAACTGGTGATTGTCCACGCTGCCGCACTCCCTCGGAACCTAGATGTTGGCTGTGCTCGCTCATTTCTGGAGTTTTCTTAGTCAACCTCCTCCTCCTCCTCCTCCTCCTCCTCCTCCTCCTCCAGTGTACACATCTAAACGTATATCAACACGTTCCCAAGGAAGGGTCCATTCCCTGGCCTTCCCTTTGGATGTTTATCCAAAGCCAGAAGAATAGAGTGTAGCCACTAAGCGCAGCCTCTGGTACACCATGCTGATGTCCCCGGCCATGTGTTGATGTTTGCTGGAGCACAAAGGGCCACCAGGGGCCGGCTCCCACACCGGACACGTGAATATATAAAGACCAGGGCGGCCTATAAAAAGGTGCACAGTCACCTTTGAGAATGCTTCCTACACATGTTCTCTCTTGTTGCCAGGCAGTCGGCCAAGCCAGGACTGCTCAATGCACTTACATCGATATACAAATCAAATAAGTCCTCATGAGTAATTGCATAAGACGAAGTTAAACTAAATTATGTTTAGATACATTGAGTTGCTTTTGGGGTAATGGCTACCTCAGGCAAAGAGCCTTAAACCAGCAGGGGCTTGAAGAGAATAGGTTCTTTATCGAGGTAAACCGCGATTCGACAGTGAATTGCATTTCACATTGTTTATTTTTTGCAACTGCAAACCTTTGCTCATTTAACTTTGAGGTCAATCAAGATGTTATTTTATGTAAGCATGAAACATTGGGTTTCCTGTATGAAACCTTTTTTTACATTTGCTATGCGATAGAAAAAGCGTTCAGAAAATTATACAATTTCATCTTTCATAGTGAAGTGTACGTGTATCCCGATATATTCCATAAAGAAAAGCAAATACTAGTCATCCCTTTCGAAAATAGTATGTACAGAACTAGGCACACTTAATTTAGTTTTATAAAGGGGATGTTAGAAAATAACAGAATTTCACCAGCACACAATATGTAATCATGGGTCTTTCATGTAAGCACCTTAATGCATCCTAGCTACCTGTATGCAAGACACACACACACACACACACACACACACACACACACACACACACACACACACGCTAGCCTAGGTGTTCGTGTCCCTGTTTGCGGCTGTGCTCCAAGCTGACAACTTTCTCTCTTCCCTCTGCAATGTCAGACTGGTCGATGTAGCAAACAAGAGAATACAGACAGAACTATCCGACGATAGACGACATCAAGAGACGGAACCAGGTCACGCTCCAACACCCTGATGTCAGAAGTATTTGGATATAAGTTATCAAGCATTAGTTCCACATGTCTTACTAAGAATTAAGAGATTAATCTGTCCCATGCGAGTGTGGAGTATTTGTGTGCACGTGTGTGTCTTTGTGCAGACTATGGTATGTGCTCGTGCACTACATGGAGCTAAAGGCTGTAGGAAGAACATAATGCAGCCACCAGAGTAAAATAATACAATAAAAGAGGATCTCAAAATAAAGGTTCCCCTATTGTTCTACGGCTTCACGCTCAACAAAATGACCCTTCCCGGAAGCCCATCTGGAACATTGAGTCCTGAACACGTTTTATTCCTATTTCCTCAGAACACACACACACACACACACACACACACACAAACAGGACATGCCCATCTTCTGCGCTGGGGTAAGTCCCGCTTGTGGATGGAGAGGAACTGATGATGTACAAACAACCAGAAGAACAAAAGTTTGAGGACAGCCCATAGTGTATTTGTATTAATTGTTTTCAGTGCAACCTCATCCGTGTTGACATTCTTCAAGTGTTCTTCTATATGTATGTGTTTTATTATATAAATTGACAAATATTTGCAAACTAACTTGAACCTTACTATGTTGATGGTTATTTGAATTATTGTTTACTATAGCAATGAAACCTCAAATAACTTGCTTGTAAAGAATTTCTGTTAATTTCGTTGTTGTTTTTTACACACAGTTTGTATTATGAATATTGTGTGTGTGTGTGTGTGTGTGTGTGTGTGTGTGTGTGTGTGTGTGTGTGTGTGTGTGTGTGTGTGTGTGTGTGTGTGTGTGTGTGTGCCTGCACCAGTGCGTCTGGGCACAGTGGTACTGTGGGTTCTAAACCGCCTGACCCCAATAAACCTGAATCCTTGAAACATGCAACCATAGCCCTGGGGCTGCCATTGGAGGGTTTATACCAGGCGATAACACCATTCTGATGCCAAAGTCCTGGAGATGGCTAACCAACTGTGATAGTAATGATTAAAGAGTTACGCTCTTGGTCCTGCCATGGTCTCGCTTCTCAAACCTGCCTCTGGTGTAATCTAATCTGGTGAGTTTAATATAAAAAGTAATCTTCCATCATTGAAACAACGATGGAGTTCAGATGTCAAGCTGTATGTATGTTTTATATAGAAATTTTACCCCCCCGCTTTGTTCAACCATTTGAACAAAGCCGAGCTCCCCCCGCTAGAGCTGCTGGAGCTGCCGCCGAAGCTCTAGCGGCAGTCCGGCAGGGCCAGCGGGGGAGCTTCGCCGGCAGTCCGGCAGCTCAGCTCCGGGAGTACAATCGGCTTTCTCCACCATGTCACGGTTCAATCTGAACCTGAGAGTCCAAGCCAAGGTTCCTTCCCCCAATTATTCTCAACCACTGCCTAGATAACCCCGACTTCGAGGCTTTACTTGTTGTGGAAGTATCAGAGTCGTCAGACGCAGTATTCATGATTCATAATATCATCCGAGGTGCACATAGCTTTGATATTACATATTATATAGATACCTATATATTATTATTATTATTATTATAAAATTATATAGAGCCCTGTGACTCCGCAAACGTAAACAATCACTTCTCCTCCATGCTGAGGTTCACTCTGACAGCTCATTGGTCAATGGGCAGAAGCTCATTTGCATTAACGCTATGGACACATTCTGAAGGGATTGAGGGTAATGGCGGTAGGAAAGAATTTTTTTCCTAAAGGTTATTTGCAGCAAACAGCTTCAAAAACATGTTTTCTGGAACTCATATACTATGTTTACTTGTTGGCAAAACACTACTAGTGGGAGAAATAATCGATTCTTCGATGCATCGCAATTCTCGCTAGAACGATTCGGTCTCGATGTAGATAAATTAATAATCGGAAAAAAAAAAAAAAAAGAATGTCTTTTTTTTTTTTGCCTGCTGCAACATTCTGTTCGCCAGAGAGGGATAATTTTTGTAATTTTAAAATATTTAATTTATCTTCAGTGTGTATTGGCCAATCTGATTTGTCTTGACATGATTGCGATTCAGCCTACGCATAGCATGCGTGCAAACTTACAGCCAGACACAAGAACTCCTTCTAATTCAAGAGCAGTTTTTCCTTTAATGACATAGAAAGGAAAGATTAGAAAGAAAATAAAGCTGAAACCTATTTTTTGCATGCTTCTATATTGTGTATAATGCAAGCTGCATTGATTATTGCATTGTTCATAGAAAGTCATATTTGTGACAAAAGCTTTCTCTCTTATGAAATATTAGATAAGTTAATTCATCTGTTGATGTCTTTAATGATCATCACAAAAGTAGGAAGTGATTAGCAAACTCTGAGTAACAAACCCAGATGTATCTATATATTTTTGAAAATCACGCATGGAAATGTACATAAAAAAAATTGTTACACCAATTATTGCTTCAGAATTGAATCGTTAACCTCATAATCGGAATCTAATCGAATCATGAGGTGCCAAGAGATTCCCACCCCTACAAAACACCATAAGTCTCCTTTAAAAAAATGAATCATGTGTGAGGATACGTAACTCGCATCAAAGCCTTAAAAGCCCCTGGCTTCCATTCTGATCGTTGGCTGGGAGGGCCAACTTGAGGCTGAATAGGGTCCTTCAGGTGCACTCACACTGGCCCTTTGAATGCAGGTCAGACAGTGAGAGGAATAATCCACCAATATAACGTACATTAAACACCATGTGTCTCCTCCAGCCATTGCCCCTGCCTGCTGGCCTGGGATCAAAGCAGGTACTTTGTTCAAGGGATTACCTTATGTGTACCTAATAACTACCTTTATGATGACTAACTTAGATCACAGCATGGTTAACCCTGATGGTTAACGGAACTACACACTATACGAACAAACTCATCATGAAAAATAAAACATCAACATCCAACATCAAATCCCACGATTCTGTCATGTTGTATCAATTCTCAGAAGAATAACTTGAGAATTTCATTCACGAAGAGTTGGAATCGTCTCAAGTTCAACCCATCATCCACCGAGTTGTATAGCAGAGTTGCCATAATGTTATGGGATACATTACTATTGTTCATGTGTAGCTGCATGTATTATTATCCATAAAGGTAATTGGAATGACCACATCCAAACTCAAGAGAGAAACGTTGTAATACAATGCTGCATAGAGCATACCACAATATTTTGTTACATATGATATTACGATCACTGTATTACATCACAGACACTGCATCAATCACTCCCGCCGTTGCACAGCACTTTGTGACGCTAGAGCTGATGTTTCACCATCAGGGCATTGCACAGCCATGTGCTCCTGCTGTCCGGCCTACTCCTCGTTCACCTCCTCATCCTGGCTGGGGTTATCTCACCCCTCTCCTCACCCGCTCTCTCCCTCTCACTCGTCTGTCTCTTACTGGCCAGAGAGCAGAGCGGGATGAAGATCGCAAAAAGGATCATGAAAAGTTAATCATACACTCTCTTTCAAAAAGACATGAATCATTGATGGAGCTCCCTGTGAATCTCCAGGCTGGAGCCGGTTCCACGACAACAGCAGCAGAGGCCCGGAGACGAGGCAAGCATCTCCCCCCAGCACGGAGCACGCCAGGGTTCAATCAGCAGTCAATCCTCTGAGGGTTAAACCGCCTTTAAATATAAATCCAGGGCAATGTTTTATACATGCTGCTATGATCGGATTATAATCCATACTAGAAAGGCCTTTTCATCTCAGACCTCCCCCCTTATGAATGAATAGAAGCTATTATATGAAATGGTCTGCATTACATAGGTAAACCTGCATGGGTTAGTGGTTGGGGTCTTTGATATAATTATACTTTGTTGCGACCCATGTCTTGAAATAGCTGATAGCTTCATATTATTGAATATCCTAATATTGTGAAGTGATAAGAATGCACTTGCACATACTCAGAAGTTAGATAGCAACATTTTTGAGGAGTGATCAATATTATTGTGATGCAGGTTAAGAATGACATGTGGATTACTGCAATGCAAGGAAGACTGAAAGGGACCCTGAACTCAAACCATTGAACCGTTACCGCAAAAAACTTTAATGCTAAAATATGCTTTAATACAAAGTGATTTGAACTGGCTTCTGAAGAAGTGAACAGTGAGTGAGAAGAAAGCTTTATGCTATAAAGGTAGGCAAAAGCAGTTCTCTGTAATGTTCAACATAGTTTAAAGAACACTTTAGATTTATATTTTAGATTAAATACAGACCCACATGAAAACACTGTTCATGTGTTTGTGCCTACTTTGTTGAAAAGTGGTTATGACTGCTGCTAATACGGTCATAGAGTCCATTCAAATTTCATGGTGAGTAATTGGTTGAGGCAGCAAATGAAGCTCAGCAATGATCCGGGTTCAAGTTCGGCCTGAGGACATCGTCACATGTTCCCGTTCCCTCCATGCAGCAAAATAAATTATGTGGTTTTCTTTCCAAAAACATCCGGACATATTTTAAACAAAACAAATGATGCACATTTCAAGCCATTTCTAGGAAAAATCTAGAACAAACACATTTTCCTACAACCTTAAGCCCTTATTATCTGTAAGAAATCGTTATGAGAAAATGATTAATGCACTCTGTTTGCATCTTCAATAAAAGAAAACCGTTAAAGGACAATTCCGGTATTTTGAACATTAAGTCCCCTTTCTGGTTTGTCTAGGATCAATAGTTGTTAACACAGAAATTTTGAATATTGTCCAAAGTACTTGGCTAATTTCGAATCGCCCCTGCCTAATTCACAATGGCTATAGGCTTTCAAAAACACCTCTTAACGTTCGATTGCAGAACTGAAACCTCATTGAGTGGTTAGTGGTGATCATTGATGTTCCTCATCAATTTGGCATATTGTTAATGAAAGGGAAACCGGACCAGAACCAAAAATGGAAAGGGGGGGTGGTTGTAGTCTTTTCTCAGAACCGAGCAAAAAGACTACAACCACCCCCCTTTCCGTTTCTGTTTCCGGTCCGGTTTCTGATTTACAAAATGCCAAATAAAACACAACAGAAACTGTATTTCGCTACGATACTCAATACGGAACATCAACGAAGACCACTAACCACTCGATGAGTTTCACATTTCTGACAACGAAGGTTATGGGGTGTTTGTGAATGCCCATAGCCAGACATTGTGAAGCAGGCAGGGGCAATTTGAAATTAGCCAAATACTGGAGACAGGACCAATCTTCAAAATGTCGGTGTTCTAACCACTCTATTTCATCCTAGACAAACCGGAAAGGGGGCTCAATGTTCAAAATACCGGAATTGTCCTTTAAGTAGGAAGGACGACGGTGCCCAGACATGTTAAGTCCCTCCACATAGGAGCGATGTGAATGGCCTCCCCCACAAGATACCCCTGAGGGGTGGAACACCAGAAGGGAATGCAGAAGTACTGGAACAGTACAGCAACACATGATTCAAGGCTCGGAAGTCTTTAATGAAAGCTTTGGGTACAGGTCGCTTTTTATGAACTTCATTCTCCTAAGGTCGACACAATTGTACAACATGGTACGTTTAAAGGAGGCTATTGTATCGGTTGACGTAGGAGTACTTAACAGAGGTGAGCAGGGAGGGCAACTTTCTGCCTACAAAAACCAGCAAATATATACTTTGTTACTACCATATTATGTCAATGGTGTAACAGGGCCAAAGCAAAAGCTAATGTGTTTACTTAAGCTTAGCACTGTGCCTAGCAACCTGCTTGAGATAGTGCTATGCTTAGGTATCGCATGTAATTGTAAACACAACCTGCAAGAAACAGTTAGGACACACTTCCCAAGACTGGCATTGTATAATATTCCTACTAAAGTCCACACCTGTTCTGCTATAACCCGACCCCCTGTCCGATAGAGGGGTTCGTATGTTGCTTAAGTTTCATCAACTCTTACTTAATCATTTCAATCCTATATCTTTGTCATATCGATGCATACGCCATAGCTCTCCAGGATGTTTATGTCATCCCCCTATTATGGGACACAAAATATTCACCCAGGTTGCAGTAGCTGCCAAATCTGCACATATTTCTATGGAGCCAAAGATTGCAGGGTAATATGCTTGATCGTATTATCATTTATACACATACGTATATATATAATATATAATATAATAACCCATTATACACACTAGATCACAATAAAGGAACAATAATTCAAACTTCTATTAGGATGAATCCAAATTCAAACTATAGGTTAATTACGTTAAAATTTAATAAATGTGAATAAAGAAATGTATTGAAAACCTAGGATATCAGACCTAAACGTTACAATCCAAACACATTGGAAACCCGTATCTCAGATCTATTCAAATGTAGAGCCAGCTAAAGGGCCTTCTCAGCTCTACCATTTTATGTTGAAACAATTGAAAGACAATCTAGTATTTGTTGTCGCCCGCCTTCACTATGAAAGAGTGAGAGGGACACACAGACACAGACACAGTGCTGCAGCTGGTAAACACTTGATGGATTAATCCTCGACAGATTGGCCCTGAAGATTGAGGGCAAGGAGGCAAGCATAACGAGACCACCAGTCAGGGAATGTGCTGCTGTTTGTGCTTCCATTGTTTTAGTTTGTTTTTTAAACTGGTGGTCAGTAGGCCACAATAAGTGTCTGTCACTAACTGTTGCAGGCTGGAGTCCACGAGACGGGCAGTTGCTCCTATATGGCCACTACTGTTGTACTATATGAAATGTAGTATATAGTTGTAGATTCTGATGTAATAATTGAACATACATCGGATGTATAAACAATGTATAAATAATATCTGTTATGGTAGAAAAAGTTCTGCCCTGCTGAAGAAGTATGGGAAGAAATATAACATCGCATAGCCCTAACTCTGACATGAATGTCTCTGGGAGACGAAAGAGTATAAAAGCGATGGTAAAAACCAAAATACTCAACAATTTGTTAAAACAACCTCTGTACGTTATACTAAAACCAACTACTTGAAACGAGGCTATCGTAGCACACGTCTCAATGTTAAGGTTAGTCCAGATATGGTAGTGTAATGGCTCAAGCACTGCCATGTTGACAGGGTCTATGTAAGCTATAGGCCTATGCAGACACACGTGAGTGTCATACAGGCTTGTCTTGTATACGACATGCATGGCATTTATGTACACGTTTCATGCAGCAACACCTGCTGCATGACACGTCTCGGCTGTTCCTAAAGCCTTAGCAGCAGCAGCCTACTCACCCACTTTGAACTGCGACCTTTGGTCATTGGGGTCGGCGTGTTCCTCCATCAGCATCATGTTGAGGATGCCAAAGGAGTTTTGAATCCCGAAGATTGAACCATTGCACCAAGTGGCGGCAAACACCACTATCCACCCGAAGCCCCCGTCGGGCGGAACGAAGTCTACCCCGGCTCCCGGGGACCGGGCGTCGCGACAGGGGGACCCGGGCGGTGTGCATACGGTATCTATCAGATGCACGGTGCTCTCCTCTGGCGCGACGTTGCATTCACTCTTCGCCGTCTTTTTGCCGTCCTCGACCGGGCGACTGCTGTCCGGGTCGTGAGCAGCACCGCTACCTTTATTCTGCTCCATCTCCGCCGGGTCTACCGGCGTCTGCTCGCTCCGAAAGTCCCCGTTGGATGGATCTCCTTGCTGTTCCTCCCCGTGGACCCCCATGCTATCTGGCTGCTCCGGTGGATGAGCTTACTGTGGGCACTTGGCGCACGCGTGGGCCTACAGGCAACGATCAGTGGTGTAAACACATGGATGTCCGGATCCAGATTCGAATGACAGCTTTGGGTTTTGTGTCCAGATCGGCTAGACAGCGTGCCCTTTCCTGTCAGACACCCGACTACTACGTCCCCTTCCTCCTGTTCCCAATTTGAGCTTCAACTTCCAGAGCGCCAAGGGAAAATGTGTCATTCTAACCAGTTCGCTGGTGCACAACGAGATGGATTGACAAGTACCACCTACTTGTCATTAAACTCTCATTTGCAGAAACGAAACACCTACTTTTGGCGTCATTGCTCCATTGCGACAAGTAGAATGCATGATGAACCTGCGAACGCTGCGCTCCAACTCCTTCCAATACCGTTCTCGCGATGCAGACGTCCCGCTATGACGAGAGTATCGTGGACGGCTCCTCCTCCTCTTTCATCACATATTTGTATGTCGTGCCCCCATATGCGTGCCCCGATATGAAATAGGTGGGCTTATGTCAGTCGCGGAGGTTGGTTCTTACTGCCATAAATGTCAACACAGAACACGGCCTTCATTGACCGGCTTGGCCCTGCCCCCCGCCTGCAACCGACAGTCGGGAACAGCCAATGGCTGCTCTCGACCTGGTTATTGTGGGCGGGGCTTCAGAACTTGAGGATAGCGGGAGTTCAGCGGGTTCTGTTTTCTCGTACTTTTTGTAAATAGGATAGCGTTAAGGTTATTTCCTTACGCCTATTGTACAATGTGTCGTGATACCGTCCAAAAAGCGTTTATTCTGCCTCTTGGAATGAGGGGAAGTTGAGAGAAGCCCTACTGTCGAAACAAAAAGGTTTTTTTGCAACCCTTTCAAAATAACATTTGGTCAAACTAAAATATGTTTGTGGGCTCAAAGCTTGTATGCAGGCTTTGTTATTGTCATGAGTAAATCATACGTTTGCCAAGGTCCCCTAGATTCCGTTTACTGGTAGGCTTCCCGTGTCCACGTCTCAACTGAATATATTGTGTGTTTTTCTAGTTTTACTCACAGCAGTTTGGTACAATATAAATTCCTGGCCTGAGCTTCACAGAGAAACGATTGCATGTGCAATAGCAACCACTGGCCACTCAGAGGCGCTAGAACCCTGCACAAGAAGTCGGAGGCGTGATGGCGTGAGAACAATTTTAACAATAATATTGACCATTATAATACATGTAATAAAAAGCATCTGAAATATTGGAGCTTTAGGTTTACTCACTGTGAAATCAAATGTAAAATATAGTTTGTGTTGTCTTGTGGGAACACATCAATTGAATGGTATTCAGCGCTGGGTGTAGCCAGATCCGTCACATTCTGCACCTCTGCACCGGACAGATAAAATATGCTTTGTGCCACCGGTGGCTCTGAATCTTTGCAGAAGGAATGGCAAAATATGTCACGAACAAAGCTTTAGAAAACCCACTCAGGTATTTCGCTACAAGCCTATAGCAAGAACATGTTTCTTTATGTAATGGTTATTTAAAAAAAGTAATGCAGTCCACTAAATATCTACAAAGCTCAAACAGCTGACTTACTAATAGTAAACTGATCTCTTCATCCTCATCAGTCTGTCAGAAGTATTTCCCTGATCGTGCAACAAGCCTTTTCTCAGTAGGCCTACTTTATAAATATACTTTTTTTGTGTGACAATTCTGCCCAAGCATTAGTCATCACTCCGGGGTGGGAGTAAAATGTCAATCAGTGAGGACAGTTCCTGCGGAAGGTGGAATTATTCCGCTCTGATTTGCCGTGGAGTTGATATCGTCTCCTTGGAGCATGAAGCCGCTGGAGCCGCCGATCACATTACCTCGATGACTCACCATCCCAGGGTTTACTCTCTATCCCCTCCGGGGCCTTGATGTCACTTGTGCAAGAAGAAGAAGAATAACACATTATTCATCTGCCGTTAGTGCTGTGTGTTTGAATTAGCATTTCATTATGTGAGCAAGTATCTCAGCGATATTAATGATGTCATGTTGTTAATTAATTAAACAATAATATCTTTGCCCCAGCCACGGATGGTGGTAGCTAAGATGAAGATCACTGCACCATGTTCCCCCCACACACACACACACACATGCAAGCACACATACACACACACACACACCACACACACACACACACACACACACACACACACATATACACATACACACACACACACACACACACACACACACACACACACACACACACACACACACACACACACACACACACACAATGAATGCATTTCACAAGCCGTGGCCCACATTGACTTTCTGGGCACATGAGGACATGTCGTAACGGCACTGAAGACAAAACATCATCGATGACAGCCATGATAAATCTGTTTAGTTCCAGGCCAGGGATTACCTGAGATCAGGCATGCACAAGTCCTACAGCCTTCCAGAGATGTATCTATCAGGGAATCACTTAACTGGGATCATTTGATGGGATCATCTATTGATTTGGATCTTAATGGGAATTAAGGTGTAGCCTATTGTTTTTAACTGGCAACCACCGACTCCATTAGGCTACTGCTAGTGTGGTGATGATGATGTTATCACCT
This sequence comes from Gadus chalcogrammus, assembly GCF_026213295.1. Lineage (NCBI taxonomy): Eukaryota > Metazoa > Chordata > Actinopteri > Gadiformes > Gadidae > Gadus > Gadus chalcogrammus. The sequence goes on along the minus strand of NC_079421.1, from coordinate 6,371,866 downwards.
ATAATGCTTTTAGGATGGGACGTTAAGGATAAAGTGTATAAAAGAGTTGTGTCCCTTTTTTATATGTGGTGTTGTAATCCATAGAGAAAATGGAGTTAATCTACATAGAAATATTTGGGTGTTATAAATGTTCTGTACAACAGGAAGAGATATACTATACAGTGTATCCTATCAGATCCGGAGTAAAATGATGGTCTGTTTAAATTGGCATTATATAAGCAAGCCTTTGTAAACAAGTATCCAGAAATAACAGCAAGCCCTTTAAACATGAACTACATAAATAAAGAAGCAAAAATCTTTCTTGAGAGACTTTTATCTACTCAACAATGTGGCTTTGATCTAGCCTTCTTAGAATGTGCTGTCATTCTCAATCATCCACGCTCACAGTGACTATTCATTGAAGTCTGACGCAATCTCTGCATCCATGTAGTAAAATATAGGCTTCTTGTCACAACAAAGCATGGTCTATTTTTGATTGAATACGTTGACAGTTTATTGCTAAAAAAAAGGAAGAAGAAATTGCGGTGTGTTTTCTGGCTGTTTTGCGACATCGCCATAGAACTGCCCACAAAGCTACCTGCGCTTGGTGCTTCTAACTTGAGTTTCAGACCGGTAAAATAGGGCCCTTAGTCTGATAAGTAGCTTACTACTATAATTAATACTAGTATTGGTATTATGAGTAGTTGTATTAATATCGTAAGTAAAAGTAGTATCTGTATAATACAGTATCAGTGTGAATCATTATAGTATTGGCATGATGAAGTATTAGTATTAAAACAAAAGTAATACAATTATGGCTGTAACTTGAAGAGTCATCCAGAACGGTGAAGGCATACTGTTGGAATCTGTGGAGCCTCGGTTTCATATTGAACAAATTGTTTTTGCAGATAGCATCAGTTCTCGCATCAGTGTGCTCTTAATAGGCCTACATGATATATATATCCGTAATCTAAAAGAACAAATTGGTAATTGTATGCAAGCATAGCTTCACTTATTCTCTTATTAGTTCTGGTGACTGCTTGTGGCAAGGCAGGTTATCTGAAAGCTACCATTTTCCAGATTGTGTCAGATCTATAGGTAGGCAGTCAAAATATTAATCACGAAGTAACTTGGGGATTTGAAACAGAGGATTATAGGCAGCAAATGTCACCTATGACGTAAAGCGCTTCTGAGGTAGAATGAAAAAGGAATTGCGAAATAAGAAATCCTGCCTCGGTTTTATCCCTCTCAGCCTATGAGTGGGTTCTGTTGAACGAGTAGCGACTTGTTTATGTGAGCAGAAGGGATGGGACAGTACTGTTCTGCCTCTTCCCCTCATTCCAGACCCAATGGGGGTCATGGGGGATGGAGGGGCCTGCGATAAACAAAAGGCATACATTCTTTATTCCTGAGAACAGACACACATGCACACACACACACACACACACACACACACACACACACACACACACACACACACACAAGCGCACACACACACACACACACACACACACACACACACACACACACACACACACACACACACACACACACACACACACACACACAAACAAACACACATATACACACACACACAAACGCAGGCACACACACAACACGAATAAGCCTGCCCACTAAGGAAATTAGTATGCTATGCAGCAGAAGGGCAAATAGTAAATGCCCCCCCCCCCACACACACACCACCACCACCACCACATGCAAGCCATTCGAATTATAAGTACGCGGCAGGGAGGCAGAGACAGAGAGAGAAGTGAGGGGGTGTTGTGAAGGAGGGGAGCTAAAGGAAGTGGATGATGAAAAGACGAGAGTGAGTAAGCGTGCGTATGGCCAGACAGTATATAAAGCTGGAGAACAAGAGAAGATAATAAGACCTTAAGAGCTCCCATCGATTCTTCAACAGGTACGGTAAACAGATACTAGCAATTAGGCCTGTTTGCCTTAAGGAATGGTGTTACTATGGTTATAATAACAATTGTGAAGACAAGCTCTTGAATGGGTTTGGTATATTGTGTGTGTCATGTGCTCCTTAACAAACTCCGAAATCCACAAGGTTCTTCTGATGTGTATTTTCTAACATGATGTAGTCATATGGAGATATAACAGTTAACGTTATGTCCTTCCTTAAAAGGCAGGGGGTTAAATTTAGCTTGGGTTCCCTTCCCACAGAACCTTACTGGCCTGCCGCCAGTTCAGAGCAGACTGCTCAGACTGCTCACTGCTCAGCATCAAAGACCGGAGCAGTGTGCGTATGTGTGACCAGGGATGACCATTGATATACCTGCTATAGAAAAAGCCAACTATAGTTAAACTTTTTGTTTTGATGACAGCTTTTCAACTCTTTCACGACATGCTCTCAGTTAAGACTTTCATCGATGAGACATCGGCCAGGTGTTACATACCCTCACGGTTCTAGCAGCAAAAAATCGAATCTCGCTAATGCATTTTATCATCTTCTTGTTAAGCCCATGCTCCTCTTGAGTGCATAGGCCACTGACGGATATCATCCATTTCACTCTGTTTATGCCTTTTCGCTCAAGGACTCCCCATTTGAGCCCACTATCTGACATTTCTGCCTCTACACTTCTTCTCCAGCTGTTCCTGGGAAGACTTCTTTTCCATATTTTTTTGGGAGTTCAATTTCAGGGCTTGTCAGGGGATGTTTGTGGCAGGTTTTCTGAGGGTGTGGCCAATACAACTCCACTTTCCTTTTCGGATTTAGGCATCTCACCATGAACAAGCTTAAAAATATGAATCTTTATCATGATTCTTGTCGATTCTATTTGCAGAGATGACGGTACTGATGGTGTTGCTGTACAAGAGCCTGGCCGTGCTCCAGCTCTTCCTGACTCTTGACCCCTCCCTACGGCTCACCCACGCTTCCTCCACCCCCTCCCCCATCACCCGCACTGGTTTCCAGTTCGTGACTGCCCCGGACGACTATGACAATGACTACCCCGATGGCCTCAGCCATCCCCCCAGCGCGGCTCCCCCCATCAGGGCGACTAACGTTCCCCACGAGCTGTGCCAGTACGACCCCTGCCAGGAGGACCAGGCACCCTGCTCCGACCTCTCAGCCCAGAGCGGGTGCCTCTGCCCGGGCCTCAGCGGGGCCTCCCAGCCCCCCCGCCCCCCCCAGCTCCAGGGTCTGCTGCCCCCCGGCAGCGGGGACAGAAGTGACGGCGGAGTGGTGGTACGCTGGTGCGCCCCGTACTCCGTCGTGACCGGGTACAGAGTGGTCGTCGATGGCAACAGAGGCGCGGCCTTGGAGTTCCCGTCCCGGGGGCGGCGGGGGCAGGTGGGGGTCCTGGAGGCGCGGGCCGAGGTGTGCGTGGAGGCGGTGAACAGGGCGGGGCACAGCGCAGCGTCAGAGTTTTCCTGCCGGCAGTACCAGCCCCCCCCCAGGCTCAGCGGCTCTGGGATGGTCGGGCTCATAGGGGGCGGGGTTGCTGTCCTCCTACTGCTGGTCGTCACGGCGATCGCCTTCCACCGGAGACGCAGAGCCCGACGGAATACAACCGAGGCCAGAGCCGAGGGACTGGGGAACCCCTCCTACAGCGCAGAGGGAGGGCTCTGTGAAACATAGAAACAGGCCGGGCAGGAAGGAGGAATGGAGAGGACAGATGAGCAACAGACTGAAGAGGGACCCAAGCTGAATGACTCCTAGCTCTTTAGGAACTGTGTCAGGGGATAATGGTTAGATAAGAATCTTACAATCATGGTACTGTTAATATAGTAGGCCTAGTGCCAGCACAATTGAAATTGGAGGACGTTATGGCGTAATACTACACTGCACAAACAGTGATTGATGTGTGAAACTGCAGGTTGATTTGCTGGCAAATCCTCTGGCTTAATATAGGACACAAATCATCGTATTGTAAATATTTTTACATTTTTACATTTTTACAATGTATTAACCAATCTTATGAATAAATGCATTCATTTGTTATCAAAAGTCTCTGTTCCTTTGTAACGTGGATGCATTTTGCAACCTGGTGCACGTACATGCATAGACAGTGACAAAAGTCTCTTACTTTGAAAATTATTTTTGCCGGCTATTAAGGCGGAGGCTCTGTCTTGATTGGGCATGTATTTTTCAAGTGGTACGTAGATCCCGCCTCTCTATGGTGTCTCGACCTATTACTTGTCACCACAATAAAGCATTCGGGGAAGTTATCGAAACTGTTTACTGCCCATTGCTGTACTGCTCACCTGTCGTAATGGCGAATACAGGTAACGTGGAGTTTATATATCAGTGTTTAATGCTTAAATGCTTTATTTTGAAGCATTGATTTACTTCATGATTCACGGATGCGTCCGCTTCGGCATAGTCAGAGCTATACAATTGATCAAATGCGTCTGTATATTGGAAAATAATGTAGCTCATCAGGAAGAGATGTTAAACCTAAATCAATTCAGAATTAAATCTAGAAACGATGCTTTAGTGTTTTTTCCCTATGAAATGTAAACGTGATGGGAAATGTTCATTGTAAGAAGGAAAGCTGTAGGATAGCCTACTTCAAAAAGCTGACATAATGGTGACTCGGCATAAAAGATTCCCACCTGTACTATAATTCAATTATGTATGTAAGGGATGGGAATTGTGAGCTCCTTTCGGATCTGGTGACTGTGGTCAACCATTCCACATAATAGTCCCATTGGCACTGTTTTAAAGATGTCTTAAATTTTGTGTAGGCCATTACTGTACATTAAACTACTCCACAATAACAACAGTGAGAGTAATCCATGTCTTAAGAAGTATTGAGTGTCCTCAACTGGATTCGCTCAAGGTCCGCGATGCTCTTGCAGCGCACCTGTCGAGGAACTTGGAGCATAGAGGGCAGCTTTTGTGATAATTAATCAAACATTAATCAATATTTTGATAAGGCTATGGTGCGTTTCTACCATGGCGACCAGTACTAAGTCCCTGCAGTGATGAATCTCAAATCTCAGCTCAGGTTAGCCCAAACAGTGTACTTACCTCAATACCTAAGTATTGTTTGCCCTCTCCATTTACAGACGGAAACCAAATCTCCTACACTGATCTCAAAGCTCTGCTGGAGAAGAGCCAGAATCTCTTCATTGTCGACGTGCGTACTAAAGAAGAAATTGACAAGGGCCGCATCCCCGGGTCCCTCCACGTACCTGGTGAGATGACGTATATGTAGATATTACAATGTAATATCACATATTGCATTAAGTAGACATTAATATCTAACATGTAATATTACATATGTGGAAACAATTACAATTGGGAAACCTTTTAGTGTATCTTGCATTAGTTAGAGAGCATCATTTGTTGTAATTATCCCAGAACCCAGACTGAAAGCAAAGGCCTGTAACCGTTTTTTGGACCTCTCATATAACCTCATTATTTCCCTTCCCTCCCTCCCTATCCATCCTTCTTTTCCTCCTTGTCTCCGTAGTGGATACTGTGGAGACTGCCTTTGCGCTGGACGCGGCAGAATTCCAGGCTAAATACGGGGTGGCGAAGCCCTCCCTCGACGCCCCCGAGCTGGTGTTCCACTGCCAGATGGGCCGCAGGGGGCAGCTGGCCACAGACAAGGCCATCGCCCTGGGCTTCCAGAGGTACAGACCTGCTACATGTAGATTACCGAAGTTTGGGGTCAACGAACCAGTGCTTTTCTCTAAAAAATAAGGACATTTCGAAGTGACCCCAAACTTTTGAATGTTAGTGTGTACATGTGCATTCCGACTACGATCAAACAAGCAGCCCTGAGCCATTAAGGATGTTATTTTTTGCGTGTATAGTCACTGCCTCTTTGATGCGTATTCTATGCTTGCATTCATATAGTCTGTGATGTATTTCTGTCCAACCCTTAGCTCAGAATTAAAAAGGTAATACGTAATAATCATGCCGTAATTTGGTCTGAACGCAGTGTGTTTGTCTCTTGCAGTGCACGCAACTATACCGGTGGATACAAGGAGTGGTCCGAGAAAGAGGGGAAATGATCCCACTTGATTCAAATTAACATCTACAGTGGATAATATACATTTATAAGCAGAATATTCATTTATTTGCTCACAATATTTATTTCCTGTAAAATGTATGCATTCTTTGGTTCATTTGACTATGGATTCAATAAAAATATGTGTACTGTGAATTTCCATTATTTCAATTACTTTGTACCCTCGCTGTCATGTACATTTAGCTTTAACCGACACTTACACACACCTATTTACATTACACTACCAAAGGACAACAATATAAATAAGTCTATTGGCATTATCCTTATGTCATGTTATCTTTTTGTCCTTATGTAAATTTGTATGCTTACCTTTGAACATGTGTGAAGACTTTAAATCAATGAATCAATCACACAAGTCAAATAACCTTTTAACCAGTTTCCTAGATCTCTTGTTTAAATTATGACAGTTCCAATATTTGAAGTGTAACAGGTAACTCAGTTTAAATCATAATATATTTATTGTAAAACTCGTACGTATACATGACATGTCACTGCATACGAAAATGTGTTTTGGAGTTTCAGATGGCATCTAAATGGCATCCAAAACGAGCTCCCATAACTCAGAGTTAAGGGCAGATGTGACGGCTGGCTAATTATAAACCCAGCTGGGACGGTAAGATGCAATGCTTTGCATCAAGGGCAATATATAATTAAATGCCTCATGCAGTGTATCTTCAGTTCTTATTGGCATCATCAAGAATATGAAGCAATACAAATTATGTCCATATATGGGTCTGTCATCATAATAATATCTGAGACGCAAAGGACCACCATTTAGCGAATCACACTTAAACCATGTTATGTTCTGTTCAACAAGTCTGTTCAAACTTTTTTTGCAGAGTAATGCTTTTTTATTTATTTAAAACTTACTGTTAAGGCAAGTTTTATATATTTCGTTGCACTTTGCGCAATGACAATAGATTCTGAAGTTGGTAAAGTAAAGAGGTCCTTTGCGTGCAGGCCTGCGCATGCGTGCCTGGCTGTGCGTAAAGAGCTGCTAGAGGCGCGAAATGCAAACACGTGACCAAAATGGGGTGGCCTTTTGGAGACGATAGAGCAGCAATGAGGATACTGAATGAGATTCAACGTGTAATATAATTTATTCCCACACATCTTGAAACATTTACGAAAACGAATTCAAGACAATTCGCATTTTCATTGTTTAGAGATTTAAAAGTGGTATTTGAAGGGACACCTGTCGAACATTTGACGTCAACTTAACGCTAACGTCACCTGGCTAACTCCTATGAGCTACCTTTAATGGGACTGTTATGGATATAAGATTTTGTTTAACGTTTTTAAATTTTAGGTTATGCGGTTGATTATGCTTTTAAGAAGGCAAAGAGGATGTAAGGGGTTGAAGTCTGGAGAGGGAGGACTGATGGTCGTGCTCTGGAACAGCAAAGAATCGTACAGAGTCGACCATTGCAGGCCTTTGCTTGGTAAGCCAGCAGGGAAATATGAATTATTACAGAACATATACATCCAGTGCCATGATTAGGTTTACATAATGTATGAGGTGTGTGTGTGTGTGTGTGTGTGTGGGGGGGGGGGGGGGGGGTGAGATAAATACCTTTGGCCATCTAAATTCTATAATAGGACATAAAACATTTGTACATTGGTCTGGCTATTGCCAGACCAAGCTCAATCGTAGATCGCACGCTTCCCTGTCGTCATTGTGTTAAACAAGCCAATAGCGCGTGAAGGGGAAAAGCCAGCTTGGTGATTGGCTCCCGCAAAAACGTATCGGAAACAGAATGAAATGTATTGCTCTTCTCCTTGTGCAGGGCGAACTCAAATCGCCGGCAGAATGGGCGGGGCTACCCAGTCTAACATCAAACCATTCCCAGCTCACAGTTTCTAAATGGTTGGCAGATGTTTCTGGTGCTCCGATGGGAACTGATCTGGTGTTCGGGTCCATAGCAGCTGCTGGTCCGTGGTGCGAAGGGTTTGCTACGGGTAATCTCAAACCTGGTGGGTCCACACACCACAGACACACACACACTCCCACATGTATAGTGTGGATATAGTTCCTGGAACACTACACCATTTTGACCTTTGGTTTTATTAGGCTTCACAGATCTCATCCAGAAGCTGTTTCCTTCTGAAGACCAAGGTCCAGAGCCGGACCAAGAAGAGCTCTGTGGCTTCACTCACATGCACGGCCCCATCCATCTCCTTATCTCCTTTCAGGTCCCATGTTTAAAATACTATAATGGATCTCTCTTAAAGGGATGGTGTTATACCCCCAGGTGTGAGTCTGTTCAGCCGTTACAAGTACAGTCTTTTCCTGTGTTTAGGTGACATCCAATTGGCCGTGTCCACCTAGCTGTGTGCCAGATAGATAATTCTACCAGCCTACCCAGTGGGCCGTAGCAAATGTTGCTGTTCTATCCATCATACATCTAGGTGGACACACCCACTAGGGATGTCACTAAAACACAGGAAAAGTCCTCTTTTCAAAAAGCTTGTATGGCTGATCACACTCACACCTGGTGGCATGATATCACTCCTTTAAATAATAAATTGTTATGATCTCTATCTTAGTAACTGACCTCTAACTAATCTCAGAAGTTCTCTTCATTTTTTGTCCACTACATTCTTGGTTATAGCCTCAGAACTGACCATATTAACATGGTTAAATATCTTTTATGGCTGCTCGTCTTTTTGAGCAATGCAGGTGAAAGTGGCGAATCAGTTTGATCGGCAGGAGTGGCCTTTTCACATAGAGGCATTCCTACACAAGCTCAGCCTGACCAATGCACGGGTATGAACAGACCTTTCTCTGATGTCAACGCAGCATCTCAAAGTCAGAGTCAAAGTCTGCTCTATTGTACATTACTTCACATGAACCAGACATACAAAGTAATGAAAAATATGTTTCTCATTATCCAACGGTGAAAGAGATATAGTGCACAGGCACAATAGAAAACAAAATGTAACAGTGCAAAACACAGTAATAAAAGCAAAATATACAATGTATCCAGCTCATCAGTCACCAGTTATTTGACTTTCCATATCTTACACAGGTGAAAATACACTTTAGCTGTAAGTCGTATCAAAAGAGGCTCCAGAGAATTTTCAGGTAGGACAGCAGTATACTATTCATTAGGATCTGCATTAAAATGTTCTATTTAATGAATGTGTCGTACACAATGTGTCAGTACTATGTTAAAAGCTAAACTGTTGTTGTATTTCTTGGTTATATTACACAGTGGGAAGATACAGTGCAAATTAACACTGAAAGATCAGTGGTCAACATTCTTGGATGTCACCTCCTCCAAGTCAGTCACTGTACTGCTACTGTACAAAACAGATGGTTTATGTTGTTTATCATTTACTCATTTACTTCAGGTCCCCTGTGGCTGTCAGTCTTCTGATTTGTTTGGTGCTTAGCAATTTTGTTGTGTTATTTATCAGTGCAGTCATGGCATTTGAAGCGGGAGACTTCATCTATAATATATATTGGTCAGTGTATAATGTTTGGTGGATGTGTCTGTTTTGGCATTATAACAGCTAATCTAATGATCAAATGCGTTTCTATATTAGAAAATAATTTAGTTAATCAGGAAGAGATGTTAAACCTAAACCAAATCAAAGTTAAATCTAGAAACATATCTTTATATAGACTTTCTATTTAGCCAGATAGAGTAACAGTTAACACTTGAGAGTCGATAAGCAAATTGTGCCTCCCACTAGAACACACAGAGCTGAATGTGTATCGTCCCCTGTGTAAGGCCTGGGGTGAGCGTGGGGGAGAGGCCTTGGTGTCACGGAGGACATCCTGTTCCCGGGGAGCGAGTGTCTCTCAGCATCCCGCCTGCAGCCATGGAGAGAGGCCTCTACGGGGAGCTCAGTCTCCAGCCGGTGGCCCTGTTAGCCCCCTGTGTGCTACAATACCCCAACCTGGCAACCTGCCTCACACACATACAAATATCCTTTGCCCTGTTATACCTGTCAGATGACGGCGGCACACACACATAAACACATGTAGACATGTGAACACACAAGCATGCACCAGGTTGTTTCTTGACTGTGTGTGTGGGCAGGTGGAGGTGTACGGTCCCAGTAACGTGCCCGTAGCCAGCCCCACAGACTTCCTCCAGCAGCTGTCGGTGCATCTGAACTGTGAGGAGCTGGGCATCGATGGCATCCTCCGCTGGAATGACCCCACTGGTAATAAGGAGCATCTAACAGACAAGATACAACAGATATGCGGCAATACCTTACAAACCATTTGCTCAGTTATTTGCAAAGACGTCCGCATTAGGTAGTGATTTATTGTGTTCCACATGCATAACCTATTGTCTATGGCAATGACGATACTAAATATCTTATTCTTGCATTCATGAATTTCATTCATTTATTCTTTTGATTTCTCAATCGATTCCATATAGAATAGTCAATAACAAACAACCATTATAAATAGCAAAAACAACTCTCTATTATGCTTTGTTCTTAGGACGGGTAAAACCACACTTGGTTGTAGTAACGCCAAGCAAGTCTTAGAGATGAACTGAACTGAAATTTGAAGTTTAGTTGATATAACAGATGTATTGTCTGCCTTTTCATTGGTACAATAACAAAAGAAGGCTGAACTTGCTAAAAGGGATTAAATTGTACGGTGAAAGTGTTACAGGGCGCCGCCATGTTGGATTTCAACAATCAGCTACGTCACTGGCATGGTAACCTACTCCTACTCTTTGGCTCGAGCAGCCATAGCAGGTAATGAGTCAGGCTCTGAGGCTCGCTGAAATGGCTACGGAAAAGCAAACAACCAGGGTCTACAGGAGGATCATCTTATTGCATTGCCCCTATCTGCAGTAATGAATTATATACAAGGCAGCTGGGGTAATCATATATTTCCACAGGCTACCTTTGAATAGGAAACCAGCCCTTAATACATTTCTGGCAGCCTTAAAACTGAATAACCCTCCGATAGCCCCTGTAATGTCAATCTCCACAAGCTAGCACTCGACCATAAAGTGTATAAACTATTACTCCGACGATAGCACAGATCAGAATGCATCAAAGGAAAACGGAGGGGGAAACATAGTTTTTGCCTTGTTACTTGGTTGCTATTTATGGAGCGCTCCAGTGTCTCCGCTCGGACGTCCCTTACGCCCCGTGCCCACTACCTCCGTCAGTTGTCCGTTGCCCATTGACTTTGAATGGGGATGGACGCGCAATGCATTGTGGATCCGTCCGTTCAGTTGGAGCGTTCGCCACCGTCAGAAAGTTGAAAAATGTTCAACTTTTTCGGCAGCGACGGTTCCGTCATCCAATCAGATCGCGTATGCAAATTTAAGCACTGTGACGCGACTCGGGCTCTGACGATACTGGAAAGCGGGAAAGTGGGTCATCTTGCCTCGCAACAAGCAGGAAGAAGCGGGAAGAACCCGGCGAAGCAATTTGATTGGCTGACGGATGCCTCTGCAAAGACTACTCCCCCATCCGTCAGCCACGCCTTCCCACGTCCGTTGACTGACGGTGCAGTGGGCACGAGGCGTTAGTGAGAGCATGGCCACTTCCAAAACCTCTCTCTCGCCACACAGCATCCGAAATGCCCTATGCATGGTTATGCAACCTAATCCCATCATTAGATGGTCAAGGTTGACCGGGACTTCTCGCCAGCAGACCGATTCAATGGCAGTGTCCATGCTCCGGCCCCACCTACACACACAACAGTCACACCCACACGATCCGAAGGTGGAGCTGGAGCCTGAAATTGATCCCTCTCCACCGGGTGGCAGTCGGACACTACAGGCATTTCCCTTACAGGCTGAAATGCGTAACCAGCCATATTAAAATCACTATTTTCCGCCGTGTGTGTAGAAGTGTAGAAGACGTGTAGAAGTGTAGAAGACGTTCGCGTGTCTGCAGCAACGACCTAGTCCTACCAAGCCAGTGACGTTATCGGCGCTCTAATACTAAGACGCTTTTTCCTTTGTTGCTAAAAAAAGCTATAGATAGATTTTTTTTATATATTTTTTGTGTCATATTTTATATTGGTCATAACTAACACGTTATCGATGTTGATTATTTCAGTTCAGTTCATCTTTAAAAGGAGTGGAAAAAATATTTTTACAACGCAAGGTTAACTTAGCAAAGCAGCCAGTTGTTGCTTGTGTTTTGATTTCTCTTTAATCTGAGGTTAATGTCTACACGTAGGGATGCACGATATATCGGTATCGGCCGATGTTCGTAATTTTTTAACATAAAATTGGGCCGATGTCCACAACCGATATCCTCTAGTTGCTGTTTGTGTGTAGGGAGAGGGTAAAGGAGGTTGAGGGGGAGGGGGATTTGGCCATGTGTATAGGGGGATTATTTGTTTATCAACACAGTGGATGCACTCGCAGAATGATAGTGAAAATAAAATTTGTTTGACCGGTTGCCATGGTTATCTCTGTGTGGTCGCGGTGTTAATTAGTGATGTTTTCAGTTTACTGTTACATTAAACCATAATCAGAAAACGCGGTTATATGCTATAGACCCTATAGTATCTGTGGTATAAAGGCTTGGACGAATTTCGAATTATAAATATGCACACTTTATGGTGAAAGTAGAGACCGTTGCAATTCCCATTGAAACGAATGGCGCAGTGATTATTTTTCAAAACGAGAGCTGGTAAATTGTGAAAAATGAATTAAATTGTAATCAGACACCGCGGTTATATGCTATATACCCTAGAGTATCTGTGGTATAAAGGCTGGGACGAATTTCGAATTATATATATTTATTACACGGGTCTTTTCAACGTTCCGTTCACTTGCATGGGCACTTCACAACTTCCGGCGGTGAATTCTTTTTTGATAATTCATTGGCAACGGATGAATAATGACCGCTGTCAAGGTAAACAAAAGGACTTTTTGCCTTTGGTATCACTCCGCGCGTAGTCCGGTAACTTGTCAATGTAATAAGCGGGATATGTATCAACCCAAGCGCTGTCGGTTGCTAAGCGACGACGTCAACGTCTTGGGCGGACTATTTCTCTGCTGATCAACACTATGAATGCTGGTAACAAATACATTGTAAATAAATTGTTTCGTTTTGGGAAGTAGCCGTGTAATAAGCGGGATAATGTATAGAACTTTGCCGGTCATTATCGTAAAATAAGCCCCTTCATGGCGAAGCAAGACACCTCCGCTGCGCGTCGGTGTCCTGTTCTCCCTGTCGGGGCTTATTTTCTCGATAATGACCGGCGTTCTATACATTATCCCTTACGTACACTTTATGTTGAAAGTATAGACCGTCACGATTCCCATTGAAACGAATGGCGCGGTGATTATTCCTCAAAAAGAGAGAAGGTCAATTTTGAAAAATGAATTAAACTGTAATCAGACAACGTGGTTATATGCTATAGACCCCAGCGTATCTGTGGTGTAAAGGCTAAGACGAATTTCGAATTATAAATATGTACACTTTATGTTGAAAGTATAGACCATCGCGATTCCCATTGAAATGAATGGCGCGATGATTATTCTTCAAAACGAGAGCTGGTAAATTGTGAAATATTTATTAAATTGTAATCAGACAACGCGTTTATATGCTATAAACCCTAGAGTATAGGTTGGTTGGTAAAGGTTGGTTACTTATGTTTTATTAGTAGCCCTGTAACCTTGTTATTTGGAAGTTAAATACGTTCTGAAAATAAAGAAAATTCTGAAAATTGTATCATCTCATAAACCTTTTTAAAAAACATATCGATATCGGTAAATATCGGTTATCGGCCATAACAGCAAAATTAATATCTGATATCGGTATCGGCCAAAATTGTCATATCCGTGCAACCCTAGTATACAGTATATTCCCTGCAGACCTCCAGCCGAGAGGGGGGGCCACCCTGCCAGTGGAGGCTGAGACCGGGCCAGAGGGAGGGTGTAGCCTGGCCTCAGTGGAGCAGAGCCTCACACTGCTCCTCTTCCTGCAGCACATGGACCCGTTTACCTCCGAGCTCTATGATGTTATAGGTGAGGGCCAGCTGCCTCTCTCACCACCGTCTCAGCCCCTCCTCCCTGATGATCCTCTCTCAATGTAATAATAATAATAATAATACATTTAATTTAAAGGGCGCCTTTCAAGACACCCAAGGTCACCTCACAGAGCATAAAGTTATCATAAATCGTTTAAAAACAAGACATTGTGGAAAAATAATGATAATAAATAAGAAAATAAATAAATAAAACAAAAACAAGACAAAACAAACAATCAAGACAGTGATCAGTTAGACGTTGTGTGCGAGTTTGAACATGTAGGATGTAGGATCCATAGTTCTAAATAGATGTGCTATACACTCGAGTCCCATTGTTTTATAGTGTCACCATTAACACAGCTGTATACCATCCGTATAACTAGTGCAGCACTGGAAGCTGGAATTTAAGCTAAATGGTTGCCTCGCCTGTTTTAGCCACTCTATAGAAATACGCATAAGCCTTAAAGGAGAAATCTGGTGTAAAATGGATCTCGAATATGTTTAGTATGATAATGAGTTGGAATGTTTGTTTGGGAGCAAAAAAGCGCATATAGAAGCATTCTTAAGTTGGCTGTTTTTAGCCGATTCTACCAAAACGCTATAACTTGGAACGATGGGGGCATGTTTAAAATAGCGATTTAGTTTTTACCATGAGACATGCCCCTATCGTTCCAAGTTATAGCGTTTTGGTAGAATCGGCTAAAAACAGCCAACTTAAGAATGCGTCTCGTTATCATAGCATTCCAACTCGTTATCATACTAAACATATCCCAGATCTATTTCACACCGGATTTCTCCTTTAAGTATGTGAGCCTTTCCTCCAGCTACAGAAGAGCTGTTGGAGCACCACCTGGAGGCGATACTGACCAACAACAGGCAGGCAGTGACGGCCGCGCTGCAGAGGGAGATCAAGAGCATTCTGAACGCTCACAGACGGAGAAGCAAGGCAATAATAATAATAGCTTGGACTTGTGTAGCGCCTTTCATGGTAACCAAGGTCACTTAAGGCAGGCCATCTCGGATACAAACACTAGCCACTGATGTATCGACTAACACCCTCATACTGGTGATAATGCTGTACTGTGTATGTAGGCTATGTAAAATGCATTGTGTAATGTACAGTTCAGATATTGTGCGTTTTTGGATGCTCTTTGTCATGCCAGGCCAGTGAAAGGATCTGCTCAGCATTTGAGGTGATTTCCAGCTCTGCTCTCAGCATCGTGAGCAGCAGCAGTAACCTGGATTTCAGGGCTGCCTGCCTCAGTAACATGAGGGTAGGTCAAGCCTCATGTATAAGCCTTATGTTCGTATTATCTTCATTTATCAGCCGACATTGCTTTTAATTGTTCCCCTAGTGTCCATATAGATTTAACGTCAATAGGTTTCACATACATGAACATTCATCATCTTATCTTTGGTTGAGATGAAACCAACAAACCAACGTCTGTCCTCCAGGTGCGTGACACCCATGGGCTCTCACAGGCCCTCCGGGAGGCACAGGTGAGGGTGACCTCATGGAAGTTTGTTCCGAAGGCCAGGTGTTACCCGGTACCGCAGGTAAAGGAACATATCACAACCCCAGGCCATGATCCAAAGGCTGTGCTCTATATCTTTACCATTCCACTTTAAAAAATGACATATTTTTTTGATGAACTTCACAGGAAGACACGCCGACGAGGACAGAAATGTGATCCACTGACACCTGGTGGTGGTTTGGTTAATAAATATCAACAGTTTGGTGTTTCTTCAGATATATTGAAAAGATACGTTTTACATTGTATATGTTGAGTAGTTAAGTGTTAGTTGTTCTTGTTGTGTAAGTGTTTCTCGTACAAAGAGCACTGAATGCAAACAGGTCTTGTTATGCACTATATGTAGTCAGTTGAAAGAGTAAAGAGATGCCGACACTATGTACGATATCTGTCAGTGTTGTACTTTCAGAAATATTTACGCTTTGAACTTGAAGCGAACCAACCGGTAAAACAAGCTTGACGGGCATATAGGAAACTCATCCCTTTGTGTTAAGTATTGCAGGAAGGCACTGCCCGGGGCGCCCTAAGGCTCACCTGGTAGAGTATGTACCATTAAGACTCACTCCTGACCAGTCCTGGGTTCGATTCCTGCCCCCCGTGGTCCTTTGCTGCATGCCCTCCCCTCTATCTCCCATAACGTCCTGACTGACTCACTCAAACGCAAAGCATAAAAAAATTTAGAAAAATAAAGCAGTGCATAAATCCGACACTAGGTGGCAGTGTTATAACTCTTCACTTCCGCCGCAGTGCTTCCGGATTATCGGTCCGACAGCGGGTTTTCGCGGTAAAATGTAAAAGACGGACACTATTTGTTTTGGTGTCGGTAACACTCGTCGTGCTTTTTTCTTTGTATTTCAATTTGTTATAAGCGACGTTCTTTTGTATTCAAGATACATTATCCAAGTAGTGTTGGTGGAAATTGAGTGCCTGAACGAGCGAGCCATTTCTGATATATTAATCTGTCCGTTCTATAACATTAGATTAACACGAGTTCTGCTAGTCAAGATACTCTTGGTTTGTATAGTACAATTAAAACTTCACTATGTCCACCATAAATCTCGAAACGATAAAGTCTGAGCTAGAAATGTTTGGCATCGACTACGACGACGAAGCTATATTGGACAAGTGTAAGTAACATCATGTAATGCAATATGTGCGTGCTATTTCTAATGGATATTAATATCAGGAAGATGCTATCTTGGGTCGTCTTGGTGAATAAAGTGCATTTTCTGTTCCGTTGGTAGTGTTGGAACAGTCCATCTGCAACAGACTGCAGGCCGATCAGATTATGCTGGAGTGGGTGGCTTTCAGCGTCACCAAGAGTGGACTGAAACTGAATATAGATAACCTGGAACAGTTTGAGCACGAAGTGAGTAATTGTTTACTTTTTTGTACACAAATACAAGACATCATCGTAAAACTAACATATGGATAACGCTCAGAACAAAATCACCAACAAGTATCGATGTATGAATTATCTTTTTCCAAATGCAGGTTTTAAGCAAGAAGAACAAATTGAGACAAAGCTCAAAAAAGGAGGAACCACATAATTTAACCATCCACACACTGCAAGACCTGTATCCTTTATAAACGTATACTATATGTTTATATATAATACCAGCCTTTATGAGAGCCAAACGATAGCAGCTGCATTGTTTCACGCCTTAACATATTTCTTCCAGAATTAAAGAAGAAGAAGAGCAGGATCATCTTTTGGATTCTTACTCTACCCCTGCCAAGGTGTGCTCCATTTGCCACACTTTGCTGTATTGCTCACACAATATTTTCTTTATTAATATTTACTAACTAGACCAGGGTTAGGGCGGCAGTACCTCGGGAGGTAGAGTGGGTTGACTGTTAACCGGAAGGTTGCTAGTTGGATCCCCTGCTCCTCCTAGCTGAGTGTCGAGGTGTCCCTGAGCAAGACACCTCATCCTAACGGCTCCCGACAAGCTGGCTGTCGCCCTGTGTGGCTGACTCCACCGTCGGTGTGTGAATGAGCGGTTGCAAGTCTCTTTTGATAAAAGCGTCAGCAAAATCCCATAAATGTTAAATGTAAATGTATGTCTACAGGGATCACAGAAACGTTCGCTGAGCACCCCGGAGCATCCCCAGTCGAAGAGGAGTGCAGCTCTGCTGGCCAGCCCAGGCCTGCTACTCTCGCCAGCCAGCTTCTCCCCCAGGTACCCTGCACAAGCACGGAAGTAAAGAGACGGGAGGAAAATATATTTCATAGAAAATATAACAACCCAAATTAAAACTACACATACTTAATGGTCACAGACTTAAGCATTCTCGTATTTTGAGGAAGGCCCCTTCTGTGTCTTTGCAGTGGAACCCCTTCCCAAAAGTACAGCCAGCGTGGAGCAAAAGGGGAGGTGGTGGTGAAGTTTGGGTCCAGCGAGGGCTCTCAGTGGGTGGGAGGAAACGGTCGAGGTGTCGGGGTGAGCCTGGAGCTCCTGGAGGGCCCTGAGGAGTCGCTCCGCTCCAGCTACAAGTTCATGTTCCAGAGGCTGAGGGATGTGCGCAATGGTGAGAGGACTGTTCCGACCAACTGGTCTGACCCAAAATGTAGTGCCATTTTATCTGAGTGGCAGGTAGCAGTATAGCAACCCAGGACCAAACACCCTTGTTGTTAGTGAATTGGTGTGGGTGAATTGGTGAGTCTGGTTTGTCATCCCCAGTGCTAACAGACAAGATCGAGGAGCTTGGGGAGACGCTGAGGACTCACTTCAACATCGAGGAGTTCTCTCCCGCCGCCCTACCCGCCCAGGTATGAACGAGGCCCGACGGCTCGTAGGGAAACCGGAATCGTGGAACTTCTACAATCTGTTATGCCACGTTTACAACATAAACCGTTCATCCTTCATGCTGAACACAATGCTTTTCTGCAGAATTGCCCCAACAAATATAAAATTATCTCATAATATATATATATATATATATATATATATATATATATATATATATATATATATATATATATATATATATATATATATATATATATTGGTGGTGGGCATAGATTTTTTTTTTAATCTAGATTAATTCCAAAATTAATCTAGATTAAAATGGCAAGCGGCAAAAAATCTGTTTGTTTACCTTGACGGCGGTCAATTATACTGGGCAATGGTGATTTATCAAATATAATTCACCGCCAGTAGTTGGGAAGTGCCCATGCAAGTGAACGGAGCATAAACAAAAATAATTGACAGCTGAACGTTGGGAAGGCCCATGCAAGTGAATGAAGCAGTCTACAGCATTGAGAAGAGCCGTGTAATAATCCATAATAATGTAAGGTTTAGAAGTTAAATAATTGAAAGTTGTAGAATAAATTAATATAATTTATATTGGAGTTAATTTGCTAGAAATTTACTTACAACTTTTAGTCAGTTAATCATTTACATATTTATGTTTCACAATTATTACATATTTACATGTTTACATATTTAACAGTCAGGATATTCTGTTGAATCTGCCTCTGATTCCCTCACGTTTACCTCAGTCTAAATTCTAGCTTCTGATTGGTTAGTTCAGTCACGTGATGGGTCCGAACAAGGAAGTGTTTGAAAATAGATTAACAGCGATATATTTTTTATCGCGCGATAAAAGTTTCGCGTTAACGCAGCCGTTAACGCTGATAACGGCCCACCACTAATATATATATATATATATATATAATATTATATTTGATTGTGCAAAACAATATAAAAAGAGTCAAAAGGCTTGTATGGAGATCATGACCTTTTTTTTTTGACCTCAACTCTTTCAGGACAGTATTACCATCCTGGGTCAGGTGTGCTGTGACAGCAAGGGGAAACTGAACGCCCAGTCAGTGGTGTTGGAGGCGGGGCCAGAGCATGGGGCCCAGCTGGTGCCTGTGGACCTATCAGAGCTCAAGGAATACTCCTTATTTCCTGGTCAGGTGAGACACCTTTCAAATTTCTCCATGGACCCTTTTGATGATGATACATTATGATATATTATTGTTATATACTATAGGTTGAGTTTCTGTCAGGCTTCCTCAAGGTCCTATTACATTGAACAGGGATTACACAGTGTGATTGTCTATAAGATGAATGTAGTGTAGATACTCCCCTGTCTAGCTCCTCCTCCGGGTTGCTCTCTCTCCTTAGGTGGTGGTGATGGAGGGGTTGAACACCACAGGAAGGAGGCTGGTGGCGTCCAAGCTCCACGAGGTGAGCTTATATCTGTCTAATATCTCAGCTGTCTAATATCTCAGGGGATTTCATTGTCTGGAAACGATGGAGCTATAACTAGCTACAAGTTCAACCCCTAGATGATGCTAATGGGAAAAAGGCATAGTGGCCGGTTTTCTAAGACCCCTGGTTCTTTGTTGACCTTGTCTAAGTCTAGATGTAAATCATACATTGTTTTTGTTCAACAAAGTTTCACAAAAACAAGAGACTGAGGCGCGAGCTGTTAGAACTGTTGAATGTTACATTTCCTCGTTATTAGCTTTGTGGTGAAGGGTTTATAGCCTCAACCGACAGAACTTGCAAGATGAGGTCAAAGTGGAATTCATGTTCAGTTGACGGCCCCTTTCCACGTAATATCGTGAAGAGCACTTCATTTTGATTCAGAATTGAATGCTTCTACTGCGGTCTAATCCGGTCAAAACGCCCCCTCCTCCCACTGTCCCTCGTCACTTATTGAAATGATGCTTTGTAGTCAGATCTCCGAATTAGCAAACTGCCTAAAGCACTGCCTTTGGTGGGTTAACACAGAATTTAAACTATTGGAGAAAACGACCCACGGTCACCAATCCTGTTTGTGATATACATGGACAGGATATCGAGGCGTAGTCGTGGTGGGGAGGGGTTGCAGTTCGGTGGTCTGAGGATCTCGTCACTGCTTTTTGCAGATGATGTGGTCCTCATTGGATCATCGGCCTGTGACCTTCAGCACTCACTGGATCGGCTGGCGGCCGAGTGTGAAGCGGCTGGGATGAGGATCAGCACCGCTAAATCTGAGGCCATGACTTTTAGCAGGAAACCGGTGGATTGCTTACTCCGGGTAGGAAATGAGTCCTTAGCCCAAGTGAAGGAGTTCAAGTACCTCGGGGTCTTGTTCGCGAGTGAGGGTACTATGGAGCGTGAGATTGGCCGGAGAATCGGAGCAGCGGGGGCGGTATTGCGTTCGCTTTACCGCACCGTTGTAACGAAAAGAGAGCTGAGCCGCAAGGCAAAGCTCTCGATCTACCGGTCGATCTTCGTTCCTATCCTCACCTATGGTCATGAGGGCTGGGTGATGACCGAAAGGACGAGATCGCGGGTACAAGCGGCCGAGATGAGTTTTCTCAGAAGGGTGGCTGGCGTCTCCCTTAGGGATAGGGTGAGAAGCTCAGCCATCCGTGAGGAACTCGGATTAGAGCCGCTGCTCCTTTACTTAGAAAGGAGTCAGCTGAGGTGGTTCGGGCATCTGGTAAGGATGCCCACTGGGCGCCTTCCTTGGGAGGTGTTTCAGGCACGTCCAGTGGGGAGGAGACCTCGGGGAAGACCCAGGACTAGGTGGAGAGATTATATCTCAACACTGGCCTGGGAACGCCTCGGGATCCCCCCGTCAGAGCTGGTCAATGTGGCCCGGGAAAGGGAAGTCTGGGGCCCCCTGCTTGAGCTGCTCCCCCCGCGACCCGACCCCGGATAAGCGGATGACGATGAGGATGAGGAGGAGGATGAGAAAACGACCCAGTCAGGGCAGTTTGTTTGAGCTAACCCGGGTTGGAGCAATGCAAAAGTGCAGCAATTTCAGCGACTAAACTCTTGTTTGAAATATAATGGAAATCAATTCAAACCTTGCCATAGACACGGTCAACTTTAACCTGGGGTCCTGGAATCCAAGGCCAAATCCATATACATACATACAATTTCATTTTATTATTTCATTTTATTGTATTTTAAGCACTTTGAGTCTGCCTCGGGTATGAAAACTGCTATATTAATAAAGTTGCCTTGCCTAAAGGATATGTTTTAATATGAACTTGAACTTATTGTTGTTTTGGTAGGGACTTCCCCTTCCTTTCTACACACCTGAGGTGAAGCAGGAAATGGATGAAGGTAAGCGGCGGTATCTAGGTACAGATCTAAGTGCAACAGCATGCACTGCTCTGTTTTAACTAGTAGTAGACGGTGTAAACTTACACTTGCTTTACTCCTTTCCCACTTAATAACATACAACTGAGACTCACACACTAACGTGTTTAGTTCCAGAGCCGGTGAGCGTGTTGGTGGCCTGTGGGCCGTACACGCCGTCCGACAGTCTGACCTTTGACCCCCTGCTGGACCTGATCTCGGTCATCGTCAGGGACCGCCCAGACGTCTGTGTGCTGGTAAATTAAAAATAATAAAATACAGACGCTGTTCTGTTGCTGCAATTGTTCGACTTGTTCTTAAACTCTCCTGTTTCTGCGTCCTTCCAGCTGGGCCCGTTCGTGGACGCTAAGCATGAGCAGATAGAGGTATGTGTTCCTGTGTGTCTCTGGGGGCTCCGTGCCCGCCCATGTGTGTATATTACTCTCCAGATGGGCACTCCTCCGCTCTGACAGCCCAACCCCTTCATATCCACAGGAGAGTCATTACTGGAGCTGGCCTTCCCCGCACTGCGTCAATTATCTCTCATTCATTATTAAAGGACTGTTACCTTTCACGCCTGAGCTTTTCTGGAGGCCTGCTCATCAAATTGTGCTTCATTCTGTGGAAAGTGCTTCACAGCCGTGTTTTGAGTGGTGCTCAATATCCACACTCCTCAGGGAGTATGTCAAAAGGCTTTTCAATATCCGTTACGGATGAGAATGTGTGCTGTGCTGGATGAGGATTGCACTGAAGCTTAAATTCTGCGTGTTATCCGTGATATGTTAAAAGCGAGTACTGAATTTACATCGCCTTACTAAAGACATTTACTGTTCTCTCACAGAAAGCCCAGGTCACCGAGACGTTTGAGGCCATCTTCACCAGGTGTGTGGAGAGCATCGTAGAAGGCACCAAAAGGTAGGATTCACCATAAACCGTTCATCCTTCATCCTTCATGCTGAACACAATAATGCTGCAGTGATCCGAGTGGTCCTGAGCGTTAACCATGACCCTCTGGCCTGCAGTGTGGGATGTCGTCTGGTGTTTGTGCCGTCCCAGAGAGACGTCCACCACCACCCCATCTACCCCCAGCCCCCCTTCAGCCTGCCCGACCTCTGCAAGGACCAGGTGAGCGCCCCCGCCCTCACACCTCAGGGCCCTCCCCCTCCAGCCGTCACACCTCTGGCCCCTCCCAATTACACCTCAGGCCCCTCCCCCCCCGTGCCACGACACACCTCAGGCCCCTTCCTCCTCCAATGTCACACATCAGGCCCTTCCCCCCCTCCCCCGTCACAACTCAGGCCCCTCCTGTCAAAACTCTGACCCTCCCCCCGCTCACCTTATGCCCCTCCCCCCTCCCCGTCACACCTCTCATATATCCTCTTAGATCTTTGTTTGAATGGGTCGTACATCTCTCATGTATCCTCCTCTGGAATGCATGTTGGCCTCTATCGTTGGGTTAGTCCTGATGGTGTCCTGATGGTGTGCTGATGGTGTCCTGTTCCCTGTGTCGCTGCAGCGGGTGACCATGGCCCCCGACCCCTGCACCCTGCTGGTGGAGGGCGTTGCCCTGGGGCTGACCTCCACAGACATCCTGTTCCACATGGGAGCCGAGGAGATCAGCTGGTGAGCAGATGCTTCAGCCTGAGGTTCACGCCATGATCATCCTCGGCACACACTACTCATCACCGACTCATCACATCACCGACTCACCCTCATCACGACTCATCACCAACTTACCCTCATCACCGACTCACCCTCATCACCGACTCACCCTCATCACCGACTCACCCTCATCACCGACTCACCCTCATCACCGACTCACCACATCACCGACTCACCCTCATCACCGACTCACCCTCATCACCGACTCATCACATCACCGACTTACCCTCATCACCGACTCACCCTCATCACCGACTCACCCTCATCACCGACTCACCCTCATCACCGACTCACCCTCATCACCGACTCACCCTCAACACCCACTCACCCTCAACATCCACTCACCCTCACCAACTCAATATCAACTTACCCTCAACAACTCACCCCATCACCAACTCAACATCACCTCACCCTCACCAACTCACCCCATCACCAACTCAACATCAACTCACCCTCATCACCAACTCACCCTCATCACCAACTCACCCTCATCACCAACACACCCTCAACACCAACACACCCTCAACACCAACACACCCTCAACACCAACACACCCTCAACACCAACACACCCTCAACACCAACTCACCCTCAACACCAACTCAACCTCAACACCAACTCACCCTCAACACCAACTCACCCTCAACACCAACTCACCCTCAACACCAACTCACCCTCAACACCAACTCACCCTCAACACCAACTCATCACCAACTCACCCTCATCACCAACTCACCCTCAACACCAACTCACCCTCAACACCAACTCACCCTCAACACCAACTCACCCTCAACACCAACTCACCCTCATCACCAACTCACCCTCATCACCAACTCACCCTCAACACCAACTCACCCTCAACACCAACTCACCCTCAACACCAACTCACCCTCACCCCATCACCAACTCACCCTCACCCCATCACCAACTCACCCTCACCCCATCACCAACTCACCCTCACCCCATCACCAAATCACCCTCAACATCCACTCACCCTCATCACCAACTCATCAACTATCCTCATTATCAAATTCTCCTCATTATCAACTCTTCACCAACTCACCCTCATCAACTCATCCTTAATGGGTTCTGGGTTAGAGATCTTCATCGCTATCCCAACCCTAGTGCTGGATGCATTTGTACATTTTCTAAGAACCGCAAATAATATTTTATTCACTTATCTCCCTCTTATTATCGGCCTCTGATCTCTTTAAGTGATCTATTCAAAAGGATCCATTAATGATAATAACTGTAGTTGTTGTTCTGTGTAATAACGATATTGTTTTGATCTTCAGCGCTCCTGGCTCCGACCGATTCTCACGCATTTTGAAGCACCTGCTGACTCAGAGAAGGTAAGTGTACGATCAATAGGTCAATTAGTGAAGCTCCAGCTTTCCCTTCGATGCATACCTCATCAAATATCCACAAAAAGTATCCACCGGACCACGACGTGTGAAGTTTTAAAGGTTTACTTGTCATGGGCAAATACAAAAATCCTTTTCTACAATATGAGGTTATGATTTGAGGTGAGAGATGGAGAGAGAGGTCAAAAAACTGTGTGGCTCCATGCTTGTTATTCCTGTCTGTCACGGGTAGTTAACACAATAAAGTTCCTCCCACACTTCAAAATGTGAGCATACACCAAAAATAATACAAGTGAATTTCAAAATAAAATTCAATTATTCATTATCATAAAATATGAACTTAAATAAAGCAAATGGGCATTCATGCCCCGTCCACACAAAGCCGATTTCATGGCAAAACCGCAAAGGTCTTGTACGGTTCGGCCTTCCGTCCACACGAAGCCGGCGAATCCGCTGACCGAAACCGCAAACTTCTGAAACCACCCTCGGAGGTGGTTTCAAATCTATCCGGTTTCATTTTGGTTTCGTGTGGACGCCTGAAACCGACTGAAACCGCAAACCATGACGTCATCGCCCCACCCCTCGACCTCCTAGCCAATGGCTCTTAAGCCCGCGGAGTCTCAGAAATCACAACAAAAAAGATGATAGCGGACTACAAGCTTGTAATCGTTCTGCAGCATATCATGTCCCTTGTTGGGTTGCTAAGTCATTATTTATTGAGAATCTAGTTCGCCATCGTAGAAGAGCTGTTTGTTTGTGTTGTTCGGGGGGCAGCCTTTATGCGCATGCTCGCCTCTTCTTCTTCTGGATTTGTGTACCAGAAGCAGCGCCCCTTATGGGCCTGGAATGTTTACTACAGCGTTTCTACAGATCTATCCGGTTTCGCTTGGCTTCGTCTTTACGGAGATACTTCGAAACCGGATAGATCGAAACCGTAACGGTTTCGCCCGTTTCGGCTTTGTGTGGACGGGGCCTTAGGCTCCTACAGTACAAAAAACCAAAGACATCAGAATGGCAGTAACACCGGGGGCTTTTAGTTTTTGAAACACCTTTTGACTCAGAGAAGGTAAGAATAACCAAAGACATCAGAATGACAAAAAACACTGGGGGCTTTTATTTTGAAAAACCTGACTCAGAAGGTAAGATTAACCAAAGACATCAGAATGACGGTGAGACGGGGGGCTTTTATTTTGAAACACCTGTTGACTCAAGAGCAGGTAAGAGTGCAGGAATAACCAAAATCCTCAGACTACAGTTAGACGGGGGCTTTTATTTTGAAGCTGTATTAACGGACCCCCTGTGGTTGTACAGCTACTACCCACTCTACCCCCCCGTGGAGGACATGAACATGGACTACGAGAAGTTCCAGAGCTACGGCCAGATGCCCCTCACCCCCGACGTGCTGGTGGTCCCCTCGGAGCTGCGCTACTTCATCAAGGTACGAACGCCGCTCCTCGTACCGCTACAGAGACCCACCCGCCTTCTGCCCCTAAACAGGCCCTCAAAACCACCTCCTCAAGGCCGCTTTCACTACATAAGCTCCTTCCCTTCTCTCCCCTTCCTCCTCTTAACTATTCCTAGTTTTAACTACCTCTTTCAGTTTTTTAGCTACCTATTTTATTTTATCTTTTACTTATATACATGCTTGGTAAATGATTTTATTGTGTTCACTCTGTAAAGCGTCATTGAGTATTTAGAAAAGCGATATATATGTGTTTAATGTATGTCATGTTATTATTATTACTACTGAGGGTTAAGTAGATGCTGAGGTTTTTTTCTTACTGCACAACAACCTCATTCATGTAAACCTTCTCCTCTAGGAGGTGATTGGCTGCGTGTGTGTCAATCCCGGCCGCCTGACCAAGGGCCAGGTGGGCGGGACCTACAGCCGGCTGCTGATCCAGCGCAGCAGTCAGTCAGAGGACGGGCAGAGGGCCAGCCCGTGTCTAACCTGTCAGGTGGTGAAGATCTAAGGAGGGTTCCAGAAGGTTCTGGTTCAGGGAGGGCCCCACGGTGGAGGCAGAGGAAGGTGTGCTGATGTAAAAAGAAGGAAGATTGTAACTGAATTAATGCCGGATATTTTTTTTTTGTTATATAAAACTGAATTAAATTTGAGGCCACACCGATCTGTGCCGTGTTGTACATCGATCCAAATCGTTTATTTTTCAATAAATTATTTTCTTTACTTGTTCTGTTTTTCTTTGAGATACCACAACTGTGGTAAAAGACATGCTTACAGTATGTCTCCCAAAAAAAATTATCTTTGTCTCAGGTGGCCAGGTGAACAGGACTTAAACTGTTTATTTATTTATCTGATAATGCTGGATGCTAAGGTAAACCCACATAAGTATGGAAGTACTATCATAAATCTAAATCATAGCATATATACAGGTCCTTCTCAAAAAATTAGCATATTGTGATGAAGGTCATTCTTTTCCGTAATGTAATGATAAAAATGTAACTTTCATATATTTTAGATTCATTGCACACCAACTGAAATATTTCAGGTCTTTTATTGTTTTAATACTGATGATTTTGGCATACAGCTCATGAAAACCCAAAATTCCTATCTCAAAAAATTTGCATATCATGAAAAGGTTCTCTAAACAAGCTATTAACCTAATCATCTGAATCAACTATTAACTCTAAACACCTGCAAAAGATTCCTGAGGCTTTTAAAAACTCCCAGCCTGGTTCATTACTCAAAACCGCAATCATGGGTAAGACTGCCGACCTGACTGCTGTCCAGAAGGCCATCATTGACACCCTCAAGCAAGAGGGTAAGACACAGAAAAAAAAATCTGAACGAATAGGCTGTTCCCAGAGTGCCGTATCAAGGCACCTCAGTGGGAAGTCTGTGGGAAGGAAAAAGAGTGGCAGAAAACGCTGCACGACGAGAAGAGGTGACCGGACCCTGAGGAAGATTGTGGAGAAGGGCTGATTCCAGACCTTGGGGGACCTGCGGAAGCAGTGGACTGAGTCTGGAGTAGAAACATCCAGAGCCACCGTGCACAGGCGTGTGCAGGAAATGGGCTACAGGTGCCGCATTCCCCAGGTCAAGCCACTTTTGAACCAGAAACAGCGGCAGAAGCGCCTGACCTGGGCTACAGCGAAGCAGCACTGGACTGTTGCTCAGTGGTCCAAAGTACTTTTTTCGGATGAAAGCAAATTTTGCATGTCATTCGGAAATAAAGGTGCCAGAGTCTGGAGGAAGACTGGGGAGAAGGAAATGCCAAAATGCCTGAAGTCCAGTGTCAAGTACCCACAGTCAGTGATGGTCTGGGGTGCCATGTCAGCTGCTGGTGTTGGTCCACTGTGTTTTATCAAGGGCAGGGTCAATGCAGCTAGCTACCAGGAGATTTTGGAGCACTTCATGCTTCCATCTGCTGAAAAGCTTTATGGAGATGAAGATTTCATTTTTCAGCACGACCTGGCACCTGCTCACAGTGCCAAAACCACTGGTAAATGGTTTACTGACCATGGTATTACTGTGCTCAATTGGCCTGCCAACTCTCCTGACCTGAACCCCATAGAGAATCTGTGGGATATTGTGAAGAGAAAGTTGAGAGACGCAAGACCCAACACTCTGGATGAGCTTAAGGCCGCTATCGAAGCATCCTGGGCCTCCATAAGACCTCAGCAGTGCCACAGGCTGATTGCCTCCATGCCACGCCGCATTGAAGCAGTCATTTCTGCAAAAGGATGCCCGACCAAGTATTGAGTGCATAACTGAACATAATTATTTGAAGGTTGACTTTTTTTGTATTAAAAACACTTTTCTTTTATTGGTCGGATGAAATATGCCAATTTTTTGAGATAGGGATTTTTGGTTTTTCTTGACTTTTTTGCCAAAATCATCAATATTAAAACAATAAAAGGCTTGAACTACTTCAGTTGTGTGTAATGAATCTAAAATAGATGAAAGTCTAATGTTTATCAGTACATTACAGAAAATAATGAACTTTATCACAATATGCTAATTTTTTTAGAAGGACCTGTACTATAACACTATAAAATGTTAGATAATGAGGGTAGAAAGATGGCGCTCTACCACAGAGTCCCTTTCTCGGTGCTGGGTCGTTGGGGACATGAGAGGCCAGAGGGGTGAATCTGCCTTTAACACCTCCACCAGCGCCAGCTGGGGTCCGGTCCAAGGATAGACCAGCCCTGCTTGGCTTCTAGAGAAGCCAGTATTGCTATGCAAGTAACCATAGCGCTCTTTGAAGAATAGATTACTTCAAAGCTGAAGCAAAAAATACATTTCTATAGAGATTACAATTTGTGACATTTACATTTAGGTCATTTAGCAGACGCATTTAACCAAAGCAATATCGGTTAATGCATACATTCACACCGGCGGTGGAGTCAACCAGTCAACCAGCTCGTCAGGAGCAGTTAGGGTTAGGTGTCTTGCTCAGGGACACCTCTACATTCAGCTAGGAGGAGCCGGGGATAACCTTCCGGTTATTAGCCAACCTGCTCTACCTCCACTAAGCCGACCCAATTAAAAACCTTTCTATGATCAAAAGGCACTTGCCATTGGTCTGATGTGTTTCGTATCGTACTGCTGTCAATCATAGAAGTGGTCAAACTCATCATCTGTGTCCTCAGCCTTCTGGACCTGTTTGTCTGACTGCTCCAACAAAGACTCCTTAATCTGGGGGTCTTCTTTTACCACTGGAAAGAATATCACTCGTTAGAGATGGCTTCACAGGGGAAGATTCAGTATTTAACAGTAAAACTTGTCCTCTTCTATGGGTGGTAGTTTGGGAACTTAAAAATACCTTTTGTTTTGTTGAGGGATTTCAGTTCATTCTCTCTGAAAGGCAAACTTTATACATTATACAACGTATAAAGATGTGTGGTTGCTGGTAAGCGTGAAGGAATAAGCAGGACGCCACTCACTGTTTACTCTCCGTCTCCGCTCGAGGTGCGACGAGACGTTCAATGTCCTCGCCCTCCTCTTCCTCACTGTCTGAGCTCTCCACTGAGCCATCTCCTCCAGTCCCCTCTCCCTCCTCTTCCTCCTCCCGACTGTTGGCCTCTTCCTCCTCAGAAACACTTTGTACCTTTATAGATCTGGGTTAGGGTTTGTTTTCCATTTAGTTTTCCACGCTGTCCTAAGCATCATCTTTTAAAGGGGTGATATAATGCCACCAGGTGTGAGTGAAAAAATTGCAATATCAAAGCAAAGGCAGACATCAAGGCAAGAGTCAAGACTCCGGCCTCAGCCTTTTGAGCCAGCAGCACGATGCGTTTGTTGTTATCGTTACTTATACAGGCCGATCCTCACCTGTGTTCCTGCGGTAAGACGATGCTGTCATCTGAATCTGTTTCCTCCGGCTCCCCTTCCTGTGGCTGACAAATGCACACTCCTCCCCCGCCTCCATCCTCTTCCTCATCCAGCTCCTTCCCATCATCATCTACCTCGGCCTGACGTTCCTTATTCTCCGGTTCCTCTTTGGCCCGCAACATGGCGTCACCTTCACTCTCACTGTCAGAGGACCCCGTCTGCTCCCGGCCTTCCTCTTCTCCACTGGCCTCCGACTCCTGCCCTTCATCGTCCTCTCCTCTTTCCTCTTTATCCTCCTCTCTGTGTGATTCCTCCTCATCCTCTTCCTCCTGTTCCTCGATCAGGCGGTTTTCTTCATCCTCACTACTAGAGTCTTCATCGGTGTGTTTGGCGTCTTCGTCGGTTCCCCCCTGGTCTCCCTGGACGTCGGCTGCCTCCTCTCCAGTTCTCTGCGCATCTGTGGTCAGATCTTGTCTACTCTTCTCTTTAACACCTACAGAGTCTTTCTGCTGTCCGCGTTCCTTCCTGCTTCCCTCTGATTGGTCCGTTGGATCCTCATCCTCTGTCGTGTGACTGGAGGATTCTCCCGCCGCGCTCTGGGATTTCCCTCTGAGGGTTCTGCAGCTCTTCTCTTGGTGACTCCCCGATTGGTCCGGGTCACTTTGTGTATTCTTCTCCGCTCTCCGCTCGCAGACGGACATTCCCCCACGTCTGCTTTCTGTCTCTGATGGCGTGCCGCTGTATGGTCCTCTGGTCGCTCTCTGCCCTCTGGTCGTAGTGGGGGGGATGAAGACCTCAGAGTCTGACCTTGAGGCTCCAGCAGACCTACAGGGAGGATATCAGAGTCGGTTGGTCGTTGAATTGAAACACGGACCGTGGAGGAGGTTACTATAGTTAGAAGATTGTTGGCGTATTGGTGTGGTAGATTATCTATTGTATTACGCATTTTAAGGTAAGGGAAAAGATAAGAAGTAAGGTAGTAGTTCAGTAAGATGGTAAAGACCATAGCAAATATGTACTAAATGAGTAGGTGGGTTGCTTTGTACTAATACGTTTTTAACAACTTGATGGGCTGATATAAAATGAACCAGTTGTTTGTATGTTTTTATGTCTGGGGCTTAGTATTGGAAATAGGAGCTGTGAATGGAACATACTCCTGGGAGCTGCTCTTTCTGTCTGAACTGCTGGGCTGTCTTCCCTCCTTCCTTCTCCTCCTCCTCTCTCCTTGACTCCTTCCATCTCCAGAATCCCTGCTGCCATCACTGCTGTCTCCGTGGGCACTGGACATACGGACTGTAAATACACACACACACTTTTTTTTTTTATCACATCCTACTATTTTACTGATGCTTCTTGATCCCCTTTCGCTTTGGTAACAATGCCACAATTTTCCCACTGATGGATTAATAAAGTATTGTCTCTTTTGACCTTATATTACTGTAATGTTTACCTGGTTTAATGTCAAGCTCTTGGGGCGAGCTTTTGCCTCCACCCTTTCTGTTTTCTCCCCATGTCTCTGCATCGGGTTCCCCACCTGCCCCAGCCTCGGCCCCCCCGCCCAGCACCCGACCCCAACCTGACGGCCCTGCCAAGGCCCCTGGAGCCCCGGGCGCCTGGAGGCCTGGAGGGGACCCCACCTCACTGGACACCGAGGGGGGGGTCCCGTTGGTCTGAGGGGCCCCCCGCGGCGGAGGCCCTGTCTGGGGAGATGTTTGGTGGTGAACCGGGGATGGGCGAGGTGGCGGGAACACGGTGGGTGAAGGAAAGCATAAGGCATCATGGGACGTGTGAGCCTGAGTGAGCCAAGATGAGGAGGGCATCGTTGGGGGGACGAAGGCCTCCGGGCGGCCATGTGCTCTGCAGAACGCCTCGGGTTCAGACGTTGCTCTCTGAGGCCAATGGGTGTTTTCTAGAAGATGGTTATAAATACAGGTTTAGTAAAAGCTGAGTGTGTGTGCCTGGAGGCTGGCAGGGTGTTGTGCGTTCCATGTGACAAATGGTTACCTCGGGGGGGGGGGGAGCGCTCTCTAGTGAAGGATGCGGTCACATGTTCCTCTTCCCTCTTCAGTAAGTCTTTCAGAAGCGCTTCCAGCCTCTGCAAGAAGAGGTTGGGCTTTTACTCCATAGATGCCTGATAAGACTACAGAGCATCATCTGTAAGGAAGGTCAGGAATGATCTACACAGGATCAACTTTAACACAAGCCAGGCGGCACAATTCCCTTGAGCAGACTAGACTCTCAACAATGACTATAGACATGGAACACGTATTGCTCAGGGGTTCAAAGCAACGGTTTAAACTCAAGTTCCGGAACCTTCTTTTCTGCACGCTGGGTATGGTCCTTCAGCTGCTGGTGCCAGCGTGGGGAGTTCTCCTCAAGGTACCTCTGATACTCCAGCTGCGGGGGGTCAAAGTTTAACGGATTTATGAAAGAGCCCAACGACATATAATAGAGGGATTAAGTCTGCTTGCAAGACTGCGTCATGTTAGCCCATCATGAACCAGTGCTTAACCTGCATTAATCCACCAATAAAAGCGATCCCCACACACAAACACACACACACACAGTCACACACACACACACACAGACACACACACACACACACACACACACATAAACACACACACACAGACACACACACACACACAAACACACACACCACCACAATAAAGCTGACCCACATTCTTGTAGGCCAGTAAATATCACAAACCAAATGTCAACGTGTATCATTTATTTTTATATTTATTTTTAACCTTCATACATATTTCCATGTGAAGGCCTATGGTATTTGGTAATGAGGTACTTTCCATTCAAAATAAATCGTACTAACTGAGCAAACAAGAATGTGTGCGTGCGTGCCTGCGTGTCTGCGTGTGCGTGTGTGTGCGTGCTGGTGTGTTGTCCAGTCCCCCCTCACCCTGAGGGTGTTCATGGTGGCGGTGTGGGCCACCATCTCCCCCAGTGTGGCCTCGGCCCTCTGGAAGTCCTGCAGCAGCTGCTGGTTGCGCCGCCGGGCCCGTCCCTCACGCTCCGTCAGCTCCTGACACCGCCGCTGCAGATGCATCGCCCTGCTGCAACAACACCCCCCGAGTTACCATCAAAAGGTTTGAATCATAATGCCCACATGCCCGCACCCCTACCCACTCACTCATGACATACCATTCAGAATTTTGAATAAATAGATCCCGTGTGTAATAGGGTAAGCTTACAATCACAACAGAGACTCTCAAATTGGAGGGTGTTTGTCTGTGTCTGTGAGTACTTACAGGAGTTTGTGCATGTTGTTGTGTATTTACAGGTGTTTGTGTGTACTAACAGGTATTTGTGTGTGTCTGTGTGTACTTAAAGGTGTTTGTGTGTGTTGTTGTGTACTTACACGTGTTTATGTGTCGTTGTGTACTTACAGGTGTTGTTCCCGTTGGAGCTTCAAGACGTCACAATGCAGTTGCATCCTGCGGTTCTCACTGTTCAGGAAGTATGAATGAATAAATTCAGAAATGTCAGACTGTAAGTCAGATAAGTAAAAAGATATGAAGGAATCGCCACTGTCAACCATTGAATTAATCATTTGAGCTAATTTAGCCAAATGGCTTCATTGGTTACAACTATGTGTCATTCTGTTTCCTTTAGAGCAACTCCACAGCCTTCAAAACACTGTTAGGGAATACATTAATACAATGAAATCAATCTTACCTCTTCCTCAGGTCCTCTTCTCTCCCTCGTTTAAAATGATCCAGTGCATCTCTTGTTAAATTAACACGCCAGGGAGACAGTCGATTCTCTTTCTGTGCAGCCATGACGGCAGGCTTTCATTCACAGAGATTAACAGGGATTAAGAATAGCCCTCATAGGAAGCACTGATAAAGCCAGACAGGGCACCGTGCATACGACCATCTGTACTGATTTCATTTTGTCACAAATAAAGCATCCTTAGACCATACCCCTTGCATGTTCTATGGCAGGGTTGGATTATATTGATTGAAGGACCATGTTTGTGGTCATTCAATCAACATGTTAGTACACCCCTGTGTATTAACATGGTAACTGTGTTTGTAATCTAATACTGTATAAACCATAACAGAGGAATATTGTTCAATAAAGGCTGTTGCATACAGACGTGAGATTAATCCTTTTTTTAAATCGAAACACTTTATTGAAAGTGCCTTTTTGTTCACATCACCAATCATTTGTAATCTATTACGAATAAATGTAATGATTAATATGTTTAAATTAATGGCTTGCAGCAAAATGAATTGAATGCGTTTGAGTCTTGTTATTCAACAATTAATCATTATTATTTCACGTTTTATCAATATAAGTCTCGCCCTGATTTAAACTCACACTGAGCGGAACCTTTAGTGTGCAGCTGCTGGGGTCGCGGACTGAATTTTCCTGTAACACAGTCGTTCAATTCTTAAACCAAAGAACAAACCAATCAAGAGTGGAAAAAAATAATAACCCACATTTTAAAATCCATTTTTGTCCATTTATGTTAAGTATCAGAATGTCACCGTTAAATTTGAATACACCGAGCAGCATTTCAGCTAGTAGTTGTTCAGTACGTCTGTCAAAGCGGTCCCCTCTGTTGTCGCTCCTGGTTGCCACTGTGCCACTGGTTCCACTGGTTTCACTGGTCCACCACAGCCCGAGAAATCAGTATCCAATGGTAATTCGCAAGAAAGATGGCCAGCTTTGCCAGTAACACGTATTCTCGAGTGGAGAGAGTATGCCGACACATGCCCGTGGTCCTGAACACCTTCCTGGTCTTCTCCATCACGGGGGAGGTGAGCTACCTGGTCCTGGTCGAGGCGCCCCTGGAGGCGGACCGGACCCGGACGGAATGGATCAGCTGCTGGAAGCTGATCCATCTGTTGGCGCAGTACTTCATGCTGGGCAATATCTGCTGGAACGCCTCGCTCTTTGTGAAGACTAGCCCGACAATCAAAGGTGTCTTTCTGGGAGGAGAGGGCATGGCCCAGGGATGGAGGTAAACAATGCATGCATGCTGGTTATAATATGGCTTTCCTCATGATCCTGATATACCTACCTTTTGTTTATTTATTTGAAACAGCAGTAGATGTTAAAAATAATTATAATGTTCATTATGTAATGGAGAACGGGGTGTTCTTAAGGGGGTTTGACTTCCAGCCAAAAGGTTCTAAATTTGTACCCAAATGTCGGCAGTCCACCGCCTCCCTGGAAGAAAAGAGACTCACGCTCTGGATGAAAGCGTATATAAAACGTAGATAGCAAATTTACAGTCAGCGAGCTGGTACTTCTCCTTCAGTGACTGAGTCTCGTTCTCTTTCTTTCTTTCTTTCTTTCTTTCTTTCTTTCTTTCTTTCTTTCTTTCTTTCTTTCTTTCTTTCTCTTCATCTCTCTCCATCTCTCGTGCTCACCATCTCTCTCTCTCTCTCTCTCTCTCTCTCTCTCTCTCTCTCTCTCTCTCTCTCTCTCTCTCTCTCTCTATCCCTCCCCCCTCCCCCACCAGGTACTGCTACACCTGTGAGAGCCACACCCCCCCGCGCTGCTCCCACTGCTACGACTGCCGTGCGTGCGTGCTGCGCCGTGACCACCACTGCGTGTTCTTCGGCCAGTGCGTGGGCTTCCTGAACTACCGCTACTTCCTGTGCTGCCTGCTCTTCATGTGGGCGGGGCTTCTGTACGCGGTGGTGATGAACGTGGAGGTGTTCATGGTCATCCTGAAGGAGGGAGTGACGCCCCACAGTGTGCTGCTGCTGCTGGTGCCCTGGATCATGCTGGTCTCAGGTGTGTGTGTGTGTATGTGTGTCGTAATGATGTTGTAATGGTGGTCATGCACACAGATCTGTGTGTGTGTGGGGGTGTGGGTGTGTGTGTGTTACGTGGTTGGTGGAGTAGAGGTATTAGCCATGGATGTCATCCACATGTATTTACTCTTGCCGTGTGTGTGTCTGTGTGTGTGTGTGTGTGTGTGTGTGCACTTGAGGCACACTTCCAAATATTTTTGGATGCATCACTTAGAGGTTGAAAATGTGCGTGTAGGCAATAGAGAACCCTGTTAAAGTTAAGAAGAAAGAAGAACATTGAATAGCCCTATTATTAAAATGAAGAAAGTTGTATTTTGCATTATACAAACAGTTTTTTCGCATGTATACAGTAAATGATAGTGTGCAAATGGCTACAGGGCCTAAACTGTACTCTAAAGCTAATTAATCCCTTATTGCTGTGTGTTCTCCTATGTATGTTATTGCGTGAAGCAATAACAGAAGTGTGAGCATGAACACTTAAAGATCTCCCATTCTCTCGGGCTGTCACGCAACCTGTCACTCAACCCCCCCCAGGCCAGGTGTCTCCGCGCGCCTTCGCCTTTGCCTTCATCGCTGACACCTGTGTGGTGGGCCTGCTGCTGGTGTCGGCCTTCCTCTTCTTCCACGTGCTGCTGCTGCTGCGGGGCCAGACCACGCGGGAGTGGTACTCGTCGCGGCGACCCTACAGCCAGGGCCCATTTGGGAACCTCCGCCACGGCCTGGGGGCCCGCTGGTTCCTCTGCTGGCTCTGCCCGCTCATCCCTTCGCCGCTGCCTGGGGACGGCATCCACTTCCAGGTCACGGGGTCGCTGGAGCCCGCCGTGGCGGCGCGCTAGAGCGGAGGAGCTCAGCGTAGATCTGCTGGAGATGGAGCGGGAGGTGGAGGTGGATAGGGAGAGGGAGGGAGGTGGAGAGAGGGAGGTGGGGGTGGAAGTGGAGGTGCTTAAGTGTAGCCCTAACGGGGCCTTCTTAAACAGACGTTTTTCCTTCAGCTGTTAGAGACGAGGGATATGGTGTTGGTCAATGATGGTCCTCCAACTCAGACAAAAACACAAACACACACACACACTGAATGACTGACTGACTGACTGTCTGACTGACTGACTGACTGAACCACCAAAGGCCTTTGTGAGAGAAAATTATGACTTTTCGATAGTCATCTAAAAGCTAATTACTACTGTTTAACATATTACAAGGTTTACCATCAATATATTACCGGTAATTTTTGTGGTGCAAAATGGTCGTTCAAAATAGTTGCAGGTGAAGTGGAACATCATAACTATTTGTAGAAAACACAAACTATTATTTTCAAGCACTCTTTCTCTCTTCAAAATGACATGCTATCTAGCATCAAGCCAAAGCATTTGGGGGGGATCTGAAAAAGGAAATCAACAATGAACATTGTTCAATGTGTGGAAGAAAACCACATTAGATATAGTGTTGTAGACGGTACACAAAATGGTGATTGCCATCCAAAGGTGTGTATGTTGCCAAGAGCAGGACAAAACAACACTAGCACTATCCTTCATATGTCTGAGCTGTCCACATGTGTTATAGGTTGATCATATGATTTATTTGCACTGAATATACGTTTTTTGGTTTTTTTTCGGCCTTGAAAATAGAATTATGAGCTTCATTATGAGCTTCCAGTTCAATAAGCAAACAATTATATATGATTATATTATTAATATATATTCTTATCTTTGTTGGACATTTGATGAATCTCAGATTTATATAATTTTTTATATGTTGATTTGTAAAGACCATATGACAGAAGTCCAATATTTTAAGACTTTTAATAATATGCTGATGTTCCTAAATTTCCACTCCTTAGGAATTGGTTAAATATCACCATGTAGGCCTACTTATGTTAACAATAAAGAGTTGGACATTTTAAAATGA
Source organism: Gadus chalcogrammus (assembly GCF_026213295.1). Taxonomy (NCBI): domain Eukaryota; kingdom Metazoa; phylum Chordata; class Actinopteri; order Gadiformes; family Gadidae; genus Gadus; species Gadus chalcogrammus. Next base: position 6,334,271 of record NC_079421.1, on the reverse strand, counting down.
TCTTGTTTTATTCTTTATATTTTAGCCTAATTATCAATATTATAGATATAGAGATGTTGTATTTGTATGAGGTAGGTGAGGAGCCAACCTCGGTATGTTCTGGTATCAAATTTTCGATTCCAATAGGTTATTGGTCAGTGTGAAGATGCGGTGAAATAAAATACACCCTTAAACCATTACCAAACTTTACTAATGCATTTGGTGTTCAACTGAGTCCGTGGAATTCATCAACCAAACCTTTCCGCTGTGATGATCTAAAGCACTAAAGCAGCGATTCCCAACCCCCGGTCCCCGGACGGGAGCCGGTCCGTGGACCCGGTAGTTCCGGGACTAGAAATATTCCCAGAAAAAAATAAATCTTATTTTGTAGTTTAGGCTATAGTCATTTTATCTCCTCCAACACATAGACATAACATCGATCAATATGCAACTAAACCACCGTAAAATAAGCACATTGATGCACTGTGTCTTTGCACTATACTTTGTGTTTATTTAGGTCTCAGGTGACTAAATATAATTCAGGAATTTCATTGCTGTTGCTTTAATTGTTGTGAAGATGATAAATAGACCATCTTGAAAAACCGCCACATCCTTTGTTTAAAAATGATGTATCTTATCTTACAATTAAGGCATAAAAATGGACTACCGGTCCTCCAATTATTTTTAATGAATATGTCGGATTGCCAGTCCTTGGAACAAAACAGGTTGGGAACCCCTGCACTAAAGCACACAGCCGCCTCGCGCCCCACCCAGATCAAACAAGTCGCGGCTGCCCGGCAGAGAACAGCCCCCCCCCCCTCGTGACCCGCGCATCACGGAGGAGGAGACAGGATCAGATCAAAGGAAGCGGCAGAGCCTTGGCGATCCTCGCGTGCGTTCCCGTGCCCGTGTCTTGGCCCGCGGAACGTCTTTCAGCTCGGGGGACCCTGTGGGCATCCTCACTTGGGTGTCGTCGGCGAGACCGGATATCAGAGGAGATGCTGAGATGCTGTCGATAACCCGCAATTATCTACCTCGCGTGGATGAAGCCCGGTTGTGATAAACAGCTGCTCGTGCGAACAGGGACAACATTGACTTTCTTTGTTTTTTTATTTATCAAGAACGACTACTCAAAGACCCGGGCTGATCCACCGCTTCCATGGCGTCCGGCTGTGACACGTTCTGAGCGGAGGCTCGGGGAGATCGGCGGCGCAAGGCAAGATGAAGGCGCCAGGGAGAGCGAGGCGCACGCGGCTCCTCCCGCGGCTGTGCGTCTGCGGGCTCGCTCTGTTGGCCGCCACCTGGCTCGTGCATTTGTTTAATGTCACAGGTTGGTATAAGGGAAGAAGGATATTAGAACAATGCTGGGGTTTGATATTATAGTTTATTGTTAATTAATTAACTCAGTCGCGTGCTTTTCAAAACAAAAGCCATCGGTTCGGACTGCAGATGTTATTTTCCATGAGGAAACGCATTAGAATGTTATAATTTAGGGCAACAGACATCATGGCTGTATATCTCATGGTTCTTTATTTGGTTGATAATCGTGTGTTGGTCGTTCCGGCAGGTTCAGAACGAACGTATGCGGACAGCGTCCGACTGTGGTCCAGGAGAGAGCTGAACCCGCAGGACACAGAGCCGGACAACCAGACCTCCAGCACTCCCAGAGCGGGTCAGTCGTGTGTGTGTGTGTGTGTGTGTGTGTGTGTGTGTGTGTGTGTGTGTGTGTGTGTGTGTGTGTGTGTGTGTGTGTGTGTGTGTGTGTGTGTGTGTGTGTGTGTGAGAGAGAGTATGTGTGTGCGTGTGCGCGTGCGTGTGTGCTTGTGCCAGCGTGTGTGCCTGCGTGGGTGGGTTGGTAGGTACGACAAATACCCAAACACAAATTCCACAAATTGAGAGTTGGAAGCATTAAACGGGCAAACCCTGGTCGGTGATGAGACAGCATCCTCCCCCGAAATGGGATCTCATTAATCCCAGTCTGATCCAGCCATCACTGTCTCTGCCTCTGTAGATATTTAGTGCACCCAGACTGGGCATACTGACTTAAGTTGCTTCGTGGCTATTTGATTGCAAATAACAATGATTCATGTTAAAAATCAATCAATCGAGTCGATCGCACCACTGTAATCATTAGGTTGAGTTATTAATTGAATACATCGGATGTCTATATTACAATATGATTACAAAAAGGTATAACATTTCCTCTATCCTCAGTCGGTCAAATCATGTTCATATTTCTTTATTTTTAAATTCATGGGGATATAGCGATTTTACATTTTAAAGTGCTACTGGCGAATTAGATATGATTTTATTTCCGGGCTAGGGCCCCCTGAAATTTCTTTGTCACCCCTCTACCACGCAGCCTCCCTAACACACGCACACACACACACGCACACGCACACGCACACACAGACACAGACACACAGACACACACACACGCGCACACACACACACACACACAAACATACACAAACTCACACATACAAACCCATACTCACACATGTGTACGTACTAACACACACACATACACCCGCACACACACACACACCAACTCACACATACAAACCCACACGCACACATGTGTAACACACACAGACACGGATGCTCTTAAACACAGCTACGGCCTTTGAGGCCTACCCCCCTCCCCCCATTACTTTCTCACCCTCCAACACACACACACACACACACACACACACACACACACAGAAACACACACACACACACACACACACACACACACACACACACACACACACACACACACACACACACACACACACACACACACACACACACACACACACACACACACACACACACAGTAGTTGCTAGGAGACAGAATGCTGAGTTTCTGGTTGGATGCCACGTGCATCTGCCGTGGTTCAAAGTGCCCCCCCCCCCTAACGGCCCGCTGATTAGAACTCTCTCATCTACACCATGCACGCATAGATACGCACACATGCATATACATACGCACAGACACACGCGCATACATACGCACACACACACGCATACATATACACACACGGCATACATATACACAAACACGGGCATACATACGTACACATACACAGATGCATGCATGCACACACACAGACGCGCATACATACGCACACACGCACAAACATACACACGAGCATACATACGCACAAACGCACACGTACACATATGCACAGCTGCTTTTGTCTTCGCTGGTTACTGAAAGATGTGTAGCTGTGATGAAGGGGAGAGATGGAGCTGGGAAATGTTTTCAAGAATGTGATTTCTAACACGAGAGGGCGGGTAAGATTTGCCACAAGAGTGCGGAAACGTGATTCCTCTGTATAATCGTCCGCTGCACCGTTTTAAATGACTAAACAACTCTAATGAATTACCCAACGACATCTCGATGAAAACAAGGAGTGAGAAAATGAGTCAAAACATTCCTTATAATAGGAATCAAAGATCGCAGCTGAGCTGGTTAAGTCGCATGAAGCGTGAAGACCACCACCATCACCATCACCATGATAACCTTTAAGTAACTGGTACACCTGTTGCTAGGGAACACAACAGCGGGGTGTTCAATTGATGAAACATGACTGTTCTCCCTAGGCCTGAGCTACCTCATTATTCTAATACGTCTATCTGTCTTTCTCTCTCTCTATCTCTCTCTCTCTCTCTCTCCCTCTCTCTCTCTGGTGCTCACCATCTCTCTCGTGCTCACTATCTCTCTCCCTTTCTCTGTCTCTCTCGTGCTCACTATCTCTCTCTCTCTCTCTCTCTCTCTCTCTCTCTCTCTCTCTCTCTCTCTCTCTCTCTCTCTCTCTCTCTCTCTCTCTCTCTCTCTCTCGATCTCTCTCTCTGTCTCTCGCTCCAGCCATACACGAGTTCCCTGAAGACGTTTTCACTCCCAAACAGAGGAGACAGGGAGCGATCCTTCTTCATGTCCTGTGTGTGAGTAATCCCTCGACTTTGGCATTACGGAATAAATATCTGCTTTTGCATCGACAGCCGCACACACACAAACACACACAAACACCCCCCCCCCCCTGTACACACACACACACACACACACACACACAAATATGCATATGCAAAGCGCTGCAGAATGCCTCAACCTGGCCTTGTCCATTTTGTCTCCCAGGCTGTTTACATGTTCCATGCTCTCGCCATCATCTGCGATGACTATTTTGTGCCGTCCCTGGAAAAGATATCAGAGGTGAGCCCCTATAGGCCTTTTACAAGCTGGCCTTGAGTCACTTTAAGTATTTTAGTGTGCGGAGAATGCAAATGGAGAATGTGGAAATTCAATGGTGAAAGGTCCAACAATGTGTATGATGTGATTTATAATCTTTGCTCTTGTTCTTGGAAATTATAGAATCTTCAACTCAGTGAAGATGTTGCCGGGGCAACCTTCATGGCGGCCGGGAGCTCTGCCCCTGAGCTCTTCACCTCACTGATTGGTCAGTAAGAAAGCCTGCTGTATAATTAGCCAACCATACGCACGTCAGCCATTTGCAGCTGCAGTCATACTGGTCTTAACAGGGTTTGATGGTCAGGTTCTGGTCCCTGTAGGAACCAGTTTGGTGGAGGAGGCCTGGGCAGCGAGGTCGAAGGTTCAGAT